>NC_088222.1:44950662-45287329 GCF_036934945.1 Oncorhynchus masou masou
TTTAATAAAAAACAGGAATGGCATAAATCCTCTTCCAACGTAGTCAATGGAACAAAAGAACGTAGTATAATGCAGGTTGCACCTGCCATGCAGACTCCGACAGGACAGGACAAGGTGGAAGCAAACGAGACGACAGCTTGCTTCTGGCATCAAAAAACACAAACAAGAATCAGACACTGAAAGTAGCAGGAACAGAGAAAGAAATAGAGACCTAATCAGAGGGGGAAGAGAGAACAGGTGGGGAAAGAGAGAATGAGCTAGTTAGGGGAAATGAAGAACAGCTGAGGGATGAGAGACAGAGAAGGTAACCTAAAAAGACCAGCAGAGAGAGAGAATGAAGAGAAAGGACAGGAACAGACATAACAAGACATGACACCTATCCCAATGCTCTGTTTCTGATGACTGGGATGAATGCAGGAGCAGATTTCAGGAGCAGGAAAAGACACCCTCTTTGTGACTGATGCCTGACATAGGTCTATCATATACATGCCCTTATCTGGCTTATAGGATTATGATGGTCATAATGCTTCTTGACAGTGCTATAGAGTGTATTTTCTTAGTCCAAGTAGAGTGACACAAGATGGTCATAATCAGGGTTGGATAGGTTACTTTCTAAATGTAATTGATTACAGTTACTAGTTACCTGTCCAAAATTGTAATCAGTAATGTAACATTTGGATTACCCAAACTCAGTAACGTAATTGTTACGGAAAATGAGTGAGGAGGTGTGGAGTCAGGCGCAGAGAGCAAAAGATGTGGGAAAAAACACGCTTTAATGTCCCGGAAAAATAACATGAACAAAAGTAGGAAAACAAATGATCAGAAATATTAACGGACAGCGCGAAACCCAAAATACAAAAACAAAATACACTCAAACATAGAACAGACGAACAAGCCCGCACGAAACAGAAGCGGGCTGAACAAACTATATATAACCCTACTCTAACAACCAAACAAGAAACAGGTGATACCAATCAGACAAAACCAAAGGAACACAGAACAACGGATCGGTGATAGCTAGTAGACCGGCGACGACGACCGCCGAGCGCCACCCGAACAAGAAGGGGAGTCACCTGCGGTAATATTCGTGACAGTAATCTGATTACATTCAGTTACAGATTACTTTCCCCTAACGAGCCATTAGAAGAAGACAAAAATGTATGTTACCAATTGAACGACATCTATTGCAGGATAAATCAATGTTTAAGTTTACATAGCTGGCCATATATGGATGTTCAATTTTACTTTATGGTTTGGTTATGTAGGCTTCTTCTAACTCATCTCTTTTTACTACATATAATAGTGAAATTATATATTTACATTCAAAACCAAAGTCTATCAGAATTTCAGTCATTCTGATAAACGACCCCTTGATCTTCAAGAATAGGACTTGGAAATATGGAAGTATAGATTAGCAAAATTGTTTTACCTGAGCATAACCCCAAAACTAAGGACTTATTAGCCAGCCCTACTCTGTTGTTTATGATTATGATGTCATGGAGATCTGATTGGGCTCATTGATTTGAAAAATAAATGCTGCGCTCATGGAATGGCCTGCTTTGAGCACTACTGAAACGTGTTATTTACATGTGAAAAATGAATGCCATATGCTGCATTTGCTATAGGCCTAATGTTTACCTTTATGTTGGTGACACTTTGATATCTTGATAATATGCAGCTGTTTAAAGGGTAAATCCACAGATGAAACAATGGCAAAATGGCTGCCGCTGACTCTGTTCAGATTAATCGACCTTCCATGACGTCAAAATTATTGTTTTAACCATGTTATGACTATACCATGTTTGTTTACATTTACAATCTTATATTTTGGGTTGTCGTGGAATGTGACAGTTGAACTAAGCTCATGAGGCATTTACAAGTTATATTCTTCAAGAATCAATGGATATACACCACCGTTCAAAAGGGGTCACTTAGAAATGTCCTTGTTTTTGAAAGAAAAGCACATTTTTTGTCCATTAAAATAACATCAAATTGATCAGAAATACAGTGTAGACATTGTGAATGACTATTGTAGCTGGAAACAACTGATTTGCTTATGGAATATCTACATAGGCGCACAGAGACCCATTATTCCAATGGCACCATTATTCCAATGGCAGATTGTGTTAGCTAATCCAAATTTATAATTTTAAAAGGTGAATTGATCATTAGAAAACCCTTTTGCAATTATGTTAGCAAAGCTGAAAACTGTTGTTCTAATTAACAAAGCAATTAAACCGGCCTTCTTTAGACTAGTTGAATATCTGGAGCATCAGCATTTGTGGGTTCGATTACAGGCTCAAAATGACCAGAAACAAAGAACCTTCTTCGGAAACTCGTCAAGTCTATTGTTTTGAGAAATGAAGGCTATTCCATGCGAGAAATTGCCAAGAAATTGAAAATCTCGTACAACGCTGTGTACTACTCCCTTCACAGAACAGCGCAAGCTGTCTCTAAATAGAATAGAAAGAGGAGTGGGAGGCCCCGGTGCACAACTAAGCATGAGGAAAAGTACATTGGAGTGTCTAGTTTGAGAAACAGACGCCTTACAAGTCCTCAACTGTCAGCTTAATTAAATAGTACCCGTAAAACACCAGTCTCAACGTCAACAGTAAAGAGGCGACTTCTGGATGCTGGCCTTCTCTGCAGAGTTCCTCTGTCCAGTGTCTGTGTTCTTTTGACAATATTAATCTTTTATTTTTATTGGCCAGTCTGAGATATGGATTTTTCTTTGCAAGAAAGCCATCATCCGGGAGTCGCCTCTTCACTGTTGACATTGAGACTGGTGTACACAGCATTGTACGGGATCTTCAGTTTCTTGGCAATTTCTCGCATGGAATAGCCATCATTTCTCAGAACAAGAATAGACTGATGAGTTTCAGAAGAAAGTTATTTGTTTCTGGCCATTTTGAGCCTATAATCAAACCAGTGAATTCTGATGCTCCAGATATTCAACTAGTCTAAAGAAGATCAGTTTTATTGCTTTGTTAATCAGCACAACAGTTTTCAGCTGTGCTAACATAATTGCAAAATGGTTTTCCAATGATCAATTAGCCTTTTAAAATGATAAACTTGGATTAGCTAACACAACATGCCATTGGAACACAGGAGAGATGGTTGCTGATAATGGGCCTCTATACACCTATGTAGATATTCCATTAAAAAGTCAGCCATTTCCAGCTACAATAGTCATTTACAACATTAACAATGTGCTTTTCTTTCAAAAACAAGGACATTTCTAAGTGGCCCCAAACTTTGAACGGTAGTGTACAGTACAGTGCCTTGCGAAAAATTTCAGTCTCTCGATGTGCAAAACTGATAGAGACATACCCCAAGCGACTTACAGCTGTAATCGCAGCAAAAGGTGGCGCTACAAAGTATTAACTTAAGGGGGCTGAATAATTTTGCACGCCCAATTTTTCAGTTTTTGATTTGTTAAAAAAGTTTGAAATATCCAATAAATGTTGTTCCACTTCATGATTGTATCCCACTTGTTGTTGATTCTTCACAAAAAAATACAGTTTTATATCTTTATGTTTGAAGCCTGAAATGTGGCAAAAGGTTGCAAAGTTCAAGGGGGCCGAATACATTCGCAAGGCACTGTATATATAATTTAGTCCAAAAATGGATGTAGCAACTACAGATTGCCCCTTTCAGTCTATCAAAACTGTGTGAGTTTGAGCATGTGTCCATTAGGCCTATGGATTTTTTTATCAACATGAATTAGATTAAGCAACAAAAGCCTCACTTTTATTCCATAGGCTGGGATTCGCACTATGCAGCTGTTGAAAGAGTGCATTTTTCACTAGCTGTCCACTTGTTTCAAAAACAATGATTGTTAGGCAGTTTAAACTTCTTGTATTATTGGGTTCAAATGCAAATTTAGATTTGTGAACAGCCATCCACAACAATCACAAGCCGTAAGGCACAAATAGCTAAATGAGGGAGCAGCAGTGTGATTCACATCAATGCGCTGTGTAGATATCAATAATAAGTGATATCCGTATCGCCATAGACTTAACCATTGCTGTCATCCTTACCTCCAAGTGTTTCTTCAAGTTGGATAATCTTTGGATGCCGACAGCAGTCGCACCATTGGAAGGCATATCTTGGACTGTAGCCTACAAAAGCCTATTGGTCTCTGACTTATGGTCAGACTCGCTCACATTGAACAAAATTTAAATGTGCAAATTTTTTAAATGCTGATTTGAATCACATTGAGAAAAGAAAAGTGTCAAATATTTTTTTATGCAAACACCCTTTTGGGATTCAAAAGTAATCCTCAAAGTAATCAACTCGTTTTTCAAAAGTATCTAATCTGATTACAATATTTTTGCAGGTAAAGTAACAGATTACAGTTAGAGTTTACATATAATCTGCTATTTCCCAACCCTGGTCATAATGCTTCATTGACAGTGTCATAAAGTGTATTTTCTTAGTCCAAGTAAAGTGACACAGGATGGTCATAATGCTTTATGGTGACAGTGTCATACAATTTCTAAAAAATAGGATGACAAAAAAACAACAGCAACACCCAGGTGGCGGCACGCATCTTTGTGTGCCTGGTAGACATCTCAGCTTGGATGTCAGCTCACCACATTAAGCTCAACCTCGACAAAACGGAGCTGCCCTTCCTCCTGGGGAAGGCTTGCTCGCTCCAAGATCTCTCCATCACAGTTGATAACTCCACAGTGTCCACCTCAGAGTGCAAAGAACCTTGGTGTGACCCTGGACAACACCCTGTCATTTTCTGCAAACATCAAAGCAGTGTCTCGCTTCTGCGGGTTCATGCTCTACAACATCCATAGAGTATGACCTTTCCTCAGACAGGAAGTGGCGCCGGTCCTAATCCAAGCACTTGTCATCTCCCATCTATACTACTGCAACTCTCTGTTAGCTGGGCTCCCCGCTTGTGCCATCAAACCCCTGCAACTTATCCAGAATGCCTCAGTCCGCCTGGAGTTCAACCTGCCTAAGTTCTCCCATGTCACCTGCTCCTCCACTGGCTTCCATCATCTTCAAGACCCTGGTTCTTGCCTACGGAGCAGCAAAGGGAACTGCCCCACCTTACCTTAAGGCTATGCTCAAACCCTACATCCCAACCCGAGCACGTTTTGCCACATCTGGTCTCTTTGCCCTCCCACCCCTATGGGAGGGCAACTCAAGTTCAGCCCAGTCAAAGCTCTTCTGTGTCCTGGCACCCCAATGGTGGAACAACCTTCCCCTTAAAGTCAGGACAGCTGAGTCCCTGCCCATCTTCCAAAACTTCTGGAACCCTACCTCTTAAATAACGCTCACAGCACCCCCGTTAGATACACATTTCATTAAAAAGTAACCTTCTTAAATACATATCATTAGCGTGGTTCATATGTACTCATGTAAATACACTTAATATAAGCCATCTTTTGTCAAAATAATAAAACCATTTAAAAGCCAAAATGTTTTAACGAAAACACATTTAACCCGAGATGTAATTTTGTCTCTTGACTTACATACAAAGTTAGCTAGCTCATTTGAAGTGGAAAATCTCACTCCATTTTCACTGTCAAAACACTTAAATTATCCATCAAAATGACAAGAAAACTCTTGATTTTGTAATAAACATGTTATCGCTATAAATGTTTATAAATGTTATAAACCAGAGATGAATGAGACATGGACAATTTAACAATGTCCACTGGGCTTCTCATCCTGTTTCTCTTCTTCCAATGAATGAGGTGCGTGCCTGCTGCTAACAGTTTGAATGTCTCCCCCTAGTGGTAGCACTAATTATACATGTATATTAAAGCAACACCATGGAGGACTACAATAAAATTGTTGTGAACAAACTAACTTTGATTCCAAAATATGGAGCTTTATAGAATCTATCACAGAAAATGTGTTGTTGCTGTAAGGCTAATAATATAAGCCAGATAGGCCTATCACTTACATGACCATATGTCAGTCATAAGTCCCAAAGAGGGTGTTTTGTCCTGCTCCTGCATTCACCCCAGTCATCAGCGACAGAGCATTGAGCTAGGCAAATGTTGGACATCAATGTGTGTACAATTACAATGGTAAAAAATTGCCAATTTTATGACAGGTTATATCAGCTGTTATGACATATTATGACATGGTTGTGAGTTATGATGCTAGGTGTCAAATAAAGTGTTACCCAAATGTTTACTCCTGAACTTATTTAGGCTTGCCATAGCAAATGGGTTGAATACTTATTGACTCAAGCCATTTCAGCTTAACATCTTTTATTCATTTGTAGAATTTTTTTTTAACACAGTTCCACTTTAACATTATGGGGTATTGTGTGTAGGCAAGTGTATTTATTTTAAATGCAGGCTGTCACTTGACAAAATGTGGAAAAGATCAAGTGGTTTGAATACTTTCTGAAGGCACCGTAAGTAAATTTGTCAAAATAGTTTTGGTTCCATTAAATGGAAGTACTATGTACAAAAAGTGCTGTAATTTTCTAAACGGTTCACATTTTATGGATGAACATACCCTCAAATTAAAGCTGACAGTATGTATCATTTCAAATCAAGTATAGAAGTACAAAACAATAAAAAATATGTCACTGCCCATGCTAACTTGCTAACTTTAAGTGTTACTACTTTATCAAAAACTGATTTAAAAATGTATCTCTAATCAAGTGAATGATTTATCTTTAGGCTCCCCCATAATATGTGTGTATATATGTATATATATATATGTATGTATATATATGTATGTATATATGTGTGTGTGTGTGTGTGTGTGTGTGTGTGTGTGTGTGTGTGTGTGTGTGTGTGTGTGTGTGTGTGTGTGTGTGTGTGTGTGTGTGTGTGTGTGTGTGTGTGTGTGTGTGTGTGTGTGTGTGTGTGTGTGTGTATGTTTACAGATTTAACTTCATTAGATTAAATATAACGTTTTCTATATAACAAATAAGATCAATGTACCTCATCCTCATTTTGTTGGAGTGACTTCCCAAGTTGAAATGAGACAGATGAAATGTTTAGTTGAGCAAAAATAGAGGCAGCTGGGAGGGATATGAAGTGACATAAAATGGTTTCTGTGAGAATTACATGCAGGTGAGTTTAACACAGGGCCTCCCCCAATCCAAACTGTTCACTAAATGATTGTGCATAATAATTTCCATGTTAAAACCCTAACGCATGAAACTCTTTTAAGAATCAAAGAATGCAAAAACATGGATGCCTGTGGATGCCATCATTAAATTATGTAATGTTACATTAAGTAGTTTGATCTCCTCTCTCTCTCCAGGCTTTTTCGTGTTGCTAGCAATGGCAGTATACACTGGTGTGACGATTAATTACTATGGTAAACGCTATGGCAACTGGAGGTTCTCCTGGTCCTACATCATCGGCTGGGTGTCAGTGGTGCTCACCTTCTTTTCAGGTAAAACCAAGACATCACTGGTCACACTCCCCACATAACATTCAGTTGTTAACAAATGTTTTATTTAAGAAAATGTATTATAGTCTGGTCAATCCAGGGCCCATATTCACAAAGTGTCTCAGAGCAAATTACTGCTGATCTAGGATCAGGTTTGCCTTTTAATCATAATGAATAAAGGGGGGGGCCGATCCTAAATCAGCATTCCTACTCTGAGATGCTTTGTGAATACGGACCCAAGAGTATTATAAAGGAATAATATATTTTTGTTAGATTTATTTAACCTTTATTCAGCCAGGTAACTCATTGAGAACAAATGTGTGCTACATCGATTCCAGACTGAATATGTACAGCTCCTATTTACTTCAACATCTCCTTACAGACTATCTGCTTTTTTGGAATATAGAATCTTTAATGGCAGCTGAATTGTGTTTTATATCATTTTGGTCTAGGTCCTTCAATGTATGTGTGTGTGTGTGCGCAAAAGTACAACATGATGTCTTTGTCTTTTTTTTATAAAGGTATATTCTATATGTGTGCCTATCGGATGCACGAATGCCCCAGAAACTCAAACTCTCACTAGAAGACTTCAGAAATGATCATCAATTTCTTATGATTTTGAGAGCCACTGACTTGTGGCTGTTCCCCGTATTTGAGAGTCAAGATGGATCAACCCACTATTTACTTTTGGAACATGGATTATAGAATTGAAATTATATGAATAAAGGACGTTGGGGGTAAACGTGTCACCTTTTCAATGATTAAATGCTTGTTATTTTATATTTGTATGGCCCATTTTTTACACGTGAGACATATTGCCCATTTTGACTCTACAGGTCTGATATGATATATACAGACAAACTATCCCAGATCTGGTCAAGTTAAGTGATCCAAGTACCTAAAAGAAATTGTGACAGATGCACTCCAGGTATGTCTCCAGGTATGACAATCCATATTGTGGAATAGCTATAACAGCCTAGTTTGTGCTTTAGCAGAGTTTGGGAGGCATCAAGAAATTATATAACATTACTGTCCAGGGTCAGCCTACAGCAGAAAAACATAGTATTTTTCATGTGTACATCTTCAAAGTATTTTAGTATAGTATGTAGGGGATGCACAACAAGTTGCTATGTTGAACAATGTAAAAAAAAAAACATGTATGTGTTTGGATCATACACCAATGTTGTGTTCCTGTGGCAGGCATTCTTGTACAACATTATGAATAATATTGTGACCAGGCTAACAGGATTGGTCAAGTGGAAGACCCAGATGTCATATAGGCTTACAAGGAAGTCAAATATATTGCATGCAAGATGATGCACTGGTGCCAGGTACACATATTCGCAAAACACATACTGTAGGCTGCGATTACACAGGCAGGCAAATTCTGATTATTTTTCCACTAATTGCTCTATTGACCAACCAGATCAGCTCTTTTGCCAATAATTAAGGCAAAATATCAGAATTGGGCTGCTGTGAAAACACAGCCATATTGTGTATGAAATTTGTGTGAAGATGTCACTTCGATTGTTTAAACAGTGACCGGAGTTAATTTATGGATGTCAGAAATGTTTAGGCCACCGTTTCTCAACTCAAACCTGGGGTCCCCAAGGAGTGCACATTTAGTTTTTCGCCCTAGCACTACACAGCTTATTCAAATATTCAAGCTTGAGGATGAGTTGAATATTTAAATCAGCTGTGTAGCGCTACGGCAAAAAAACATGATGTGCACCCTTTGGGGTCCCCAGACCGAGTTTGGGAAATGCTGGTTTAGGCCTATAGGACCATGTTTTGAGATTAATGTGTTGGAAAAATTGACACATATTTCAATTAATAAGACATAACAATGTCCTCTGGTGTTTCACAATCAATCATCTTATTGATGCCAAAAAGTCACTGAAACGTAATGATCTAATAGAACCTATCCATGCGCCCGAGCCACTGGTGCGTGATGTTAACCCTGACATGAAACAAAGATGAATTGCAACAACAACAAAAACTACTTATTACCACTAGATTGAATTTGATTTCTCTTGTTACCAGATCAATAAATATTGTAACTGCTAAGAATGACCCGTTGTCTTTGAAGCTAACCGACGTATTACCAAAATACAATGCTGCAAGCCTCTTATCGAACGAAAATAATACGCCACTTACTTTAGAGTGACGCAATGGCACCCAGGCACCACATTTTACTTGATGAAGTTGGCTGTTAAAGCAGCTTAACCCCACCTTAAGAACGGAACGGATCCTATTGACTATCCGTGCAATGACGATGTAATTGTCATTTGTTCAATTACTTTCTAATTTTCATCTAAAAGCAACTAGTTACCCTGATGTCCATTTAATGATAGAGGAGATGCACGTGCATCCGAGGCCTTCGCGTATTAGTCCACAACTTATCTGGAAATACTTTGACATTTAAAATAATAGGCCTAAAATGCTTTGCAAGTTTTTTTCAGACAGATAATTTGGCCTATGGGCCAATTATCTTCAACAGATGTTTATACAAATAGCCTTCTACAGATAGGCCATATTATGTAAAAATTTAATAAAATAGGCATCGAGAGCATTACCAAAGTGAGCTAAGCTCTTCAAGTCATGTTACATTTACATCACTTAATGTCTCTGTTCACTCTTCCATTTCACTCTTTCAACTGTCTAATTGTGTGGTATCCATAAAAGTGTACTCTGTGATGTATGGACTCAGGGAAAGAAACACGAACTAAAACTGTGTCTAAATCTGTCACATTTCCACAATCTTTAAACTGACATTTTGAGTCATTTGCAAGGTCTACACCCATTTTCCTTATATAAGCTCATGCATATGGAGGACGTGTTTTAGATTTGGCGCAGTAATGCACTTTCGTGAGTAATTGAATTCAGTAATTAATTTGTTATGCCTACCTGATCAAATGGAAATCCTGTCCTCGCGCCCAAGGATTACTACTTCCGCTCTAACATCTCCCCTAATTGCCTAATAGCATTGCAGCGAGAATACTGCCTGCATTAAGACACTTTCACATTAGCTAGCGTGATTGGAAATGTGATGACAACACGATATCAACAAATTAAGGCTTCCGTCGCTTAAATGGCGCAGGAGCACCACTTGTACTCTCCCAGATTTTAATACCAACAATTACAGCCAATTTATGGCGGAATTAGCAAATACACCTGTCATCCCCCGCATCGGTGATGCGGGGGATGACTATGAAAAGATAGTAGGAGACAAAACACTCTACTAGGTATTAGGGAAACAACAGGTAGGAACTGTTGCACAAAAATAAAATGCTATTCAGATCAGTAAATGTTAGTTTTCTGTCGTATATTTGGGGATGCCAACAGCAATCCCACCTATTGAGGTCATTTAAACATGATAAGATATGCTACATGTAGAAAGTGAAACGTTATACAAATCACCTCCAGTTGTTAATCATTCGTGTTGCCTAATTGTGTAGCATATGCCTTGTTATAAACGTTGATGTTGTTTATAAAAAAAAAAACACTGGTAATATGACAATATAAATAATAGTCTAATGGCCTAAAACAGTAGGATATATGTCTATAGTTTATATTCACTGGAAAGGGGACGAATGAAAGCAAGTTTGACTGAGGTGCAGGACTGAAAGACTGCAGGGCTCCGGTGGGAAGGCTGTTTCAGCACCATGGCGAGCGACCCTCCCTCTCCGTCGTCACAATCATTAATCCATACACAACTAATTCCATTCTCCGCCCCACCGGCGTGCTATTGGCTGATTACATATCAGTTTTATAATTTGCCACAGTCGCTCTACTTGGATAAATAGTAATCTAGCTCCCTCTGAATAAATAGTAGGCTAATCTACCTGTCACCACTCACTGGCTGCCACACAGACGACCATTCTAGCGTTTGAGACTGAGGAGACGGAGGCAAGAAGTTTAGTGCTTCTCTTCCTTGGTTTGTTAGGGTGCACAGAAAATCAACACCACACGGACTCAATAGTGAAGGTGTTTTCAGAGATATAAGATGAATCTGAACTACACGTCCCCGGTGCCTCAGATGCCAGCCCAGAGGTCAACGTCGTTCTTCATCGAAGATATTTTATTACACAAACCAAAGCCCCTGAGAGAGGTATTCCACTTGCCGTTCTCAAGCTCTCTGGCTTCCCGGATGCCTCTCCTAGAATATGGATACCCACTGATGCCCACTCCGATACTAGCGCCTCACCCGCACCATCATCTACACAAGCCGGACCATCACCAGTATTTCTTCACGTCTGGTAAGTAGGAATGCACTGGATTGGTTCATGCATTCAATGAAGCGAATGCAGTTACAGAGTGCAAGAACAGCTAAGACAACGTCGACATTTCATTAGGCCTATAATGATTTAATTCCAAAAGGATGTTATTTCATAATGTTGGTGCATGTATAATTTCCATTTTAGTAGTCTACCAATCCTAACAGCCTGACAAAACGATGGAGTGGTCTTGGGCGTTTTGCAACAGGTACATTGGCCAATTCATGCGTAAAAGTTAGTGCAAAACGTTTTCGAATAAATCCAACTCAATCAGAAAAAAAATCATACTCCATTATATAATGTTGTGCTAAATATAACGAGGCCTAAAGTAATATTCTACAGTGTGAAGAAATTGCATGGAGTACATTGAATTTAACTTAACAATTACACTGTTAATATAATTGCAAAAGTTGTGTTGCAATTTCAATGTTGAATGCCTTATATATTTCACAGGGATGCAAATGCCGGGGTTATTTCAGCATCATCCGGAGTTACCGGGCAAGCATTGCAGACGAAGGAAGGCGAGAACGGTCTTCTCGGATTCGCAACTATCAGGTCTGGAAAAGAGATTTGAGATACAACGGTACCTATCCACACCAGAACGAGTGGAGTTGGCAACAGCGTTAAGTCTCTCGGAAACCCAGGTAAGAAACCAAAACTACATCACACTAATCATACCTTTCGGGATGGTCGCATTGTGCTGCAAAGCAAGTTTATGAAATATTCCACCTTTGTCACACAGGTGAAAACATGGTTTCAAAACAGAAGGATGAAGCATAAAAAGCAACTGAGGAAAACACAAGACGACCAGAAAAATCCGAATGACATAGATAGATCCATGGAGAACTCAAGTGAGAGTGAACTCAACGAAAAAAACACAGATGATGTTAACAGTGGAATCGACCCAGACTCATACATGTTAGAGGAAAATGAGGACGATGTTGATATCGAGGATGATATTTGCTCGCCAGAACGTTCACTATAGTGCAAGTGGCAAGTTGTTTTAAAAACAAATAGCCATAACCCAGTGTAAATGTCAATATTGAATCGTGTATTTTAGGCTACATATGAAATATATTGCTTTTTTAAACAAATCAATGACAATAATGCAAAGTATTATTTATTCAAGCGTATATGCGTAATATGTCACTCACTACACATTCCCTTTAGGCTGTCTATATTTATATTTTCCGTGGCTGTGTAAAATGCATCATGTCAAACAATTGTACATAGGCCTACAAAATATAATCTGAAGTCATGTTCATTATTAGGATATTATTATCATTATTATTCATATCATTTTCGAATCAAACAAAAAACAGTCATTTTCATCTTAAGATAGTTTTTTGGTGAATGTTTGAAGCCACCAGTTATGCAGTCGACTTACGTTTACCCATGCAGGACCAGTTGATTATTTTGGGAGACAATCTGTGAGAAAATACATTTGTATGTTCCTACTTTGATAAACAAAAACAACTTAGCTCTTAATTTCAGGATGTCACATTTTTACCCTTTGTTTTGCACTTTCGTTTTGGTAATCGAAGTATGTTGCAGCATATGCCCTTTGAAGTGTTATTGCTTTACTATTAAAACGTGCATGATAAACATAACTAATTGTTTAGCCTGTACCATTTATCATGTACATTTGCCGGTTTATTATTAGGCTAAGGGATTGCAGTTGCATTTTCCTATAAACTTGGATGAACTGACCAATGTTTCAATTTAATGCCATTAGTACTTTAGTATTAGTTAGTTATTAGTCAATAAGTCAACCTTTATAGGGCACTAGAGATTTAACTATTTGAATAGAATATTTGTATTTCATTGAAATAGTTTCTTGGAATACCTATCTATAACTCATAATTATATTTCGGAAGTATGCCTAACCCTACTTTTGAAAAGCAATTATAGCCAATGATTATTTCCTGGCAGTCCGATTCTACGACCTCTTTGTACTTTAATAATATTTCGAATAATAATCATTAATTAATAATAGCTACGAATTAATGGTTATAATAATATTTTTAAGTAGCCTATTATTTTGCATAAGCCTTTCGACATTCACATAGTCAACCTTAGGCTTACAGGAAATTCCCCGGCCGTATCTTGAGAGGTCAGTTGTAATAGCGTTTTACTAAAATAACCCACCTGCTTGAAGAATCAGGGCCTCGTTTCCCAGTTTCGGTGTAATTTAAGAATTGTGATGATCGTAGGCTACCCAATGCATCGTTATTTACGAGCCAAACAGTGTTTCCCAAACATGCACGTAGAGAAGCCGTTCGCTAAGTGCGTCATTAGACCATGTGTCGATATTGATAGGCTCGAAAGAAAAGTAGCGCTGGTCTCAGATCAGCTTTCTCCATTCAAATCTACCTTAACATTATAATTATTTAAAATGACCTAAGAAGGATCAGCTCCTAGAGATATATTACCACCTGTTGCAGCAAATATTATGCTTACCCAATACTAATGCACTAACTAACATATTGGCATATCACTGCGCACATCTTGTCACACATCATGAACCGTATTGAAGCTACAATTACAGACAGTAGCCTATTGACAAAATGTAACTCAATATGATTGAAATAGGCACATGTAGCCTATTTATCGTTTAACGAAGTCATGTCGGTTTTTATTTGAAGCATCGTTTAATCTTTCACTTTTTTGTAACAAGTGCAAACACTGTGAGCTTTGTAATTGTGGTCAACTTCGTTCTGAGGTTATTGCGGTCAGTCAGACAGATATAATAATCTTGATTCAATGTTTAGCGGAGATCTTCTGTGGATAAAGTGATGCAGAAGGGCAAAACAGCATCTGACGATGCACTTTGGCTGCTCTACGAATAGTCTGGATCACTCATAGATCTGTGAAGGTTTTTAATTAAGAATCACGTTACTAACAAAGGCTATGTTAAACAGCTCGGCTACTAAAGATACATCGTAAGATCTTAACGCTACGAAGGCTCTGGGAAACGAGGCCATGGACCAGAACCATTACTACAGGAGTCACTTAGCAGTGGAGGAGATGTTAATCGGGGACTATCTGTTAAATTTGCTCATGCTGTGGTAGACGCCTTGGTCGCTGGGACCCCGCTGTGGAATAAAATAAATACATCATCATACAATAACAAATAGTTGTTGCATGTAAACGTAGAGCGGTAGCTATTCATAAACATTGTCATGACTTTTATTGAACTTGAGTTAGGCTATTATTGGTTACTGCTAGGCCTACTGGATCACCACATGTCTTGAAAGGAGCAGTAAAACAAGACGCGCACAAAAGGCTGATGAGGCACACCCGCACCAGTGAGGGGATTCGAATAATCTGTCCCGGGCGTCCGGGTGGCGTGTTTTGCACCGGATGAAAGTTGATCGCTTTCGTTTCGGAACGGGCTGCATCTCTGGCGTGAACAAAGTGCCCCCTTCAAAACCCACGGCGTAATCGGCTCAAAACAAAAGTGACGTAATTAAGCACAATGATTCATGAATAGGATTCTGTGTTTTCACATGCGAAAGTGATTGATCTTGATAACAACGCTTTATCTGTCTTCCCAACTAAAACTAATCAGAAAATGAAAACAATGGTTTTATGGGAAAGAGATGTATGTTTCTGGACGATACACAATACTGCCTTGTTGACAACATGATCAAGCTGTGCAGATTACTTTTCGATTTGGGAAAGGTGCTCCTCCCTCACAGGTTTTGCCCGTTCACGTCAAGGGCCATAGACCGATGCCCAGCGGCTCAGCATAATAGAATTCGCCCACTGACTCAAGCAGCCGGCTCAAGAAAACATGGGTCTGTCACAAAAAGATTGCGCTCAATGTAAGCTAATTTGGGACATTTGGAAAATTGGAATGCTAAGCTAAATGGAGACATTTGGACAGATATTGAACTCAAATAATGTGTGCACGATGTTGGTGAAATTACAAGTAAACCAACCATTGGTCTTTGCCTCTCCATGGTAGAATATGAATTGAGGCCACCCGCTCCAAACAAACAACATTTGGCACCCAAGTCAGCTGATTTGTTCAGAGAATTTTATGAACATTTAAGGAATGTTGTAAAACATAACTATTTTCTGGAAGTAAGGAAAGATTTCAGGATAAAAGCAAGTAATTCAGTAGCCTAAAGTACTGGAATTTTGTCAGCTCTTGCACACCACTGCCACACTTGAAAACAATATGCATTGATTAATGAAATCTTAGTGTGGCCCATTAGGTCGATTTGATATTTTTGTATTATTAAAACTCTATATATAATTCATGGCTTGTGTTTTAAATGCTCAAGAGTGCAGTAAATGTGTACATTTTCTGTTTGCAAAATATATTGTTCACAACAAGCTGTTATGGTACTAACTACTCTGCCCCTCAGTGACTCTGCCAGCAACAGCAGCTCCACGAGCACATAGGTTGTGCGAACATTGCTTGGATTGTTTTGCCGGATTTCATTGCATAAAATGTAACAGTCAAAGTAAATGGACTGTCCTTGGTCATTCACATGTGCGCTAATTCAGAACTTTTGGGTCTGATCTAGTCTCCCTCCCAATGAGTCTCTAGAGCCAGATGGCTTACTTCTGCACGTAAGGCTAGATCTGCGCTATCAGGTGCCGATGGCGCTAAAGCAAAAAGCAAGTTGTAATTAACTTGTAAATAAACGATTATAAACAGTCATTTAAACCTGTCATAACAGTCATCTACATCCAACAAGAGTCAAAGGACAGAGGGATACACTAGCTTGAATCTTCTCATCGCGGATCTGGTAGGACAAAAAAGCATGAATGTGGCTGGTAAATTTGATGGTTTCCCCCGTGGTGTTCATTAGGTTACATGGTACTGTAGGTGGCAGGGTGACATTTTGTGTGGATTAAAACAGCATTAAAACAGGTTGTATCACAAAGCATGATCAAATCAATTAGCCAGCTACAATCATTTTGAGAAATATTGAGAAATAGTTTGGCCGATTTTTTTGGTCAAATTAACCAGTTATCTAACTGATAAACAGCTAGAAAGCTACAGCTAGCTGATGTTAGCTCCCATGCCAATTTCAAGTCTATCTAAACTCATTTCTGTCTAACTCATAAATATTAAGCTATTTCAGAATGAAAGTTAACTGGCTAGCACATCATGCTTTGTGACATTATATTAGCTACCTATCCCCAGTTAGATCATGTGTTTTCACTTATTGCATCTGCATGCTTGTAGCGTTCTCCCTGGTGCACTTTTTCCTTTGTGAGCTGGCTGCTCATTCTAAATGTTATAATCAATCTGTTCCAAACAGTGGCAGCATGTGTAGGAGGGGGTCATTCTGTTTTTGACATGCACAAGTGAATTCATTGCATTTGTGCTGTTGTTCAAATGCATCATATTCTGTCATGCATTCTTTTTTGACCCCCGCCTTGATCATTTTAATTTAAAACAATAGCAGTAAGGTACTTAACTGTTACCCAGAAAGGATTTGATATTGAGATTTTAAAAAATGGCTGCGTTGGACCTTAATATGATAAGGATCAGTAGGGCCTTTGGCCCATTGAATTGGTTTGTTGTTTGTACACATTCTTAGAAGATACTCACCTTAGATAATACTCACCAATAGCATGCAAACACTACCCTTTAGGCCTACAGGTGAGTAAACTTAGAAATATAAAGATTTACATTTGAGTAACTATGCCAATTTCTTCTGCTATGGCAATGAGTGCTACATTTTTCTTTAGGTATCACCTCTAGTAGAAACCTACTTTCTTATCCATTTTCTTTTCAGACAATTTGCCTTTTAACCCAAACCCCAGAGAAGCACAAACACCTACACCAAGGAGTTGCATGCCAGGGTCTGCCCCTGGAGCAGATTATGGGTTAGGTGCTTTGCTCAAGTGTGCAATGGCTTTCCGCATGTCACTTGCCACAAGATTTTCCTATCAGACTTGGGATTTGAACTGGCGACCCTCCGGTTGCTGCACCGCCTCTCTAACCTCTAGATGACCTGGCATACCCAAAGTAGTAGTGTAACAAGAGTGAGTGGGTGGATTCCAATCCATAGAGGTCATCCCTGGGACCAAAAACCTAATCATGGAGAACCTGGCCAGAGCACTGCTCAGGGTACCACTGGGAACACATTGGTTTGATCAGAACGTAATGGAACTTCAATGGTCATCGTTCATAGCTCAATTAGTGAACTGTGATCATCTATAGCAGGCATGGGCAACTTTGATGGCCACAAAAATCTGAACTCATCATGAGGGGTGTCTAACGGGTCTGTGTACCCACATCTATACCCACACTTGCAGTCAGAGCCAGCCTTAGCCTTCTGGGCCTTAGCCTTTAAAAGCATGCACATGTGTACACACCATACCCACACACACGTACGCACTTACACGCACACAGGCCAAAATCATCAATACCAGCTATTATTTAATTTATTCAGTCATTTAAATGTGCACCAGGAGGCAGCTCCCCATCAATTTAGAAGGTTTACATTAACAGGCTCATCCAAACAGGATACACAGCACTCTCCCGCCCTTTGAAAAGCAAATCATGTCGTTTTCAAAACGTGATGCAGATTTACTGAGAAAATAAAAAGCGTTGAAGAGAATAGGCTGTGCGGAAGGTGATCAATTAAAAGATTAAGCGTTTTGCAACACATGGATGCATCTGCATTTGGGCCTAATAGTGGGGCCATCAGCTCATTTTCAGGGGCCTGCCGCCTACTTAGGCGCTGTCCTCACATCAAAGCGTGCGCGTCTGCCCCGGCTATTCCAATCGGCAGAAAGGGATGCTAATTTAGCCCCCTTCATGTGTGGTGGTGAGAGACTCCTTCAATTAACTGGATTTCTATGGCAAAAGAGGGGTGGGGGGGAAAGATGCAAAGAGAGTTGGTCTGGATAGGCAGTGTTTCTCATTAATTCAAAAGGTCCGGTATTTATTATTACCCCCACGCATCTGAGGCTTAAACACTAAAAACACAGTGCATCAAAGACGCCATGATGGGTTAAATAGAGACTATAATCAAATTAAAATATTACATAGGAGTAAATAGCTCTTTTATAATGATCTGACGGTTCTATTAAAGAAATGGGGGGTGCTTGAGATTTGTTTTATTGGTGGGAAAATTATCACTAGTTTACGGAGCCCTAATCAGGTGGGCTTCAAAGGGTCATCTTTGTTTGACTCATTTGTATCTGGAAGTAGAGACTGGGGGATACAGGGAGAAAATAATCAGGCACAGAACAAAAAGAGCAGATTATTTCAGATTAACAGCAGCAACCAGGTGCGTGAGAGGGTGAAAGGGGGCAAATTGGAAATGTGGATAAAATGCCAACGTGTGAATTACCGACTAGTACCCCCCAAAAATGAGACAATATAGCCCGCAGTACCAAAAGCGTTCCGATTTAATGATGTATTGTTGAATTTACAAAGGATGTTTCAATGTCGAGTGCTATCAAAACTAAAAAAAAAGAGAGAAAAGGCGGAGAACACTATGTTTTTAGTGTTTCCATAAGTGTCCTTTGTCATTATGACAACAATTTGACCATTAAATCTCTACCAATGGTCTAGCCATGGTCTTTGTACTCAGTTGCCGATTCCTTGTCATCAAACAACCTACACAAAGCTTTAGAAGGTGTACATGTTCTCTCAGATTGTATATAGTATTGTACTATTAACACTCTATGTGTAATATTGTACAACAACAAACCATATGTGTTATGCCTGAATTGAATTGAGCAGCTGTATTAAACATTTTCAGGTCATGTGCACTCAATTCATGACTCATGAGCAATTGTAAGGAATATTAGCAGAGAGATATTCAAGGAATTGTGGAATCATTGTCAATAGCAAGAGCATTATTTATCTGAAATGTGTACAAACATTTGCATATTATTCAAACTTCAATAAGGTATATTAATATATAGTCCATATACTGCCTTTCCCCAAAAGTTAAATGGCCATGTCAGCTGTAAGGGGAAACCTGTTGTTGCGTGACTCCCGTGTGTTGTAAAGTAACTGGGCCGGTGTAGTGTCAGATGGTGTGCACCACCTTGAAGTGGGCCACGGTCCGTTTCTCCTGCTCTCGCCGTTTCCTCAGGGTCTCCAGTGTGGCCAGCTGGGATATGTCGAAGCCCTCCAGGAGGCGAGTGTGGCCCATGGGCCCACTCTGGCTCTCTGGTCTTGGTCTGCTGAGGCAGGGGAGCCACCTTGGGCCGCAGGATGCACCTGGCATACTCTAGGGCCTGAAACACAATGGAAATAAAGGTAACATTTTATTTATCACTGACAGATATAATGACGATGCAGTATAATACCATTATAATTGATTGTAAGACTGTATGGTGCTCTTATAATTTCCTATATCATGCCTATTGACTAAATAACAGCCACCTTGAGTCAATCGGGGTGGCAGGGTAGCATAGTGGTTAGAGCGTTGGACTAGTAACCACAAGGTTGCAAGTTCAAACCCCCGAGCTGACAAGGTACAAATCTGTCGTTCTGACCCTGAACAGGCAGTTAACCCACTGTTCCTAGGCCATCATTCAAACTATGAATTTGTTCTAAACTGACTTGCCTAGTTAAATAAAGGTAAAATAAAAAAATTGAACATTTGCTATAAAGACTTAAGATGACATAAAAGCTCATGCTTATAACAAGTAATAAAGCATTATACCTGTAGGCTTTAAGTAAAGTGGCTGTTATTAGTTAGTTTGGAGATGGAGGGGGAGGGAAAGGTACACCTGCAAGAGCTAGTGAGTGAACTTGGCGATTCAACTTTGTGACAGAATGTTGACGTGTCTGTAATTGTTCTCAGACTTGCAATGTCAGTGCATGGGGATTTAATTGTTATAAGTGCCAGTCAAAAGTTTGGACACACCTACTCATTCCAGGGTTTTTGTTTATTTTCAATACTTTTTTACATTGTAGAATAATAGTGAAGACATCAAAACTATGAAATAACACATGGAATCATATATTTTATATTTGAGATTATTCAAAGTAGCCACCTGTTGCCTTGACAGCTTTTCACAATCTTGGCCTTCTCTCAACCAGCTTCATGAGGTAGTCCCCTGGAATGCATTCCAATTAGCAGGTGTGCCTTGTTAATTTGTGGAATTTCTTTCTTTCTTAATGTGTTTGAGCCAATCAGTTGTGTTATGACAAAGTACGGATGGTTTACAGAAAATAGCCCTATTTGGTCAAATACTAAGTCCATATTATGGCAAGAACACTTCAAATAAGCAAAGAGAAACGACAGTCCATCATTACTTAAGACATGAAGGTCAGTTAATACGGAACATTTCAAGAACTTTGAAAGTTTCTTCAAGTGCAGTTGCAAAAACCATCAAGCGCTATGATGAAAGTGGTTCTCATGAGGACCGCCACAGGAAAGGAAGACCCAGAGTTACCTCTGCTGCAAAGGAGAAGTTCGTTAGAGTTAACTGCACCTCAGATTGCAGCCCAAATAAATGCTTCAAGTAACATACACATCACAACATCAACTGTTCAGATGAGACTGAATTAATCAGGCCTTCATGGTCGAATTACTGCAGAGAAACTACTACTAAAGGACACCAATAAGAATATTTTTATTTTATTTAACTAGGCAAGAACAAATTCTTTTTTACAATGATAGCCTACCGGAGAACAGTGGGTTAACTGCGTTGTTCAGACTTTTACCTTGTCATCTCTGGGATTTGATCCAGCAACCTTTTAGTTACTGACCCAACGCTCAAACCACTAGGCTACCTGCTGCCCCAAGAAGTGACTTTCTTGGGCCAAGAAACACAAACAATTGGCATTAGACTGGTGGAAATCTATCCTTTGGTCTGATGAGTCCAAATTTGAAATTTTTGGTTCCAACTGCCGTGACTATTTGTGAACGGATGATCTCCGTATGAGTGGTTCCCATCTTGAAGCATGGAGCGGGTGTTATGGTGTGGGGGTGCTTTGCTGGTGACACTGTCAGTGATTTATTTAGATTTCAAGGCACACTTAACCAGCATAGCTACCACAGCATTCTGCAGCGATACGCCATTCCATCTAGTTTGCGCTTAGTGGGACTACAATTTGTTTTTTCAACAGGACACTGACCCCAAAACACCTCCAGGCTGTGTAAGGGCTATTTGACCAAGGAGTGTGATGGAGTGCCTCAACAGATGACCTGACCTCCACAATCACCCGACCTCAACCGAATTGAGATGGTTTGGGATGAGTTGGACCGCAGAATGAAGAAAAAGCAGCTAACAAGTGCTCAGCATATGTGGGAACTCCTTCAGGACTGTTGAAAAAAGCATTCCTCATGAAGCTGGTTGAGAGAATGTCAAGAGTGTGCAAAGCTCTCATCAAGGCAAAGAGTGGCTACTTTGAAGAATCTCAAATAAAAAATACATTTTGATTTGTTTAAGAACGAAATATTATTTATAATGACGGCCTACCCCAGCCAAACCCTAACCCGGATGACGCTGGGCCAATTGTGTACTGCCCTATGGGACTCCCAATCACGACTAGTTGTGATACAGCCTGGAATCAAACCAGAGTCTGTAGTGACGCCTCTAGCACTGAGATGCATTACCTTAGACTGCTGCGCCACTTAGGAGCCCAACTATAGAGAACATACAAAAATGCTATGGTAATAAAAAAATGTACGTTTACACCTCCAGAAATGTCATACATGATGGATCATTAGCTTTCCTACAGAAAAGACACTAACCTCCACACATCTAGATGGCGGGGGCGGGTGGAGCCAGCAGTGGGGTCAAACTGTAGAACCCAGTTTCAACATTTGAATATAAAACTAGATTTTTTTCAAGCAAAACTATGCTACATTTTATCTCTGGGACCTCAGGATGACAAATCAGAGATTACTGAATGTAAGTACATTATTTACCTTCAGAGGTAAATGTAGCAAACCAGTTGCCGTGATAAAAGCATTTTGTTGTTGTGCACTCAAACAATAGCATGGTATTTTTTTGTTGTAACAGCTACTGTAAATTGGACACTGCAGTTAGATTAACAAGAATTTAAGCTTTTGTTTTTTATTTTACTAGGCAAGTTAGTTAAGAACAAATTATTATTTACAATGACAACCTACCCTAACCCGGACGACGCTGGGCCAATTGTGATTTCAGTTGTGGTACAGCCTGGAAATTAACCAGGGCCTGTAGTGACGCCTCTATCACTGAGATGCATTGCCTTAGAATGCTGCGCCCCTCGGGAGCTTTTTGCCCATATACGTTATGTCTATGTCCTGGAATTGTCTGTTGTTTACAACGTCATTCTAGTCACATTATCGCGTATTGAGCAACAACCGTCCCGGATTAGGGACGGTTGTTTATCTGACTTGCCTAGTTACATTTTTTATATTTTTTTTGTACTTGAAAATTTATGAATTGACCAATTTCTCACATTTGGGCAAACTCCTGGCAGACTTGATACAAAATGTTGTGTCGTGTTGTAATTCTTCACTGGATTAGTATGAAACTTTGCCCACACACTGCTGCTCTCTTGTGGACAGCATCTAAATTACACCTAAAATCCTATCTGAATGTATGGCTTTTCTCTTGCATTTCAAATATGATTTTTGTTGTTGAAAAAGCATTTACATTTGTTTGTATTATCTTTTACGATATCTAATGTGTTTTATTCTCCTACATTAATTTCACATTTCCACAAACTTCAAAGTGTTTCCTTTCAAATGGTATCAAGAATATGTATATACATGCTTCAGGTCCTGAGCTACAGGCAGTTAGATTTGGGTATGCCATTTTAGGTTAATTTTTTTTTTAAAGGGGTCGATCATTAAGAGTGATGTTGGTTACTACATGATTCCATATGTGTTATTTCATAGTTTTGATGTTTTCACTATTATTCCATAATGTAGAAAAAAATATAAATAAAGAAAAACCCTTGAATGAGCAGGTGTGTCCAAACTTTTGACTGGTACTGTAAATAACTAAAAGTGGGGACTGGAGTTGCAACACACTGAAGCTGACAGATGATGATGATGGACAAATTGACTGAGGAAACCGGGATGAGATGGATGAACTTGTTATGAAGCAATGTACTCTCTCTTTCTGTTTGTTTTTTCTTTCTTTAACTCTCTCTCTTTCTGTTTGTCTCTGTCTCTTCACCTCTAAGTCATTTTCTCTCTCACCCCCACTCTCTCTCTCCCGAAGTCTCTCTCTGTCTTTCTAATTCTCTGTCTGTCTGTCTGTCTGTCTGTCTGTCTGTCTGTCTGTCTGTCTGTCTGTCTGTCTGTCTGTCTGTCTGTGTTTCTCTCTCTCTCTCTCTCTCTCTCTCTCTGATTCTTTCTCGGTCTCTCTCTCTGTTACCTTCCTTCTGGGAACCATGTTGTCCTTGTTGTCACTGCCCAATGGGTTCTTGGCGTCCGGCAAAAGGTAATCCTACTTATCTTCTTGTTCTGCTCACGGATCACATTTGAATACAGCTTCTGTCGTCTCATTTTCTTGTCCTGGGCCATGTTGTGAAAGAACAGAGAGTGAGAGCAGAGGGGGAGATTACAAAAGAGTGGGTTTAATTAACTGAGCCATTTCTCCCTTAAGGCCCTATTCTCTTTGTGTATACCTTGGCGGAGCCTCTCCACACCGCCCGACAAAACCAAATACAACAAACCATTCAGCGGGCCTATCAACATTTACACATATCATTCACTAATAGGGCTGGCCCTAGAGACAGAGGCAGCCTCAATCTAGTGCAAATTGGCCATACATGCTCACTTTTTACTCTCAGGGATTAACAAAAGATACATCAGACCCCAAATACCACTCAACCTTCCAGGGATACTCTCATTTGCTTTGTAAATCCAATTTAATCTGTTCAGAATGAGGCAAGTCATTAATGAGAAACAGGGACAGAGGGGCGGGGGATAATGGAAGCACAAAGAGACTATTGAAGATCATCAGCCAAATAAAATGAACTGGGTAAATGGATTTATGGGCGATCTAGTCATTGCTGTTGTCTGTTTTATAACTACCTTCATTGTGGTTTTATTAAAACAAACACTTATTGTTTAAGTGTTAAAGTTAAATAAGTGTTTCAAGTTATACGTGTTAAAAGTAATAATTTCTTCAAATGTTCAATTTAAGATTGCTGAATGAAGTAAAGCATAGTGTACAGGATTGCTGGAAGCCACACGGCCATATTATTATGATGGTATGGCTACTGCTTATAAGGTGGGAAGAGGCACACTGTAAGTTCTGTGGTGGTGTAATCAGGCCCAAGGCAGCCAAGATTCACGTCCTGAAACAGCTGCTTGTAGTCCTTCAGGGAGGAGGCCTAAGACAATACATGTACACACACACACACACACACACACACACACACACACACACACACACACACACACACACACACACACACACACACACACACACACACACACACACACACACACACACACACACACACACACACACACACACACACACACAGGTAAATGCTAAATATTTGTCACGCCCTGACCATAGAGAGCCATCGGTTCTCTATGGTGTTTAGGTCAGAACGTGACTGGGGGGATTATCTAGTTTATAGATTTCTAGGTTGGTGGTTTGTGTGGTTCCCAATTAGAGGCAGATGGTAATTGTTGCCTCTAATTGAGGATCATATTTAGGTAAGCTTTTTCCCCACCTGCATTTGTGGGATGTTGTTTGTGTTAGTGTGTTTGGGCACTACATCCTCACGGTCTTTGTAAGTTTTGTTATTTTTGTTTTGTTCGTTTCACTTAAATAAATATGTGGAATTATACTCAATTATACTCACGCTGCCTTGGTCCGCTCATTTCCAAGATCGTGACAGAATATCCCACCAGGACCAAGCAGCGTGAAAATGAGGTAAGGAAGTTTTGGACATGAGAGCGCACGAGACCCTTCCTTGGCGGGAGTCGCCAAGGAGCATGGAAGGACAGCGACGACACCGGGGACCACGGCCACAGAAACCCCAAGATGATTGGGGGGCACATGGAGCTGGCGGTCGAGCAGAGGAGGGTGCCAGAGCCTGTTTGGGAGTCGGAGGAGGAATTTGATGAAAGATTTTGGAGAGAGGTGGTAGCGATGAGAATGCTGCCGTACAGGCGTGTTTCACGCATCTGGCCTCCAGTGCGCCTTCCCAGTCCGGTACGTTCTGTGTCAGCTTCCTGCACTCGCCCTGAAGTGCGTGTCACCAGTCCGGTGCCACCTGTGCCGGAGCCATGCATCAGGCCTCCAGTGTGTCTCCCCAGTCCGGTACATCCTGTGCCCACTCCCCGCACTCTCCCTGAAGTGCGTGTCACCAGTACCACCTGTGCTGGTTCCACGCATCAGGCCTCTAGTGCGCCTCCCCAGTCCGGTACGTCCTGTGCCTGCTCCTCGCACTTGCCCTGAAGTGCGTGTAACCAGTCCGGTGCCACATGTACCGGCTCCACGCACTAGGCCTCCAGTGCACATTCACAGTCCAGAGCTTCCGGCGACGGTTTACAGTCCAGAGCTTCCGGCGACAGTTCCTGGTCCAGAACCTCCCAGCGACGGTCCACGGTCCAGAACCTTCCGGCGATGGTCCATAGTCCGGAATCTCCCGGCGACGGTCCCGGAGCTTCCAGGCAAGGCGTCCAGTCTTGTTCCAGGGTGGGAGCCTTCCTCTGCGCTGATGCCCAATCCAGGCACGGCGGCCAACTCAGCTCCATGGCCGGAGCCTTCCTCGGCGCCGGTGCCCAGTCCGGGTGCAGTGTCCAACCCAGCTCCATGGCCGGGGTCCTACTCTGCGCCGATGCCCAGTCCGGGCACGGTGTTCTACCTGGCTCCGTGGCCGGACCCCTGGTCTGGGCGGGGGCAAAGACTCGCACCGGAGCCGCCACCGCCACTAGTCACCCCCCTACCCTCCCCATTTGGTTTCAGGTTTTGCGGCCGGAGTCCGCACCTTTGGGGGGTACTGTCACGCCCTGACCATAGAGAGTCCTCGGTTCTCTATGGTGTTTTGATCAGAGCGTGACTGGGGGGGGGTTATCTAGTTTATAGATTGCTAGGTTGGTGGTTTGTGTGGTTCCCAAATAGAGGCAGATGGTAATTGTTGCCTCTAATTGGGGATCATATTTAGGTAGGCTTTTTCCCCACCTGCATTTGTGGGATGTTGTTTGTGTTCGTGTGTTTGGGCACCACATCCTCACGGTCTTTGTAAGTTTTGTTATTTTGTTTTGTTACACTTAAATAAATATGTGGAATTATACTCATGCTGCGCCTTGGTCCGCTCATTTCCAAAATTGTGACAATATTACTAGAGAATAGTTATTATACAGGCAGGTGATGAGAAACACACACAAACATTAGACTTGGTTCCGGAAAAGATGCCTGCCTAAGTAGAAAAATATAAAAAATTTCCTTTACACTGGTCACTCCTAAGTGCCTGTATGTTTGGGTCTTTTAGTATAAAGAGGGAGTGTGTATTGCACCCTGGGGAGTGGAGTCCAAGGGACAGGTTGACAGAGATGCTCTCTCTCTTAGGCAGAGAGAGAGGGTAAGCGCCTTAATCCGCTATGTACGTCTGAGGTGCACTCGAGAAGCAATCCACAAGCTGCCCCAGACAATAGGGGACTAATCATTCCAGATCAGACTGGCTCCTTTTAGGGGCTCAGGCCACTTTGGAATTAGCCATTGGTCATGGACACTGTGGGACGGCTTCTTGTTTTGTTTTTATCTTTCTTTCTTTTCAACCCCCTCCCCACCCTCATCCGCTTTCACTTTTGTGATACCCTCCACATTGGGGTGTTTTACAAATCTACCCTGTAATCTTGTCAGATGATGGTGAACATGGCAAAGTGGGGATACATGGAGAGAAAAGGGGCAGGCGGAGAGGCTAGTGGCAATTGTGGTGTAAAGTGACCTCTAAATACACATACACTGATGGGTTAGGAAAAAAAAGCTAGTCCGATCCAAACTTGGCAAACGTAGCCATCGTAAGAGCATCAATTACCTATCGATATGCTTTCATACACTGGCCCGTACTACTATCACTGGGTTTCCAATCTATGCTTAAAATATGGTAATGTGATAAAATATACTTTCTCAAACTAATTGGTACCTTAATTATCAGTAGAGTATCTATTTACATTAGCTACCTACTAAATAAAAAATAGTAGGTTACGTTATAACATTAACTGAGCGTTTTGTCTTATAGTGAATATCTACTACTGTATGTGGATGTCTGCAGTCTGTGCTACACTACCTTATGGGGCTGACTTTCTCTGTTCATCAGTGGAACACACCTGCAGGGCTCAAGCTGGTGAATGACAAAGAGGCCATCATTACATGCAGATGGACGTCTTTGCCTCACTTGCTCTCTTTTATTCACCTTATTTTCTAACAACTGGATCCGGCCTGTGAGGAGGTTAAATCTGGACAGCGGGTGGTTTGATTTTAAAAAATTAAACCACTGTGGGGGGAGGACAATCTCAATATACTTTAAAATGACTAAAACCAAATCGACTGTGTCCAGCTCGCTAATAATCACCTAAATTAAAGCTAGACAAGTATCAAAAATACCAAAAACGAAGGATAGTGGAAAATCTTTATGACGGCAAAGAAATATAACTAATTTTCAGTGCGCACTGAAACACTACAAGAAACACTAAGTGTCCCTGATTTATTCCACTGCAGTAAAAGGTTTAAGTGCATCTTACAGGAATTAGACAATTAACCTGCTGTTTTGCATTCGTTGCCACTAAAGGACCCCTCCTTTAGTAGTTCCGTTTGTAAAGGAGAATGTGAGAATATCATCTGTCGTCAAAGCACATTGTTTGTGTGACTTGTGTGACTGATTATGCCCTTTGAGATTAGGCAAATTGCTGTTGTGTACTGTAATTAGCCCAGTAACCATATTGAGAAATGTAACAATAGCCTGGCTAGTTAGTGTAGCAATTACAGATTAACACACACACACCTTGAAAGTGACTCTCATTTCAATTGTTTCTCTCTCCTCATCTGTGCCAGGTAGCCCTCAGAGCTGCTTCTCTGCATGGAGGTAAATCTCTGTACGGTTCTGTCACTGCCCAGCTGCCATCATTGTTTTACCTATAGAGGGCAGCACTGTGTAGGAGCCGGAGGAGCATTGCGTCTAGGAGGTGCAAGTAGACGTGTGACCATCCTCATCATCATACTGCAGGACAATGCGGTTTTCACTGTGCCATGGGGCGTTCTCCTGGTGCCAGAGGTGCAGTGGTTCTCTGCTGCCTTGGGAGAGGCATCCCTTGGAAGCCCTACATGCAGCGAGTGCCCCAACCTGGGCTTGGTGTAGACACAGCAGCTTGTGGAACCAAAGCGAGCTGTACCCAACCGTCATGGTGGAAGGAATGAGTGCTTGGGTGGGTGGGAGTCAGGTCTGACGAGGATAGCTTTCCTAAGCGGTACGTTAGCATTAGACCTGTATCCATCTGTAGACTGGGGCTTCCATTGGGGCCTAGGACCGCTACAGGGTGAGGTTATGGTGAGTACCACGTCCTGGTGACTGTTGCAGGAAAGGGAGAGGTGTTGAGGTTGATGTTGAGGTGGACGGTGGGGGGCTGTCTTAAGGATATGCGTTGGCACATATGTGGCCAGTCTCCAGTATGCTAGACTGGAAGTATGTGCCACTGTGCTTGGAGGCGGGGTTAATGCTGTGGTTGGTGGTGAGAGTAAGAGTGGGAGTGGGAGTGAGCCTGGATGTGGGTCTAGGGATGTCAGTGGGGGGGCTCAGGTAGCAGTCTCTCTGTCTGGCTTTGCCCACCTGAGTTCGGGATTGACTGTCCACTGAGCTTTACTGTCTTAGGAGATCTGAGTAACCTGTGAGTAGGGGTTGTAAAAAACAGAACACAGATTTTAATTTAATTTAAATGTTTTATTTTACCTTTATTTTACTAGGCAAGTCAGTTAAGAACAAATTCTTATTTTCAATGACGGCCTAGGAACAGTGGGTTAACTGCCTGTTCGGTTACCAGTCCAACGCTCTAACCACTAGGCTACCCTGCCGCCCCATGTGGAATAACATCACAGTAACCAATAGGCTAACAGCGATATGATCAGCTCAACATCAACAATAATGAAAAAACAAAGTACTAGTTCAGGGTTAGGTCAATATCAATGATGTAGGAAATGGAAATAACGCTTGATCGATGAGTCTTACAGTCTGTAATGCATCTAAGAAGGACCCTATCTGACCAAGGAAAATATGGTAATAATAACCAAATATTTCAAGAACCAGGAGGATTCCAATGTACTGGACACTTTCTTTAATTGATAAACAACCTCAATGTACTTCACATGATGGAGAAAAAACAAAAAGTACTTAAAATTATTTTTTTGAAAAATACAACCTCATAATGTACTTCCCATGATTGAGAAAAACAAAAAATACACTTAAAATTATTATTTTAAACCATCACATTTTCAAATTGTGAACAACATAAGAGGGGTATCATCTGTTCCTTAACTCAACGTATCAGTGGGACGATGGATGGATGATTCCACCCAAAATGCAGAAAAAATACCCCTCTTTCCTTATGTAACTGATGCTTTGTGGCTATTGTCGTGGCCATGTACAGAGAGGGCCTTTCATGTAATGTCGGAGCTCCTCTGAGCATGGCCCTCACAAATTATTCTGCCGGGCTCCGAGGCTGTGTGCCTCAGCATCTAATGCCTCTGATTTAGCAAACACCAGCTTTCCCTCATTCTAATGGGAAAATATTTACACTCCTCTCCTCTGCCAAGGCGGCATTAGGGTGACCGCTCAAGTGCTCAAAATAATGATGCTTCTCCATTCCCCTCGCTTTTTCCCGCCTGTAGAGGCTCCGTTTCAGGAGTGTTTTCGGGGCGAAGGCCCTATTGTGCCTCGACAACTCTATCAGACGAAGATTGGGTCTGTCGTGGGGGTAAAATGAAAATCCCAGGTGACAGTAGTACACCCACTGTGCAGACATTTTCATCTTGAGCAGAAAGCCCCATGCTGGAAGTTATGCGTTATAAGGCAATGAGGGTGTTTTCGTAAGCAACCCCCACCAAAAACACACACAGGAGAGAAAATCAATGGGATCATAATGTGAAAAGGAGTGGAGAGGGTCCCACCTTGAGTTGCTGGGTTTTTTGGAGCCACCTCAGCTCTGGGTCTGAATTGTCCTCTTGGCTTTCCTTCTCCTGGCTCCCACCAATGGTAATCTCCTCAGTAGTATCTGAAATCCTTGGATAGAAATGGAGAAAAGATTAAGGAGAGTGGGGCAAAAAGTGTCATTCAAAATTAAAGAGCCCCTCATGGGACATATTGAAAGACATCAGGTATCTAGATGGGAACATTTTTGTCTGTGCTGTGTAACACTGTATGAATACATGGTTTGCGTAAGAGCAAAGCATATTGGAGGTAAACATTTCAAGGCACGATAAACTGCGAGTTAATCAATGACAGTCCAGTCAGGTGCACAATACTCAAAACCGCCCAATATATTCCTTATTTTCTCCAAATAATGACAAAAACACTCCAAAGACAAATACTATTTTGAGAGAACGCATTTTGAGGCACTAAACTGCATGCTTAAAATGTGTTACAAGAATACAGGGCAGAAACATAGTATTGATGCTTCGCTAGCCACCAAACCCACTCTACTCTGTCAAATCTGTAGCATAGGCCTAACCTATATATTTATAATTTTTTTTAGTAGTCTGCACAACAATCAATTCCCTCACGTTTCGGCCTAAGCTTCCACAAACCCTCACATTACATCCATTCTCCTTCATGTTGTCCTATAATGCACCGTTTTTGAGAGAGAATGTCTTCAGCTAATGCCGTAATGAAAATCATTTAGTTAACTTGGAGGCCTCCCTTGGCATCCCAAGGACAATCTGAGAGGATCGATGGTATTGACAGACTGAGGAGTTCCTTGTTGAATGCCACTAATTCTGGGAGAGTGAATAGGCGAAGGTCAGAGAGAGTGAGTGGATGGAGTTGTAATATATCCATCAATAAGTGTGGCGTCAAACTGTTCTGTCTATCTGCTGAAAGGCCAGGTATGCGGGGAGCTGGGCTGATAACACGATGCCGTGTCCTCCCTATCTGGGCAAGAAGGCACACAGATGATAGCTAAGCGGCGAAAAAAGCAGAAACGGTGTTGCAATAAAAAGCAAATTAAAGTAACTGAATGATATTATATTTTGGTCTGAAGAGGGACATTTTTGTATTACTATCATGGTGGGATTTGGTGCAGGATACATGTGACGTTATGGCCTGTCCTCTAACAGAAACTGGTGCTAAAATGGCTGCCAGCTAATAATCTAGGTGGACCAAAATAAATCAGTAGGAATACATTTTATGAGTAGTAGCCTAACTTCTCAATGTGAAACTAGGGGAAACTAGGCCTATATTGTAATATTTCAATGGCAAATATTTGAAAAACAGGTCTCTTTAAATTCTGATATTTAAAGATTGGTTTTGTAACTAAGTTAGTTGTTGGTTATTTGGCACATCAAACTCAAGGTGATCCTAACAGTGTCCAGGTGTGACACTGTTGGAGCAGCATTTGTTTTGTGTATAGATCAGTAACAGGTGTCAATGCTTCCACCACATACACCATCCATCCACCCACCCACCCACCTCTCTCTCCCCAGCTCTCCCATGGCAAGACAGGCCACAACCTCTGCCCGTGCCCCCTGCCACTGCCTTTTGTCACCCATTATAAAAGTCCCAATCAATTGGAGCCCAATGATCTAAGCCAAATTGCATTTTGAGCATCGTAAGCTGTGTAATATCTATTCTGCTAAATTGGGGTCGTAATTGTCCTCCTCTCGGCGAGATGGGCCACAACAAAGTCCAGGCAATCGCGGCATGCCATTTTACCTCGAGCCGCCCAGGAAATATCAGCTTTTGCAATGAAGACTTCAAAGGGCTGCGGATCTTGGATTGCTATTTGCTTGCTATTGTGGCCAGGCCCAGGCAATCTTGATTAGGTGTTTACACTGAGGTAGGGTATATAGTGGCAGAGAGCCCCCGGGAGGCTTTGGTCTAAAGCTATTAAGAGATTGTACATTATGTCCCATGGCTTTGAAGTGAGGGCCTGAGAGACAGGCGAGGGACTCGGCGGGCTGAGTGCAATAGCTGAAGATTGCTGCTGCTACTTCTGTCTTTATCAAAGGGGGCCACTGCTGGAGCCCATCGTTGCTCCTGCCACTCGCCGGCTACAAAGTTGGCGCATTACAAGATTGTGTACATTTAATAACACTGCTAATTATCGCAAGTTGGTTTCGAACGGTCTCGTCGGTCAAATACCAAATTGGGCCTTTTAAAGAGAACCCAAGGAGCATGCTTAGCTGGGCTTGGATAATGATGGTGGTGAAACTGATGCGATTTGGCTTGGGAATTGGCTTCTTTTGAAGGACATTGTGGACAAAGAGAAGGAAGCGCAAAATGTGCAGCAGAAGTATCCAAACCTTAAATGATATCAGAACAGAATGAGTAGGCCTGGTAATTGTGACTTGTGTTTGTTCTGCTTTTTTGGCTGTTTGAAGAGTGCAACTCCATCTTCGCCGAATGGCTATCCTTATACAAATTATACAACAACAAATCCTTCTACAAATGTTCTAAGAATGTTGGACTGCTTCATTTCATGGTGCTGAGTTTCATCAAGGAGGCGGTAACACCCACAAGCTGGATCATTCTTGAATGTACTAAAATAGGATTTAGTCTACACTACATGCAAATGGTTGACCAAAACCTTTATCCACAATGTCAGCCCTTGAGAAAAATATGTTGTGTAGTCAGTAGTAGCAATTTGAAACTAACAAGCTAAGTCAGAGGAGACTGGCAAAACAGACAGTTTTGGGGAGGGAGAAGGCCTTTTGCTGTACAATGCTAACGGCTCTTGACTATGCTAATCTGGATGATACAAGACATTGTGACAGGCCTAGGGGCTCAGATGGATAGAAGGTAGATGGGGGAAAAGGGTTCGGAGATATAGCAACCAGAGAAGCATATACCCCAGCACAGAGGGAGCAGGTTACCGTCCTCAGCCAATTATGCCCCTGTGCCAGGTGCAGGGGGATATCTAAGAGGCTATTGGTAACCATGCCTCTCTGATGTTCTTAATAGCTACTGTTGTACAGATCAACTCATAATAGGCACTACATAGCCAGACATGGCTCCCTTTCCCTTCTCAGAGTGGATGGCAATTGAAAACAGCATTGCTCCTGCCAAATTAATTTTCCAGACTGGGTCAGAGACCGCTACTGCATATTCTTGTTTCCATGTGAGCCGAAATTACATATTCATGTTTTGGATGATAGAAATGGACGGGCGTGAGTCTGGTTAGATAAAAGTTTTTGCCTTTTGCTTTCTTTTATTTAAAAAGATATGAGGATAAACTAGGGAGATGTGTTCAAATATTCTGGTTAAGGAAAGACAGTCTATAATTTTGCTCATATTTGCCATTGAGAGGATTCAAAAGATAATCCAAATTTGAAGCTGATAATGGAAACATTTAATATTCAGGAACACAATGGATACGTTTAGAGAAGGCTATTTCCAAAGAATCCGACAATCTTCACATCAGGAGAGTGTGAATACTAAGGTGTTGGATCATGTAATGTTAAGACACTGTTTAGCCTTTATCTTCAACAGCCAATTGTTGTTGTTGCCTGAACGAGTGTCTGCTATTCTCTTAAAAATTTAAAAACCAGTGACAAAAAATAATTTAATATGTTATATATTTCAGTGTAAGGGATTTCCTCCTCTTCTTCCGAAGAGGAGAGGCGAAAAGGATCAGAGGACCAATATGCGGCGTGGTAAGTGTCCATGGTTCTTTTTAATACGTAATGTACACATGAACAACTGACTACATTAAACAAGAAATGTGAAAACCCTAACAGTCCTATCTGGTGCAAACACAGAGACAGGAACAATCACCCACAAACACACAGTGAAACCCAAGCTACCTAAGTATGATTCTCAATCAGAGACAACTAATGACACCTGCCTCTGATTGAGAACCATACTAGGCCGAAACATAGAAATACCCAAAATATAGAACAAACAAACATAGACTGCCCACCCAACTCACGCCCTGACCATACTAAATAAAGACAAAACAAAGGAAATAAAGGTCAGAACGTGACATTCAGTGAGATGCAGTCTACTCTGCAATCCTTCTAATGGAATATAAGTGGTCAATGTCAAAGCCTCCATCTGCATCATAAATGCCAAACTCAGCGTAATATATATTTTTTTAAGCGACAAAGTATACGTTTACAGACCTAGTACATGTAAATTACTACTCTCCAGAGACGCCGGGCAGCATTTAAAGTCAGTACTATGGAATTAAAAAACACATAACAGGTATCATCATAGGTATCAAATACCAGTGTACTACGGTGCAATAAAATGACAAATAAAATAGACATTGACCCAAGACCAAGACAACCCCCTCCCATCCCCTATTCCATAGGCGAAATTGCCACAGGGTACACCACAAGACATGCCACCAGAGGACTCTTCACAATCCCCAAGTCCAGAGCAGGCTATGGGAGGCACACGGTGTTACATAGAGCCATGGCGACATGGAACTCTATTCCACATCAAGTAACTGATGCAAGCAGTTGAATCAGATTTTTAAAAGCAGATAGAAAAAATACACCTTATTAAACAGCGGGGACTGTGAAGAGACACACACACACACAGGCACAGACACATGTATACACATAAACATGATGACACGTGCACTCTACCACACGTACACCAGTGGCAGTCAGTGGCCTTATTTCTATTACAGCATATTGGATGACTCTCATTCATTCATATTCCATTCACCCAGTTCAATGTGACAGCAATTTAGGCTGCTAGGTTTAGGCTACTACATAATACTCTAATTTCCCCTATACTCATTATGAGGTTGCTACAAACTAGTCTATGAATGAAAGTTTACAAAGTAGGTGCACACAGGTCGAGAAACTAATTTGAGGTGGCAGACAGTGACATTCTACACCGCATTGCACACTAGACTCTTGCCTGCATCTAGTTGATGTTGGGTGTAATCATTAGTCCAACAGTTGCAAACAATAGTTTCTATTGTACACATGCAGGTATGTTTTTCCCCGTTTTGTTCTGTTTGCTTTCTTTAAAAGAAAAGGTTTTCAACAGAATCGGCGGAATGAATACACCCCCGATCACGCGTAAACAGAGTTGACTCTCATAACAGCCACGTTCACTCGTATAACAGGACTTCAATGCACACCACAACAGCTGTATGTGACCAGGTGAAAAAACTTTCCAAGCCAAACCACTACACACAGCCTACATAGTTGTCACCGTTTTAGCTAAAGTAACGTCATAGTCAGCATAGATAATCGAACTAACGCATTAGTACATCTGCTACAATCATGCAGTAACGTTAGTGTACAGTCAGTAAGCAGTTACACCGGCGGGCCCCGCTGGCAATAAATTAGTAATACCAAAAGCTTACCTTGACTTGGAAGAGTTCCTGTGTTGTGTTGGAAAGTCATGGTAAGCTAGCTAACATAGCATTACTCTGTTTGAGCAGGGTGTTTCTGTAGGCTAAACTAGCCAACTGCATTTGCTAGATAAGTAAGTGAAACTGAAAAAAAAATGACAATCTCTTGCTCCCTTTATTTCTCTCTTGCTTCTCCTTCATTTTTGGAAGAAATGTATTTGTTCAAAACTGTTCAACTATTGTCTTTCTCTCTTTTTGAGTCAACCACTCACCACATTTCATGCACTGCAGTGCTAGCTAGCTGTTGCTTATGCTTTCAGTACTAGATTAATTCTCTGATCTATTGATTGGGTGGACAACATGTCAGGCTGGAGGACGTCCTCCGGAAGTTGTCATAATTACTGTGTAGGTTTATGGAAAGGGATGAGAACTATGAGCCTCCTAGGTTCTGTATTGTAGTCAATGTACCCAGAGGATGGAAGCTAGATATCCTCCGGCTACACCATGGTGCCACCCTACAGAGTGCTGTTGAGGCTACTGTAGACCTTCATTGCAAAATAGTGTGTTTTAATCAGTTATTTGGTGATTTGATTATATTTAGTATAGTTTGATCTAAAAAGTATTTTTTAAATGTTTTACAATAAATAAAAAAATATGAGTAGTGTGGTGGTAGATTAGTGGCCTGAGGGCACACACTTAATGTGTTGTGAAAAGTGTTATGAAATGTAATATTTTTTATTGGATGTAACTAACTTGCCAGCAGCTAATGGGGATCCTTAATAAATACAAATATGTAATTTCACAGGATTTGTTTTTGGACGGAAGCTGTAGAGATTGATAAGAATGGCACTTCTGTAGCCAAATATCATATTCATAATTTATTTTGTTTCTAAGCATTAAAATGGCCTGCAATTATGGTGCATCGATCAGTTATACAGTTTAAAGCCGTTATTTTAGAATTTTTGCCCAAAGTCAACTTTAAACCCAGTGTTTCCAGAGTACTATTAAATATGACTTATAATTAATTACAATATGAGTGAAATATTTTTCCTTCAAAAAGTTTAAGTATGTTAAAAAGCAGCTTCCTGTGTTGGAATGGGCGTACCCCAACAACAGAATGGTGTGGGTGTATACCGGTCATTAAAAATATTAATGCGACTAGACCGCTGATTGGCCAGCTCATCCTCCTTAGTGTTTTTTAAGTGTTTTTAAAAAATCCAATTTATGCTTTGGCCACAAATGCGAGTATAGGATGAGTCAGCAACTTTATTTGTGTATGAGTTAACAGAATATGTACTTTTAAAAGTGAGATTTTCACTGGATAGTTACTTTAAAAGTGCAACATTTTCTCTCAGCCTCATGGCAAAATGTGTAGAGTAGCAAGAAATTTGCTTTAAAACGGCAGAATTATCTTTCATCCTTATAGCAAAATGTGAAGAATAGCACAAGATGAGCTATAAAACTGCACATTTTTCTCCATGTCTATTGTTTGTCCATCCTAATATCTATACCACACTTTCGCCAATGCCCTATACAGAGACACAGCACCTTACTACAAGAATTTCAAAACGACTAGCCCAAATGTAAATTTCCACAATACAAAATGCCTTAGTGTATGAGTGGTATGGGACATGGCCTTCACTAATTCAGTGAGAGTGTGAACTATCCTAACCGTTGGAAATTATCATTATCCAATAGCAAATAGCCTAAGTCCGTAATGGCATGTAATAGGTTACAGTGAACAGTGGGGATTTATAACTAACATTTTCTCACTCATTTTCAACAGTAGAATCTCTTCATTCTGTAGGTCTATGAGTAGAATATGACTTGTTTTTCACTATACCGGTGAGATTGTTTGATTTATTGAAATTGTCATTTTGTCATGTCTATTCTTGTGTAAGTGGTATTTATTTTGTAAATAATCATGTATTGTGCAAAAACAAAAACTCCATTTGAGGACAACGCCATTTTCTGCTGCTACATCTAAGGGAACTGGAAGCTTGTCAAATGAAAGGCATGGGAGACTTTCTTTCTCCATTCGCCATGTGTATATCTTCGCACCGTCCTGACGGATTTTTTTTTACATTTCACATGTAAATGTCTGTTGGTTAATCCCTCTCAGCTCATTTAAATTGGAGTACAGAACAAACCATTAAACATCCTGTTGATTTACACTACACACACATCAGGTAGTGAGTGGGTTTAGTAGAGATTAGGTGAAAGGACGTGAATTTATCACTATGTTTGTGCAGCTCCTAGTGACAGATTTTATAACTGCAACCTATTCAAGGAGAGAGAGGCAAACATAATGGAGCAAGGGAGTGAAGGGAGTGAGTGAACAGCAGGAGAGCCCACATGTGGTCTTATTTCTCTTCAACCTAGAATAACTGCTTACCAAACCACCAATTCAGAAACCTTGTAATGAAAAGCTTAACTCACCAAATAAATCTAACTGATTTGAGCTATCTGATTTCACCTCCTTCTGGCTGAGTTGATCCCCAGTGTCACTCTGTTGTATTCAATGATGTCACCGATCTCGACAAACCATTTGTGTATGGACCTCACTTTGTGCACGGGGGCATTGTCATTGTGAAACAGGAAAGGGCCTTTTGCAAACTGTTGCCACAAAGTTGGAAGCACAGAATCGTCTAGAATGTCATTGTATGCTGTAGCGTTAAGATATCCCTTCACTGGAAGTAAAGGGCCTAGAACGAACCATGAAAAACAGCCACAGACCATTATTCTTCCTCCACCAAACTTTACAGTTGACACTGCATTGGGATAGGCAATGGATTGCCAGATGGTGAAGCGTGATTCATCACTCCAGAGAATGCGTTTCCACTGCCCCAGAGTCCAATGGCGGCAAGCTTTACACTACTTGACGCTTGGAATTGCGCATGGTGATCTTAGACTTGTGTGTGGCTGCTCGGCCATGGAAACCCATTTCATGAAGCTCCCAACGAACAGTTATTCTGCTGACCTTGCTTCCCGTGTCAGTTTGGAACTCGGTAGTGACTGTTGCAACTAGGGCTGTTGCGGTTACCGTATTACCACTACACCGGAGGTCACGAGTCATGAAGGCAGTCAAATTCCACGTGACCGTTGAGGCATGGTAATGCTACTCATGGTCATTAGTAGCCTACAAAACTTGCTAACTGCCTGGTACTCAGCACTCTATTGTCCCTCTAATCACTCTGACATCAATGCAAATGTAATCGAAAATCTAATCAAACACTTCATGAGAGCCCATGTGCCCATGTTGCGCAACATTTCTATAGGCTATGCAATTGCGTGAGAAAACAGAGTGAGGGATTTTTAAAATAGGAGGATCCCATTAGATTTCTATAGACTAGGTTTACTCTATTTATTTCTCAACTTTCCTAATATTAAGCACATTGCTTCTCTTTACAACAGGAGTATAGCCTACCTGGCTGGCATGATAATGAACCACAGGAAAAACATCCTCCATTTCCTATTTAAGTGCATAGATGACATGTATTTTTTTCCCGCTGCCCCTGTTTCTAGACAGGTGCATGATAATGGTCCATTCTAAATCAAAACAAATTTCACACATATTATTTAGTATATGTAAAGACAAGATTAAATCAAGAATAGTCTGTTCGGTGACAATATTACCCTATCACTTGTGAATTCTATATTATAATCTGTGAATGATGCCCAGCATAAGGAACTGCCTTTTTTTGCGACTTTTTCTAATCGTAGTCACACACCTCACGTAGCCTAGCCCATAGGCCTATATGTTTTGACAAGGTTTGTATCACAACTAAAGTGGACAAATAACTTCTTAAATTGAAGCACATTAATCCACTTTACAAGGGGTTTAGAGCCTAACTGGTATACATAAGCAGTGGTGAGTTTCAAGTGCAGTCACTTTTGATGATGGTGTTTTCCCTCTAATGGAACATTCACGCTTATAGTCTATTGCCATGTGTGCATTGCTGTGCTTATAATGTGAAGAAATAGCCTAATAGTTTATCAACATTTTAAGCTAAACGTTCTGATCTGTTGCGTCAGCCACATTGCATAAAACATGTTTTTATTTTATTAATTTGGGATATATAAGGACACGCGCAGTTGCGTCCCTGATGTGTCTGTCTTCACTTGTAGCCTGTGAGAAAGACCTAATCACCTGATGGAGAGCCATGTGAGTGAGAGGCGCTTCGGATTCAGAGAGAAGGCACTCAGAGAGAAGGGCACAACCCAGCACTCTGAGCCACAAAAGACATGGATTTTTTTAGGTTGCATTATGGCCACAAAGGGGATGTCACTGGGAAATTTGACTATTGAAGTGTGTACAGCCTGCGCAAAAAATAAAGCAGACTCATGCCCTTCAAGGGACTTTTTGTCAAATCATCATTAGTCTCATCATGCAGCCTTCCAATGTATTTAAAATCAAAACATATAGCCCAACCTTTGTAGAACAATTAAAGTTATATTAATATCTCTAAATTAAGCTTATAGGAGTAGCTATTTCTTTGTTAACCGCTCAACACAGATAGCCGCATGTGCGCACTCCCTCAAATCGTTTGGAGAAAATATTTATATTATATTCAGCTTTGTTCAATTGTATTCTTCATACTATAAAATAATGCCACGGAATTCTAAGCAAATCTTGTCTGGTAAATTAACTAGTGTAGACCACAGCCATTTGGCATAGCCACGTCAGGACCTAACATAAGAACAACTCAGAGTATGCTATTCTTTTCTTCTGAAATAGACTACATTTTCTTCAAATCATGCTTCTGTAGAACTGTCTAAAATAAATAATGGATTTATTGTGAAAGTGTAAGCTATAGTACATAGATTTATTGGACTTTTTAAAATGTTGATGTTCCAATGGTTTTGTAGCTTGTAGGCTATGTGTGGAAACCAGGAGATGCCAAATGTGTTTGTGTTAATTAACGGTCAATTACCATGAGACTGACAGTTATTTGCTTGACAATCAACGGCTGACAAAAATTGAGTGACTGCCACAGCTCTAGTTGCAACCAGGGACAGGAGATTTTTACATGCGCTTCAGCACCCACTGGTCCCATTCTGTGAGCTAGTGTGGCCTACCACTTTTCGGCTGAGCCGTTGTTGCTCCAAGACGTTTCTACTTCACAATAACAGCACTTACAGTTGACTGGGGAAGCAGGGCAGAAATTTGACGACCTGACTTGTTGGAAAGGTGGCATCCTGTGACAGTGTCAAGGTGAAAGTCACTGAGCACTTCAGTAAGGCCATTCTCCTGTCAATGTTTGTCTATGGAGATCGCATGGCTGTGTTCTCGATTTTATAAACCAATCAGCAACGGGTGTGGCTGAAATAGCCGATTCCACTAATTTGAAGCAGTGTCCACATACTTTCTATAAATAGTAGAACTAGAGGAATTTGCATTTTCTTTAGTTATACCAACCTCAAAAAATCAAATCAAATTTTATTTGTCACATACACATGGTTAGCAGATGTTAATGCGAGTGTAGCGAAATGCTTGTGCTTCTAGTTCCGACAATGCAGTAATAACCAACAAGTAATCTAACTAACAATTCCTAAACTACTGTCTTATACACAGTGTAAGGGGATAAATAATATGTACATAAGGATATATGAATGAGTGATGGTACAGAGCAGCATAGGCAAGATACAGTAGATGGTATCGAGTACAGTATATACAAATGAGATGAGTATGTAAACAAAGTGGCATAGTTAAAGTGGCTAGTGATACATGTATTACATAAGGATGCAGTCGATGATATAGAGTACAGTATATACGTATGCATATGAGATGAATAATGTAGGGTAAGTAACATTATATAAGGTAGCATTCTTTAAAGTGGCTAGTGATATATTTACATCATTTCCCATCAATTCCCATTATTAAAGTGGCTGGAGTTGAGTCGGTGTCAGTGTGTTGGCAGCAGCCACTCAATGTTAGTGGTGGCTGTTTAACAGTCTGATGGCCTTGAGATAGAAGCTGTTTTTCAGTCTCTTGGTCCCAGCTTTGATGCACCTGTACTGACCTCGCCTTCTGGATGATAGCGGGGTGAACAGGCAGTGGCTCGGGTGGTTGATGTCCTTGATGATCTTTATGGCCTTCCTGTAACATCGGGTGGTGTAGGTGTCCTGGAGGGCAGGTAGTTTGCCCCCGGTGATGCGTTGTGCAGACCTCACTACCCTCTGGAGAGCCTTACGGTTGAGGGCGGAGCAGTTGCCGTACCAGGCGTTGATACAGCCCGCCAGGATGCTCTCGATTGTGCATCTGTAGAAGTTTGTGAGTGCTTTTGGTGACAAGCCAAATTTCTTCAGCCTCCTGAGGTTGAAGAGGCGCTGCTGCGCCTTCTTCACGATACTGTCTGTGTGAGTGGACCAATTCAGTTTGTCTGTGATGTGTATGCCGAGGAACTTAAAACTTGCTACTCTCTCCACTACTGTTCCATCGATGTGGATAGGGGGGTGTTCCCTCTGCTGTTTCCTGAAGTCCACAATCATCTCCTTAGTTTTGTTGACGTTGAGTGAGAGGTTATTTTCCTGACACCAGACTCCGAGGGCCCTCACCTCCTCCCTGTAGGCCGTCTCGTCGTTGTTGGTAATCAAGCCTACCACTGTTGTGTCGTCCGCAAACTTGATGATTGAGTTGGTGGCGTGTGTGGCCACGCAGTCGTGGGTGAACAGGGAGTACAGGAGAGGGCTCAGAACGCACCCTTGTGGGGCCCCAGTGTTGAGGATCAGCGGGGAGGAGATGTTGTTACCTACCCTCACCACCTGGGGGTGGCCCGTCAGGAAGTCCAGTACCCAGTTGCACAGGGCGGGGTCGAGACCCAGGGTCTCGAGCTTGATGACGAGCTTGGAGGGTACTATGGTGTTGAATGCCGAGCTATAGTCGATGAACAGCATTCTCACATAGGTATTCCTCTTGTCCAGATGGGTTAGGGCAGTGTGCAGTGTGGTTGAGATTGCATCGTCTGTGGACCTATTTGGGCGGTAAGCAAATTGGAGTGGGTGTAGAGTGTCAGGTAGGGTGGAGGTGATATGGTCCTTGACTAGTCTCTCAAAGCACTTCATGATGACGGAAGTGAGTGCTACGGGGCGGTAGTCGTTTAGCTCAGTTACCTTAGCTTTCTTGGGAACAGGAACAATGGTGGCCCTCTTGAAGCATGTGGGAACAGCAGACTGGTATAGGGATTGATTGAATATGTCCGTAAACACACCAGCCAGCTGGTCTGCGCATGCTCTGAGGGCGCGGCTGGGGATGCCGTCTGGGCCTGCAGCCTTGCGAGGGTTAACACGTTTAAACGTTTTACTCACCTCGGCTGCAGGGAAGGAGAGACCGCATGTTTCCGTTGCAGGCCGTGTCAGTGGCACTGTATTGTCCTCAAAGCGGGCAAAAAGGTTATTTAGTCTGCCTGGGAGCAAGAAATCCTGGTCCGTGACTGGGCTGGATTTCTTCCTGTAGTCCGTGATTGACTGTAGACCCTGCCACATGCCTCTTGTGTCTGAGCCGTTGAATTGAGATTCTACTTTTTCTCTGTACTGACGATTAGCTTGTTTGATAGCCTTACGGAGGGAATAGCTGCACTGTTTGTATACAGTCATGTTACCAGACACCTTGCCCTGATTGAAAGCAGTGGTTCGCGCTTTCAGTTTCACGCGAATGCTGCCATCAATCCACGGTTTCTGGTTAGGGAATGTTTTAATCGTTGCTATGGGAACGACATCTTCAACGCACGTTCTAATGAACTCGCACACCGAATCAGCGTATTCGTCAATGTTGTTATCTGACGCAATACGAAACATGTCCCAGTCCACGTGATGGAAGCAGTCTTGGAGTGTGGAGTCAGCTTGGTCGGACCAGTGTTGGACAGACCTCAGCGTGGGAGCTTCTTTTTTTAGTTTTTGTCTGTAGGCAGGTATCAGCAAAATGGAGTCGTGGTCAGCTTTTCCGAAAGGGGGGCGGTGCAGGGCCTTATATGCGTCGCAGAAGTTAGAGTAACAGTGATCCAAGGTTTTTCCGCCCCTGGTTGCGCAATCGATATGCTGATAAAATTTAGGGAATCTTGTTTTCAGATTAGCCTTGTTAAAATCCCCAGCAACAATGAATGCAGTCTCCGGATAAATGGTTTCCAGTTTGCAAAGAGTTAAATAAAGTTTGTACAGAGCCATCGATGTGTCTGCTTGGGGGGGGATATATACGGCTGTGATTATAATCAAAGAGAATTCTCTTGGTAGATAATGCGGTCTACATTTGATTGTGAGGAATTCTAAATCAGGTGAACAGAAGGATTTGAGTTCCTGTATGTTTCTTTCATCGCACCATGCCTCATTAGCCATAAGGCATACACCCCCACCCCTCTTCTTACCAGAAAGGTGTTTGTTTCTGTCGGCGCGATGCGTGGAGAAACCCGTTGGCTGCACCGCTTTGGATAGCGTCTCTCCAGTGAGCCATGTTTCCATGAAGCACAGAACGTTACAGTCTCTGATGTCCCTCTGGAATGCTACTCTTGCTCGGATTTCATCAACCTTGTTGTCAAGAGACTGGACATTGGCAAGAAGAATGCTAGGAAGTGGGGCACGATGTGCCCGTCTCCGTAGTCTGACCAGAAGACCGCCCCGTTTCCCTCTTTTTCGGAGTCGTTTTTTTGAGTCGCTGCATGCGATCCATTCCGTTGTCCTGTTTGTAAGGCAGAACACAGGATCCGCGTCGCGAAAAACATATTCTTGGTCATACTGATGGTGAGTTGACGCTGATCTTATATACAGTAGTTCTTCTCGACTGTATGTAATGAAACCTAAGATGACCTGGGGTACTAATGTAAGAAATAACACGTAAAAAAAACTAAAAACTGCATAGTTTCCTAGGAACGCGAAGCGAGGCGGCCATCTCTGTCGGCGCCGGAAGTACAGTATAATGTCAAAGCAGAACACTATAATGTCAAAGCTCAATGTGACTGATTAAAATATAATCAAAGGTACAATAGGCTGGCCTATGTTAAAATAAAATAGAAATGGAAGATCCTATTATTGTCATTGAATTCAAAGTATTGGGACCATGTTGGCCACCATCCCTGAAATAAAGATTTTGGGAAAACTAGAACACAACAAGCTATGAAAGGTCAGAAGTACAAGAGGTGTTACTGTACACCACAATGATGCTGATGGTGTCCTTAAGCAATGCGAGTGAGTCCTACTTTGAACAGACAAGCCGCTGTTTCAAATTGAATTTGACATCAGCACATTATCTGCCTGTATTTCTACCTAATCTCCGTATTTTCACCTCCTTATCCACTAATGAGGGAGTGTCTGAAGACTACTACTGGTGAATGGTTCACAAATGGACATTTTCAGCTGATAAAATGGACTGGAATTGCTACCTAATGTGCCCCTTCTAACGGTGATGAAAAGATCTCATTAAAATAATTAGCAGAGTGCCTCTTTGTTGTGCTGCTTTGCAGATGAGGGGAATCATACTCCTCATCTCATGATGCCCCTGCGTGGGGCTTCCTAGGTGTAGGGCACTTCACTCAATGAGGCCAAAAGGGTAAGGGATGGCTCAGTAATGACTCAACTGCAACAAGCTGGAGAATGTTTTATGGATGCAACACAGCTGGGCGACACCTTCTTTACCGTGCACAAAACAACACCCATTGGCTATTATATGGCAGCCGAGATACAGACCAGCTACACAACCACTACCACCATGCACAATAGGTACTCGGTTGCTTTCATGAAACAGTTTAGACTAAAAACCGAACTGTATGGGAAGTAAAAAGAGATGATGTGTTTCTTCATCAGAATTCTAAAGGAATTGCAAGGTAAACATAAAAGCATATTGCACTTAATGAATAGAGGTGCTTGAATGGGGACATTGGGGAGACTTTTGATTGAATGACAAGTAGGCTATACATGGGTGTAAAATGCCCACTGTCAAAGGGCTTTGAGGACAGAGCCAGTCAATTGTGAGACTATGACGCTGGGAAATAGAGACTGTTCTCAGGCCAGACAATCTGAAATGGACCCTTTTTTGAAGATCTGTCGTGGTCATTTTCACTGAAACAATGTGGGCATACATGGTGAAGTGGATCACTTTGAAGGCATCAATCTCCCCCGAAACAACAATGAGAGGATAGCCTGTCACTGTTTAGGGTGAAATTATTATTGTGAGGCCAGTGAGGAAACAATTTGAGTAGATGGGGAGAGTGAGAAACAGATGTGGGGGTCTTCTCTTCAGATTCCTGCATCAGGGAGGTCTCTGGCGTGTTGACAATTCAACCAGTTAATGGACAGGAGAGTGACCGCTTATTGTGATAACCTCCAACAAAATGAAATCAAATTTGACTTACGACGGCAGTTACTCGGAAAACACCAAAATTAGCCTAGTCGTCTGCTGACAAATGTGTGAATAAGGCTCAATTACTTGCCTTGTACCATTGTTGAGTGAAGAATGAACACAGATTCGTTTTTTTGTGCTTGTAAGTGAGGGAAAGGAGTTTTCCTTGTCTAAATTTACATAAGCACTGTATTATCGTCTTAATTTGGATTAATTTGTGTAATTGAAAAACAGTCCGTTTCCAATGTAATAATCAGATTAGGCCTAATTAAAATGTTGTAATGTTTAAAAAAATAATAATAATAATTCAAGGGAATTCCTTGGCTCATTTTAAAACAATCACAGTTGGTTGTAACATAATTATCAATAAATTATGTCCTGTACATCCCCTGTAGCCTTTTTGTATTTTGGACACTTCTGATTATGATTTAGTGCAGTGTTTCCCAACCCTGGTCCTCGAGTACCCCCTACAAGACACATTTTTGTTGTAGCCCTGGACAAACACACCTCATTGAGGGCTTGATGATTAGTTGACAAGTTGAATCAGGTGTGCTTGTCCAGGGTTACAATAGAAATGTGTACTGTTGGGGATACACAAGGACCTGGTTTGTGAAACACTGATTTAATGTACAACATAACAAGTTCCAGGCAAAATTGTAATAAATACTTTGCATATCTAGCTAAGCTAAACCCAAATCTGATCAGCTTCTTCATACATTACAAAGGGCAAAAAGATTGAGATGCACAAAGGGTTGAAGAAGAAATACATTTGAGGTGCCACTTTGCATGATCTACTACTGCCACCTACTGACCAAACTGAATATGTCTTGAAGTTCAGTTTGGGAAAAGATAAGATAACAATGTTAATGCCTAATGCCAGTGATACCATGCATCTAGACAGGTCATATTAACTGTTGGCCTCTTTCCAGTGGCTGAGAATCTGCCAGAATACATAATAGAACTTGTATGAACTTGGCAGATTGACTAAATCTCTTAGTCAGACCATGTCTGAGTGGTCTTTGCCTCATTTTATCTGCATTACGAGACTAATAAAACATTTTACAATTAAATGGTGTATGTGCTGCTTTGCAGATACATTTCGAACATTAGACTAATAGTCGAATGTAGCTCAGTAGACCATGGCGCTTGCAACGTGTGTTTGTTTGGTTCCCACGTGGGACCACTACGGAAGAATGAATATATGAAAATGTATGCACTCACTACTGTAAGTTGCTCTGGATAAGAGTGTCTGATAAAAGGTAAGCAGATTTGTTGAAGAGTCACATCGATATTCAGCAAAATGTCTTAGAGGAAATCTATTATTTCCCCCCTTCTGGATCTCAAACCTCATTACTTTCCATGCACTTACACGTGGTTATTAAGTATAGGCAGAGTCATGCACATTTTAACAACATTGTTCAAGACATGATCTTGACACTAATGTTTGATATGGGAAATGAAAATGGTCCTGACAAAGCTATTACATTGTAGTTGCATGTGTATTGTCTAGGCCTACTATGGTTGTTGTTATGTGTAGACTAATCTCTGAAACCCAGAATAGAAATGTTGCGCAATTGTGTGATGCTCGATTAAGTTCTCGGGGGAGATGTGTTAGAACAAATACTACAATGAGAAGTGGGCAGGGGCTCCACCCTCCTCTCTCTGCAAATTTGTGACAAGTCTATGAGTTAAATGTCCTCAACCCTTCCGAAATTCGAAAGATGTGTGCACCTGAGAAATCGTTATTTCTCCAAATGATCAATCAATCAGTCAATCAATCAAATGTATTTATAAAGCCTTCTTACATCAGCTGATGTCACAAAGTGCTGAACAGAAACCCAGCCTAAAACCCCAAACAGCAAGCAATGCAGGTGTAGAAGCATGGTGAACAGGTCAGGGTTCCATAGCCGCAGGCAGAACAGTTGAAACTGGAGCAGCACGACCAGGTGGACTGGGGACAGCAAGGAGTTATCAGGCCAGGTAGTCCTGAGGCATGATCCTAGGGCTCAAGAGAGAGGAAAAGAAGCGCGAGAGAGAGAGGAAAAGATGAGAGATCAGTGATGGAGCCAACAGAACTACTTTCCTTCTTAGTCGTCGCATTTCACAGTCTGTTGACAGACACTGCGATACCATTTATAAGCCTGCTTCCATGCAACAGTACAGGGCACAATTTGTTCAGTTCCTTTAGGTTATGATTATAGTGTTGCAACCTCAAATTCAAATATGGACCCCGAAGCCAGTTCCATTGCATATTTTCATTCTTCCCATCTTATCAGGGACTGATTTAGACCTGGGACACAAGGCAAGTGCAAGGAATATCAGGTAATCAAATCAAATGTTTTTTTGCTCACATACACATAAGACAAGGAGACAAAACCTGCAGTGCTCCGGACCTTGTAGGGTAAGATTTGAATACCCCTGGTATAGCCTAACCATCACCATAGAGCAGTGCTAATAAAGCAAAGTTTTAGGGCCTACCTGGACAACTCTTTGTCACAGCTCTGCTGCTGGATTTCAATGGGCCTCGGACTGGCGTTCTTTTTGTCCTGCCCAAGTGCTGATACCTCGGAACTATCATAGACATGAATGTTCCCCCTCATCCTGCTCCTCCTCTTCTTCCTCATCCCCCTCTTTCAGACATGAGCTGTCTGTGTCTTCCTCTTGGGGTCGTGTTATGTTTTTGTCGCCAGACTCGCCACCAATTCGCCTCTGAAGCTCACGCTGGTAGGCCCTCTCCTGGACCAAGCTCTCTGTGTCTGATTCAGTGGTCCCACAGGCTTAAACCAACATCTGGTTTTGTTGGGGAGGGTTTCCTGTGTTCATCCTTCAACCTGACATAAGTCTTTCCATTCTCATGTGTCTTCTTACCTTCCTTTTTGTGTTGCACGTGTTGCCAAATTGTAACTTTTTACGTTTTGTCAACCACGATAATAGGGAGGGATGAAAGAAGAGTGATTCCTCATCCTGATTTTAGAGGTTTTCACGAAATGCAATGCATAGAAAAGTCATTTGGAGGAAAGATTGACATATATTTGACATTTGAATCTAAAAGTATAATTGAGAAATAATTTATCAAAGTTGGCATATTTATGAATTGTTGGCCTTACCCAGGCCTCCTTTTAGGTGCTACAAAGTGAACATTGATGTCATATGAAGCTTTACTGCTTCCTCTGTAATATGAGTAGTATTTGGATTTGAAAAAAACATATTTTTGACATTCATTTGTGAATATAAAAAAATATAAACATGAATATTGAAAATATAACATTTTTGATTTGGCAATTTTTTCTATATATTGTTGAACATAATATACTCTATGGGCATAGCAAAGTCATAGAGTGGGATCTCTGCTACTTTTAGAGTTATGATCCAATTTGTAAGCATTACCAACAAAGTGAACGTGAAAATGGATTCAAAAGGTCGCCCTCTTCTGGTGATTTGCAGGAAGTGCAATGATACAAGTAAAAGGAGGGCTGTGATTGGTTACATTGCATACTAGGGGAGAGTGGGGTAGATTTTTTTTTACATTCAGCATCACTCCGTCAAGGCAAATATAGTATTCTTTCTAACAAAGATATCTACGTATATTTCAGGATGTTGTGTATTCATAAAATCAATAATAATAATTCAATAATTAATTTAAACATTACAGTTATGAAAACATAGCTTGTCCAAAAAAAGTGGTCTCTTGGCATAACTTACGAGACAGGGTAAGTTAAGCAAACTACAAATGTTGTACTGAATGAAATATCAACATTACCTTTTTAAAACCATGTCTATGCTTATCTTTATTTCACAAATACAATTCGACACAATCATAATCACGTTTTTGTGTTTTAATCATTTTAAGCATCTTTTAGCACATACTTACAGCTAACAAACACTTTTTACTGTTTTAATAATATCCAGGCCCTGTTGCTACTTCATATACCAGCGATAATGCCTTGCATTTCGAAAAGAAAATACTTACATTTGCTCAACTCCCTTCAAGGCTATTGGCTCAACTTACCCCAAGGCAAACATTCTGACTATATTAGTTCACATAGCTACAAGGATGCATGCTAGGTTTAGGACCTCATATTGAAGCTTTTAGAGACCCCAACTGATGTATAGAACAATCTTAAAAGTATCTACTTTGGTTTAGATACAAAGCTGTCAGGACCCGGTTACGAACCTGGGTCTCTGGAGTGAGAAACAGTCACTTAACCAACTGAGCCACGAATAGTCAGCAGAACCCAGAAGATGAGGCAGACACAGCAGTACTTAAGACGGTGTATTTAATAAAGTAAAAAGGAGAAGTCCTTCAATACAAAAATGGCAAATCCAAAAGGTGGTAGGAATAGCACAAAAAAAGCCTCAAGAGATACTCAAAAACAAAAACAGAATTCCACAAGAGCATCCACCGGAATTGACAAGAAAACACAGAACACTAGGGCTGGGTGCTAACATACAAACACAGAGCACAGAACTGAGGGAAACTAAGGGTTTAAATACAATCAGGAGAAACGAGGCACAGGTGCAAATAATAATGGGGAACAAGGGAAAAAACATAAGGTCAAAAAGCACAATGGGGGCATCTAGTGACCAAAACCCGGAACAACCCTGGCCAAATCCTGACACAAAGCATCATGAAACCTCGAACACAATACATTCATTTGACTTGCTTACCGGTTTTTCCATGTGGTTTCTTCTTCACAGACTCTTTGAAATTATGAGCTCTTCCTAAAAATGTTGTCAAATTACACATTTTGTGTATGGTTGCTCAACTTACCCCACTTTCCCCTATGACAATTCTCTGTATAAAATGGCCCATAACTTTAAAACTAGCAGAGATTCCACTCTGGAACTTTGATATGCTCGTACAGTAAACAGTGCATTTCAGAAGGTATTCAGACCCTTGACTTTTTCCACATTTTGTTACATTACAGCCTTATTCTAAAATTGATTAAATGTTTTTTTCCCCCTCATCAATCTACACACAATACCCCATAATGACAAAGCAAAAACCGTATTTCCTTCAATCTTTGTAACTCTAGGGACATCTCTAGGACTCTAGGATCTTCACAAAAACTGAGCCCGATGACTCAAATTTGGGGGTCTAGCTCATGGACTATAATTGATTAAATTCACCCAAATTACAAAACGGCACATTGGTTTCCTTACCCTGTAAGCAATCTATGGACAAGGTATGACAGCAAATACGTGCTTTGGTTTAGTTTCCCTGGCACTGTTTCCACATGCTAAAGTTGCCATTCTCTCTTGGGGAATGCTGCTTTTTAGTTAGCTTTGGGACACAATCAAAAATACATTTAGGATTGTTTTTATTTTCTCAATTTAGTTGGAAAAGTAGGCTGAAGTGAAGGCTCTTCGATATTGCATGGTACTGTCTTTCCAAGCTAGTCAGAAGACTTCCAGTTTGGTGGAGCGCCATTTCCTTTCCAATTTTCTGGAAGCTTGCTTCAAGGCTCGGGTATTTACTGTATAACAGGGAGCAAATTTTTTGGGACAAATGTTTTTAGAGGTGCAACTGCATTTAGGGGTATTATGCAAGGTTACATGTAGATCCTCGTTGGTTAACGGATTTTTGTACTCTGGCATCCTTGGAGAGAGTCTAGAAGGTCATCTAGGAATCTTTGGGTTGCCTGAGAATTTATAGCTCAGTTTTTGATAATTCTTTGTTGGAGTCTGAGCAGATTATTTGTTGCGATTGCAAAAATAAATAATAAAATGGTGGTCCGATAGCACAGATGTCACAAGGTGTACATGTGCTGCTCTGTCTCCATGACTCAGCTGCCTGCTGCAGAGCTCTTTCAACCACTGCTCTGAACACACTTCCCTCCGGCCCTGCCCCTCCCCACTCACTCACTTAGTAACAGCATCTTCACTGCCTGATAGTCAGCAGCAGGTCACTTTGAAATATGAAAAAATAAAAATAAAGAAAAATATTATGAAGTTGCAATTTAGAAGCAGCCAAAAACCCACTACCCGCGACCAATATATTTTCACCCGTGACATTGTTTTCATAGTCCAATTTACCTAGAAAACTGTGAACATGACAACCTTGGCAGTGCATGTTGACAGTGCATGTCAGAGCAAAAACCAAGCCCTGAGATCGAAGGAATTATCCTTAGAGCTCCTAGGCAGGATAGGTTGAGGCACATATCTGGGGAAGGGTAGCAAAAAAAATTCTGCAGCATAGAAGGTCCCTAAGAACACAGTGGCATCCATCCTTCTTAAATGGAAGAAGTTTGGATCCACAAAGACTCTCCCTAGAGCTGGCCCCTGGCCAAATTCAGCAATTGGGGGAGAAGGTGACCAAGAACCTGATGGTCACTCTGACAGTGCTCCAGAGTTCCTCTGTGAAGATGGGAGAACATTCCAGAAGGACAACCATCTCTGCAGCACTCCACCAATCAGGCCTTCATGGTAGAGTGGCCAGAAGGAAGCCACTCCTCATTAGAAGGCACATGACAGCCCGTTTGGAGTTTAACGCAAGGAACCTAAAGGACTCTCAGATCAGATTTTCTTTGGCCTGAATGCCAGACCTGGCACCGTCCCTGCATGGTGGTGGCAGCATCATGCTGTGGGGATGTTTTTTATTGTCATGGACTGGGAGACTAGTCAGGATCGAGGGAAAGATGAACGGAGCAAAGTACAGAGAGATCATTGATGAAAACTTGCACCAGAGCGCTCACCTTCCAACAGGACACTGACCCAAAGCACACAGCCTAGTCAATGCAGTAGTTGCTTCGGGACAAGTCCCCGAATGTTCTTGATTGGCCTAGCCAGAGCCCGGAATAGAACATCTTTGGAGAGACCTTAAAATAGCTGTGCAGTGACGCTCCCCATCCAACCTGACAGACCTTGAGAGGATCTGCAGAGAAGAATGGGAGAAACTCCCCAAATACAGGTGTGCCTGTAAGAAGACTCAAGGCTGTAATCGCTGCCAAAGGTGCTTCAAAAAGGTGCTCAGTAAAGGGTCTGATGTAAATGTAATATGTTGTGTTTTAATTGATGAGGGATATAAAACAATTTAGTCAATTTTAAAATAAGGCTGTGATGTAACAAAATGTGGAAAAAATCAAGGGGTGTAAATACTTTCCAAATGCACTGCTGGCTGCTTTCACCTCAGTTTTCCTCCACCTCAAGAAATGTGACTGAAAAGACAAGATTTGTGTCTTGGACAGTGCTAGACTTGGGCCGGAGCGGTCCGGAGTACCAAACCTGCACCTCAAATGTTCTGGGAAATGTGTACCTATCACTGGCTCGGATTCACACACACCGTCAAAATTAGGTTGATAACAAAAGGATGATCAAAGTGGAAGAAGGCTGCGGGGATCAGCATTGAATAGCAATGGAGATTTGGCATTCATATTCTGATTCCGCTTTGTTCAAGTTTATTTGCTGCTAGTCTGTGAATCAGGTGTAGCCTATGCATGCCAGCTAGACTTTTCGAGTTTGATAATGCTCAGATTAAGAATGCGCAAAACTGAATGCCCAGGATGCGCTGTTCCAAGTTCTCAAATTAGGTTTCTTATGGTCATGAACATCATAGAACATTTTAATATTGTGTTTTCCTTTTTAAATATATTTGCAATCACCTAAAGGGGCAATCAGAAGTTGCTAAAATCCTCATGACCTTAGCTCAACTGTTGTACCCCAACAGAACCCAAAATACAGTGACTTGCGAAAGTATTCATCCCCTTGGCATTTTTCCAATTTTGTTGCCTTACAACCTGGAATTAAAATAGATTTTTGAGGGGATTTGTATCATTTGATTTACGCAACATGATTTGTGTAACTTTGAAGATACTAAATATTTTTTTATTGTGAAATAAACAAGAAATAAGACAAAAATACAGAACTTGAAAGTCAATACTTTTTTGGGCCACCTTTTGCAGCAATTACAGCATGCAAGTCTCTTGCGGTATGTCTCTATAAGCTTAGGCACATCTAGCCACTGGGATTTTTGCCCATTCTTCAAGGCAAAACTGCTACAGCTCCTTGAAATTGGATGGGTTCCACTGGTGTACAGCAATCTTTAAGTCATACCACAGATTCTCAATTGGATTGAGGTAGGCCATTCCAAGACATTTAAATGTTTCCCCCTAAACCACTCAAGTGTTGCTTTAGCAGTATGCTTAGGGTCATTGTCCTGCTGGAAGGTGAACATCTGTCCCAGTCTCTGGAAGACTGAAACAGGTTTCCGCCAAGAATTTCTCCGTATTTAGCGACATCCATCATTCCTTCAATTCTGACCAGTTTCCCAGTCCCTGCCGATGAAAAACATCCCCACAGCATGATGCTGCCACCACCATGCGTCACTGTGGGGATGAGGTTCTCGGGGTGATGAGAGGTGTTGGGTTTACTCCAGGCATAGCATTTTCCTTTTTGGCCAAAAAGCTCAATTTTAGTCTCATCTGACCAGAGTACCTTCTTTCATATGTTTGGGGAGTCTCCCACACTCCTTTTGGTGTTTGCTTATTTTTTTCTTTAAGCGACAGCTTTTTTCTGGCCACTCTTCCGTAAAGCCCAGCTCTGTGCAGTGTACGGCTTAAAGTGGTCCTATGGACAGATACTCCAATCTCCACTGTGGAGCTTTGCAGCTCCTTCATAGTTATCTGTGGTCTCTTTTTGCCTCTCTGATTAATGTCCTCCTTGCCTGGTACGTAAGTTTTGGTGGGCTGCCCTCTCATTGCAGGTTTGTTGTGGTAACATTCTTTACATGTTTTAATAATGGATTTAATGGTGCTCCGTGGGATGTTCAAAGTTTTGGATATTTTTTTATAACCCAAACCTGATCTGTACTTCACAACTTTGTCCCTGAACTGTTTGGAGAACTCCTTGGTCTTCATGGTGTCAATTGCTTGGTGGTGCCCCTTGCTTAGTGGTGTTACAGACTCTGGGGCCTTTCAGAACAGGTGTATATTTCCTGAGATCATGTGACAGATCATATGACACTTAGATTGCACACGGATGGACTTTATTTCACTAATAATGTGACTTCTGAAGGTAATTGGTTGCACCAGATCTTATTTATGGGCTTCAAATCAAAGGGGGTGATGCACGCACCACTTTTCCATATTTTATTTTTTATAATTTTTTTAACAAGTAATTTTTTTTCACTTCACCAATTTGGACTATTTTGTGTATGTCCATTACATAAAATCCAAATAAAAATCAAATTACATTACAGGTTGTAATGCAACAATATAGGAAAAATGCCAAGGGGGATTATTCATTTTGCAAGGCTAAGCTTGTTTTACTCCAATGTAAACAAATACAATATAGCCTCAAAACATGATTACATTTATAATTTGGATATCATTGATGGTCAATCCTTGCATCCATTGCTCTGTTTATGAATTTGAGAATGATTACATTTATCCAGATCCAGGCCGCTTTGTTATTGTTTCTTCTGCTGATTGCAGCTTTAAAAATCGACATATCTGCAATGATTGTCACCTTTGCACCGGCACTGTTGATAAATACAAATGACACTGTTTTTGGAAAACTGGGATTCTACTCTATTAAACAGTAGGCTAGCTATGTAATTCCGACAACGTAAACAAATATTGAATAGCCTAATTGACGAATAACTTCCATGCTGTGCATAGATCTCCACTGAAACATTAATATTTTGACCTTGTAAGGTTATCGATAAACATGTCTTAGCTACCTTGCTTTGGAGTAGCCTACCTTATCTATTTTATCCCTGATTCATTGAATGAGGGAATAATTGTATAAAGACATTCAAGTATTTGGTTGTAATTCTGCAATATTTTATTTCAAGGGTGGTCAACCATACTCCTGGAGAGCTACTGGGTGTGCAGTCTTGTGTTTGATCCTTGCTCTAACACACTACATTCCCACTTGGCACACACTTGAATTAACATTGTTTCCACGTCATTTCAATTAAATGATGTTGAACAGACGTGGAATAGAAGTTAAACTGACGTCTGTGCCCAGTAGAATTGTAGCCTAAACATCAGCTACTCAACAGGACCTTGATAATGCAGACTCAGGTGTGTTTCAGGGCTGGATCAAAAGCCTGCACACCCAGTAGCTCTCCAGATTAGAGGTCCACCGATTAATCGGAATGGCCGTTTAATTAAGGCCGATTTCAGGTTTTCATAACAATCGGAAATCTTTTTTTTTATACCTTTATTTAACTAGGCAAGTCAGTTAAGAACACATTCTTATTTTCAATGACGGCCTAGGAACGGTGGGTTAACTGCCTTGTTTAGGGGCAGAACGACAGATTTTCACCTTGTCAGCTCAGGGGACCCAATCTTGCAACCTTACAGTTAACTAGTCCAATGTTATAACCACCTGCCTCTCCTTACATTTACATTACATTTAAGTCATTTAGCAGACGCTCTTATCCAGAGCGACTTACAAATTGGTGAATTCACCTTCTGACATCCAGTGGAACAGCCACTTTACAATAGTGCATCTAAATCATTTAAGGGGGGGTGAGAAGGATTACTTTATCCTATCCTAGGTATTCCTTGAAGAGGTGGGGTTTCAGGTGTCTCCGGAAGGTGGTGATTGACTCCGCTGTCCTGGCGTCGTGAGGGAGTTTGTTCCACCATTGGGGGCCAGAGCAGCGAACAGTTTTGACTGGGCTGAGTGGGAACTGTACTTCCTCAGTGGTAGGGAGGCGAGCAGGCCAGAGGTGGATGAACGCAGTGCCCTTGTTTGGGTGTAGGGCCTGATCAGAGCCTGGAGGTACTGCGGCGCCGTTCCCCTCACAGCTCCGTAGGCAAGCACCATGGTCTTGTAGCGGATGCGAGCTTCAACTGGAAGCCAGTGGAGAGAGCGGAGGAGCGGGGTGACGTGAGAGAACTTGGGAAGGTTGAACACCAGACGGGCTGCGGCATTCTGGATGAGTTGTAGGGGTTTAATGGCACAGGCAGGGAGCCCAGCCAACAGCGAGTTGCAGTAATCCAGACGGGAGATGACAAGTGCCTGGATTAGGACCTGCGCCGCTTCCTGTGTGAGGCAGGGTCGTACTCTGCGGATGTTGTAGAGCATGAACCTACAGGAACGGGCCACCGCCATGATGTTAGTTGAGAACGACAGGGTGTTGTCCAGGATCACGCCAAGGTTCTTAGCGCTCTGGGAGGAGGACACAATGGAGTTGTCAACCGTGATGGCGAGATCATGGAACGGGCAGTCCTTCCCCGGGAGGAAGAGCAGCTCCGTCTTGCCGAGGTTCAGCTTGAGGTGGTGATCCGTCATCCACACTGATATGTCTGCCAGACATGCAGAGATGCGATTCGCCACCTGGTCATCAGAAGGGGGAAAGGAGAAGATTAATTGTGTGTCGTCTGCATAGCAATGATAGGAGAGACCATGTGAGGTTATGACAGAGCCAAGTGACTTGGTGTATAGCGAGAATAGGAGAGGGCCTAGAACAGAGCCCTGGGGGACACCAGTGGTGAGAGCGCGTGGCGAGGAGACAGATTCTCGCCACGCCACCTGGTAGGAGCGACCTGTCAGGTAGGACGCAATCCAAGCGTGGGCCGCGCCGGAGATGCCCAACTCGGAGAGGGTGGAGAGGAGGATCTGATGGTTCACAGTATCGAAGGCAGCCGATAGGTCTAGAAGGATGAGAGCAGAGGAGAGAGAGTTAGCTTTAGCAGTGCGGAGTGCCTCCGTGATACAGAGAAGAGCAGTCTCAGTTGAATGACTAGTCTTGAAACCTGACTGATTTGGATCAAGAAGGTCATTCTGAGAGAGATAGCGGGAGAGCTGGCCAAGGACGGCACGTTCAAGAGTTTTGGAGAGAAAAGAAAGAAGGGATACTGGTCTGTAGTTGTTGACATCGGAGGGGTCGAGTGTAGGTTTTTTCAGAAGGGGTGCAACTCTCGCTCTCTTGAAGACGGAAGGGACGTAGCCAGCGGTCAGGGATGAGTTGATGAGCGAGGTGAGGTAAGGGAGAAGGTCTCCGGAAATGGTCTGGATAAGAGAGGAGGGGATAGGGTCAAGCGGGCAGGTTGTTGGGCGGCCGGCCGTCACAAGAAGCGAGATTTCATCTGGAGAGAGAGGGGAGAAAGAGGTCAGAGCACAGGGTAGGGCAGTGTGAGCAGAACCAGCGGTGTCGTTTGACTTAGCAAACGAGGATCGGATGTCGTCAACCTTCTTTTCAAAATGGTTGACGAAGTCATCTGCAGAGAGGGAGGAGGGGGAGGGGGAGGAGGATTCAGGAGGGAGGAGAAGGTGGCAAAGAGCTTCCTAGGGTTAGAGGCAGATGCTTGGAATTTAGAGTGGTAGAAAGTGGCTTTAGCAGCAGAGACAGAGGAGGAAAATGTAGAGAGGAGGGAGTGAAAGGATGCCAGGTCCGCAGGAGGCGAGTTTTCCTCCATTTCCGCTCGGCTGCCCGGAGCACTGTTCTGTGAGCTCGCAATGAGTCGTCGAGCCACGGAGCGGGAGGGGAGGACCGAGCCGGCCTGGAGGATAGGGGACATAGAGAGTCAAAGGATGCAGAAAGGGAAGAGAGGAGGGTTGAGGAGGCAGAATCAGGAGATAGGTTGGAGAAGGTATGAGCAGAGGGAAGAGATGATAGGATGGAAGAGGAGAGAGTAGCGGGGGAGAGAGAGCGAAGGTTGGGACGGCGCGATACCATCCGAGTAGGGGCAGTGTGGGAAGTGTTGGATGAGAGCGAGAGGGAAAAGGATACAAGGTAGTGGTCGGAGACTTGGAGGGGAGTTGCAATGAGGTTAGTGGAAGAACAGCATCTAGTAAAGATGAGGTCGAGCGTATTGCCTGCCTTGTGAGTAGGGGGGAAGGTGAGAGGGTGAGGTCAAAAGAGGAGAGGAGTGGAAAGAAGGAGGCAGAGAGGAATGAGTCAAAGGTAGACGTGGGGAGGTTAAAGTCGCCCAGGACTGTGAGAGGTGAGCCGTCCTCAGGAAAGGAGCTTATCAAGGCATCAAGCTCATTGATGAACTCTCCGAGGGAACCTGGAGGGCGATAAATGATAAGGATGTTAAGCTTGAAAGGGCTGGTAACTGTGACAGCATGGAATTCAAAGGAGGCGATAGACAGATGGGTAAGGGGAGAAAGAGAGAATGACCACTTGGGAGAGATGAGGATCCCGGTGCCACCACCCCGCTGACCAGAAGCTCTCGGGGTGTGCGAGAACACGTGGGAGGACGAAGAGAGAGCAGTGGGGGTAGCAGTGTTATCTGTGGTGATCCATGTTTCTGTCAGTGCCAAGAAGTCGAGGGACTGGAGGGAGGCATAGGCTGAGATGAACTCTGCCTTGTTGGCCGCAGATCGGCAGTTCCAGAGGCTACCGGAGACCTGGAACTCCACGTGGGTCGTGCGCGCTGGGACCACCAGATTAGGGTGGCCGCGGCCACGCGGTGTGGAGCGTTTGTATGGTCTGTGCAAAGAGGAGAGAACAGGGATAGATAGACACATAGTTGACAGGCTACAGAAGAGGCTACGCTAATGCAAAGGAGATTGGAATGACAAGTGGACTACACGTCTCGAATGTTCAGAAAGTTAAGCTTACGTAGCAAGAATCTTATTGACTAAAATGATTGAAATGATACAGTACTGCTGGAGTAGGCTAGCTGGCAGTGGCTGCGTTGTTGACACTACACTAATCAAGTCGTTCCGTCGAGTGTAATAGTTTCTACAGTGCTGTCTCCTTGCACTCCACAAGGAGACTGCCTGTTACACAAATGCAGTAGAAGCCAAGGTAAGTTTCTAGCTAGCATTAAACTTATAAAAAACAATCAATCAATCATAATCACTAGGTATAACTACACATGGTTGATGATATTACTCGTTTATGTAGCGTGTCCTGCGTTGCATATAATCGATGCAACGCTGGGGGATGATTTAACAAAAGCCCATTTGCGAAAAATAGCACAATCATTGGACGACTGTACCTAACCATAGACACCAATGCCTTTCTTAAAATCAATACATAGAAGTATATATTTTTAAACCTGCATATTTAGCTAAAAGAAATCCAGGTTAGCAGGCAATATTAACCAGGTGAAATTGTGTCACTTTTCTTGCGTTCATTGCACGCAGAGTCAGGGTATATGCAACAGTTTGGGCAGCCTGGCTCATTGCGAACTAATTTGCCAGAATTTTACGTAATTATGACATAACATTGAAGGTTGTGCAATGTAACAAGAATATTTAGACTTGGGGATGCCACCCGTTAGATAAAATACCGAAATAGTCCTATAAATACTATATTAACTACAACCTAAAACCTCTTACCTTGGAATATTGAAGTATCATGTTAAAAGGAACCACCAACTTTCATATGTTCTCATGTTCTGAGCAAGGAACTCAAATTTGAGCTTTTTTTACATGGCACCAATTGCACTTTTACTTCTCCAACACATTGTTTTTGCATTATTTAAACCAAAATTAACGTTTCATTATTTATTTGAGGCTAAATTGATTTTTATTGATGTATTATATTAAGTTAAAATAAGTGTTCATTCAGTATTGTTGTAATTGTCATTATTACAAATACATTTTTAAAAATCGGCCGATAATCAGTATCGGCTTTTTTTGGTCGTCCAATAATTGGTATCGGTATCGACGTTGAAAAATCATAATCAGTCAAACTCTAATCTGGACAAGAGGAAAAGCTATGTAAGAATGATGTTCCTTTATTACAGCTCAGCATTCAACACCATAGTACCCTCCAAACTCATCATTAAGCTTGAGACCCTGGGTTTCGACCCCGCCCTGTGCAACTGGGTCCTGGACTTCCTGATGGGCCGCCCTCAGGTGGTGAAGGTAGGAAACAATATCTCCTCAGATCCTCAACACTGGGGCCCCACAGGGGTGCATTCTCAGCCCATTCTCACCCTCTCCTGTACTCCCTGTTCACCCACAACTTCATGGCCATGCACGCCTCCAACTCAATCATCAAGTCAGGAGGCTGAAAAAATGTGGCTGGAAACAGCTTTTTTTAATGTATTTTTTTTTTAATGGAATATCTACATAGGCCCATTATCAGCAACCATCACTCCTGTGTTCCAATGGCACGTTGTTAGCTAATCCAAGTTCATCATTTTAAAAGGTTAATTGATCATTAGAATACCCTTTTGCATTTATGTTAGCACATCTGAAAACTGTTGTGCTGATTCAAAGCAGCAATAAAACTGGCCTTCTTTAGACTAGTTGAATATCTGGAGCATTTGTGGGTTCGATTACAGGCTCAAAATGGCCAGAAACAAAAACTTTCTTCTGAAACTCGCCAAGTCTATTGTTTTGTGAAATGAAGGCTATTCCATGCGAGAAATTGCCAAGAAACGGAAGATCTCGTACAATGCTGTGTACTACTCCCTTCACAGAACAGCACAAACTGGCTCTAACCAGAAAAGAAAGAAGAGTGGGAGGCCCTGGTGCACAACTGAGCAAGAGTACAAGTACATTGAGTGTCTAGTTTGAGAATTAGACACCTCACAAGTCCTCAACTGGCAGCTTCATTAAATAGTACCCGCAAAACACCAGTCTCAACATCAACAGTGAAGAGGCGACTCCGAGATGCTGGCCAGCCTGAAAACATGCTTTTTTAACCTCTTGAAACTCCCCATCCCGGATCCGGGATTGTGACTAAGCCTCAGGCTCATTAGCATAACGCAACGTTAACGATTTCTGAAAATCGCAAATAAATTTAAAATAATGCGTTTGCTCTCAAGCTTAGCCTTTTCTTAACAACACTGTCATCTCAGATTTTCAAAATATGCTTTTGAACCATAGAAATTGACTAATTTGTGTAAGAGTATGCAAAGCCAGCATAGCATTTTGTGTAGCATGTAGCACGCAACATTTTCACAAAAGCCAGATAACCAAATAAATAAAATCATTTACCTTTGAAGAGCTTCTGATGTTTTCAATGAGGAGACTCCCAGCCACATACCAAATGCGCAGTGTTTCCTGAAAGCGTCTGTGTGTAGGAGAAATCGTTCCGTTTTCTACATTGCGCCTGGCTACCGAAACGAACCGAAAATGCAGTCACCTACAACGTGAAACTTTTTCCGGATTAACTACATAATATCGACCGAAACATGGCAAACGTTGTTTGGAATCAATCCTCAAGGTGTTTTTTCACATATCTCTTCATTGACATGCAGTTCGTGGAAGCTTGCTTCTCTCTCTGTGCCCCATGGAAAAATACTGGCAGGTGACTTTTGCGCACCAATTTCGGCGCAGGACACCGGGCGGACACGTGGTAAATGTGGTCTCTTATGGTCAATCTTCCAACGATCTGCCTACAAATACGTCACAATGCTGCAGACACCTTGGGGAAACGACAGAAAGGGCAGACTCATTCCTCTTGCGTTCACAGCCATATAAGGAGATCATGAAAGACAGAGCCTCAAAAATCCTTGTCATTTCCTGGATGCCAAGTCATCTTGGTTTTGCCTGAAGCTCACGTTAAAGGGCACGCACAGAGAAGATATTTGTATTTCTGGACACGTCAGAGTGTTTTCTTTCGAACAGTAGCAATTATATGCATAGTCGAGCATCTTTTTGTGACAAAATATCTTGTTTAAAACGGGAACGTTTTTCTTCCAAAAATGAAATAGCGCCACCATAAGTGTAAGAGGTTAAAGGGGTGGGCTCTAGAGAGTCGAGACGATCCTATCAGCAAATAAAGTTTTTGTATGTAAATATATTCAAATATGGTAGACTGAGCATTTCAATGGCAAAAGGAGGCTCATGGAAATCCAGTGGCGGATTTAGGTGTAGGTGACATGGGCAGCTGCCCAGGGCGGCATCTTGCCAGGGGCTGCATGGGGCTCTCACACATTTTGTTTTGGAATGATGACATTTGCGCGAATGGTTTTCTATCACTGATTTGCACATCACGTCACGTCAATAATTTCATGTCACCTTGTGGGGCTGTGGGTCAATTAATCTTGTCAGAGTGGACGCCCTGATTCTAGTTTGTGAGCAAGACAGGCTACTGCCTGGAAAGGTCTCCCACTCAGAAGTAAGAGATGGGGCGGCGGTAGGTTGACCTCAGGTCTCCCCACTGAAAACCTGAGGTAGGGGGAGTGGAGGAATCTATCAAATAGCACACCTAAAACTTTATACAGTACTAATGCAATTAGTAAAATCAGTCACACTCCGAAATGCTACCAAATAAACCACAATTCATTCATAATACTGTGAATACAGTGCCTTGCGAAAGTATTCGGCCCCCTTGAACTTTGCGACCTTTTGCCACATTTCAGGCTTCAAACATAAAGATATAAAACTGTATTTTTTTGTGAAGAATCAACAACAAGTGGGACACAATCATGAAGTGGAACGACATTTATTGGATATTTCAAACTTTTTTAACAAATCGAAAACTGAAAAATTCAGTACAATGAGTAGTTAAGAGAGATAGAATCTCACCTTCCAGCGTTGTTCACTGAATCTCACATGTTGACATGGCTGTGATCTGAAAGGGACCAAAAAATATGTTATGAACCAGGAAAGACTAATGTACACTTTGGATGCATTGGATTTCAAATGAAATGTAACTTAAGAAATGTTGTAATTGGGATGAACTATCCCTTTAAACTGTATATAAAACAAGTTGAACTACAAGACGAAAAACCAGTGTTGTCCCCTGACCTTGTATGTATACTGGGCAAGGGCAGGTCGTATTTGGGCTTCTTCTTATGGGGGTTGGGTTTCAGGGCGCCTGGAGGGCGACAGTGGGCCTGGCTGGCCCTGAAGAAGTTGGTTAGGTGAGTACTTGAAGGCTTATATCTATATTTTGGAATGTTGGATGTTGATTTCTGGAGGCTTCCATCATGGAAAAGAGACCAGACCACTTTTTTTGTTAGTTAACCTAAACGAATCACCAACCTCTATAGAATAACAACAGTGACAACAGTTGACTGCTATTTAAGTAATAATTTGACTGTCAAATCCATGTATTGGTGTGTGGCCATTGACCTTTATGGAAAGACCGCCCCAAATTCTCTGTGCCATTTCCTGGGCATTTCAATAACTCTGTGTTCTAAGTTCTGCGCATCCCAGCGCTTGGAAAAATCAATGGTACAAAACCTAAGATATTGATCTTGTAAGAGTTGCGTAACGGGCTGCAGGGAGGTCAGGCACAAATCACAAGTGCAATATTGCAAAACACAGTTTAGCCTTTTGTTAATCCACCTGTCGTCTCAGACTTGAAATTATGCTTTACAGTGAAAGCAATCCAAGCATTTGTGTAAGTTAATCGATAGCATAACAAAACATTGTGTACACTAAACATTAAGTAGCTAGGTCACGAAAATCAGAAAAGCAATCAAATTAATCGTTTACCATTGATGATCTTAGGATGTTTTCACTCACGAGACTCCCAGTTACACAACAAATGTTCCTTTTGTTCCATAAAGATTATTTTTATACCCAAAATACCTCCGTTTGTGTGTCGCGTTATGTTCAGAAGTCCACAGGAAAGAGCGGTCACCACAACACAGACGAAAATTCCAAATAATATCCATAATGTCCACAGAAACATGTCAAACGTTTTTTATAATCAATCCTCAGGTTGTTTTTAAAATATATATTTGATAATATATCAACCGATTGTGTAGGTTTTTCAATAACACCGGGAGAAACAATGGCCGCTTTACTCTGTAGCGCAAAACTCACTCTGAGAGCCCCCACCTATCCACTTACGCAATGTGATCTTTCACGCTCATTTTTCAAAATAAAAGCCTGAAACTATGTCTAAAGACTGTTGACACCTTAGGGAAGCCATGGAAAAAGGAATCTGGTTGATATTCTTTTAAATGGAGGATAGGCATGCATAGGAACAGAGAGGTTTCAAAATAAGAGGCACTTCCTGATTGGATTTTCCTCCGGTTTTTGCCTGCAATATCAGTTCTGTTATACTCACAGACAATATTTTTACAGTTTTTGAAACTTTAGAGTGTTTTCTATCCTAATCTGACAATTATATGCATATTCTAGTTTCTGGGGCTGAGAAATAGGCTGTTTCAAATGGGTACGTTTTTTAGCCAAAAACAAAAATACTGCGCCCTACGCGCAAAAGGTTAAGCAAATGTTAAGCAATACCAGTCTGTTCTAACGACTAAAAGTTATAAAGCCATTATTACAGCATAGCAAAGATTAAAAACAGCCGATCTGAGAAATTACTTAATTCAACTTTGTGCCGGTGCATGAGGCTTGTTGCTCACAGAATCAGTAGGCTATTAAACACATACTCAAACAGGCAACAGAAGCTATATCTGTCTTACTTCTGTATATATGTATACAGTACCAGTCAAAGGTTTGGAAACACCTACTCATTCAAGGCTTTTATTTCTTTGTACTATTTTCTACATTGTAGAATAGTAGTGAAGACATCAAAACAATGAAATAACACATGTGGAATCATGTAGGTACCAAAAAGTGTTAAACAAATTAAAATATATTTCATATTTGAGATTCTTCAAAGTAGCCATCATTTGCCTTGATGGCAGCTTTGCACACTCTTGGCATTCTCTCAACCAGCTTCACCTGGAATGCTTTTCCAACAGTCTTGAAGGAGTTCCCACATATGCTGACAACTTATTGGCTGCTTTTCCTTCACTCTGTGGTCCAATTCATCCCAAAACATCTCAATTGGGTTGAGGTTAGTTGATTGTGGATGTCAGGTCATCTGATGCAGCCCTCCATCACTCTCATTCTTGGTCAAATAGCCCTTACACAGCCTGGAGACGCAAACCAGATGGGATGGCGTATCACTGCAGAATACTATGGTAGCCATGCTGTTTAAGTGTGCCTTGAATTCTAAATAAATCACAGACAGTGTCACCAACAAAGCGCCCCCACAACATCACACACACTTCCTCCATGCTTCATGGTGGGAACCACACATGCAGAGATCCTCTGTACACCTACTCTTACAAAGAATTTGGACTCATCAGACCAAAGGACAGATTTCCACCAGTTGAATGTCCATTGCTCGTGTTTCTTGGCCCAAGCAAGTCTCTTCTTATTATTGGTGTCCTTTAGTAATGCTTTCTTCGTAGCAATTTGACCATGAAGGCCTGATTCACGCAGTCTCCTCTGAACAGTTGATGTTGAGATGTGTCTGTGACTTGAACTCTGTGAAGCATTTATTTGGGCTGCAATGTGAGGTGCAGTTAACTCTAATGAACTTATCCTCTGCAACCAAGTTAACTCTGGGTCTTCCTTTCCTGTGGCGGTCCTCATGAGAGCCAGTTTCATCATAGCACTTGATAGTTTTTGCGACTTGATGGTTTTTGCACTTGATGAAACATTCAAAGTTCTTGAAATTTTCCGGATTGACTGACCTTCATGTCTTAGAGTAATGACGGACTGTTGTTTCTCTTTGCTTATTTGAGCTGTTCTTGCCATAATATGGACTTGGTCTTTTACCAAATAGGGCTATCTTCTGTATACCAACCCTACCCTGTCACAACACAACTGATTGGCTCAAATGCATTAAGAAGGAAAGAAATTCCTTTACTTAATTTTTAACAAGGCACACATGTTAATTTATGATATGCATTCCAGGTGACTACCTCATGAAGCTGGTTGAGAGAATGCCAAGAGTGTGCAAAGCTGTCATCAAGGCAAAGGGTGACGACTTTGAAGAATCTCAAATGTAAAATAGATTTTGATTTGTTTAACACTTTTTTGATACCTACGTGATTCCATATGTGTTATTTCATAGTTTTGATGTCTTCACTGTTATTCTACAATGTAGAAAATAGTAAAAAATAAAGAAAACCCCTTTTGACTGGTAATATATATATGGATGATTTACAAAGCCAGGCACATTTAACAATTAGGCTTTTGATTATAGACCTAATTTAGTTGGGTTTTCCTCTCTCCTCAATTTTATTAGACAATTAGGCTAAGGCAAGGGCTGTTTCCCCATCTCTGCTGCTGCTGCTGCCTTTGCAGCATTGTTCTCAATCCCAATATGCTGGTTAACTTTGCTATTATGCACATAGCAACATAGGAAAGGGCGGCAATTCTACAGAGCACTGAAGATTATGTTTCAGAACCACGGACAGCGACCGTATCCAATGCAGGAGAAAGTGCATTTGTTGTAAAATAATATTTGATTTATTAGTGTTGCACCATTATTTTACATTATATAACCATATACCATGTCAGTATCACGTCTTAGCGTGATGGACTGTGCTATCCCTGTGGCCTCGGCAATGGATTAGTCAACTGAGACAGGCGCGAATCAGACAGGTGTCCATGTGCACCATGAAGAAAAAAAATCCCAGTCAACCAACAGCCTATCGACCACACTGTAGACCAAATGGGGTCAACCCCAGATTTACTATTAGGAGATAAAAGGGTATTGCATAGGCAATTTACCTTCCTCGGAACAACATGCTGTAGGGGCAGGTTATAGATATGAAAGATATCAGAAATATCCACATCTCTGCTCAATCTATTCCCTTACCTTGACTTTATTTCTCTTCACAGCATCCAGCTCCATCTGAGGCAGGGGATCCTTCTTCACCTCTTCCTCATCTTCATCATTCTGATTATCAACAAAATCTCTCTCAGCTGCATCAGTATCAGTGCTCTGTTCAACTGTGGACCTGTTGGCACTGGTCCTCCTCTTGGTCTAAAAAGACAATACAGTCAATGTCATACTGTATGTTGCCATTGCTATACAGGCGTTTGAGAAGAGCTACAGTAAACAATTGGTGATTGAATATTATGAGATGGAAGTCTGTTGTAAGGACAATTTACCCTCCAACCTCACAACAACATGTTATATAGCATATTGCACAGGTTTAAAGTGTGGAAAGGTAAGACCCCAGATTTCCCTTTCTCTCCTCAATCTATTCTCTCACCTTAACTTTTCTCCTTGTCCACAGCCTTCAGCTCGATCTGAGGCAGGGGATCATTCACTTCACTATCTACCGGATAGTTTAAACCCAGGATATCATTCTTGATTTTCTGGACTTGACCTTCCAAACTTTGATGATGATGTGGATCATCTTCGTTTAAACTCTGATTGGAAGAAATTAGACCATTCTTTAAATGCTCATGGATATGGACAATATACCACAGCTAAGAGCTGTTCTTACACATGACACAACGCACAGTTATTATTAACTGGTTACCAACTTAATTAGAAGAGGAAAAATAAATGTTTTGTCATACCCGTGGTATACGCTCTGATATACCATAGCTTTCAGCCAATCAGCATTCAGGGCTCAAAACACCCAGTTTATAATGGCCAATATATACATTTTTTAACAGAACAGGTTTTCGCTATAAATACACATAGATCCTATTGCCTGATATCAAAATTCGTAATTAATGCGTTATGGAGTCACCTATTATTATTATTATTTAGGTATAATTATGATAAATAGCCGACTGCTGTTATCTTTGCAAGGATCATATTTCAAATCAAATCAATTTATATAGCTCTTCGTACATCAGCTGATATCTCAAAGTGCTGTACAAAAACCAAGCCTAAAACCCCAAAACAGCAAGCAATGCAGGTGTAGAAGCACTGTTTGATGTATAACAAGTCCCATAGGTTATTATAATGCATACATTTTTTTACAATATTAAAAATTATAATATTAGCGGCACATTAACGTTAGCCCACACCGCCACCCAGCTGCCACTACTTGCGGCACCCCTATCGGCATGTTCTGTAAACACGGTGGTTCCTGCCGCAGCATAAAAAAAAGACGGTGCAGCGGTTCCTGCACCACTGCATGGGGCTTATCTGTTAGCAATTCATAGGCTTACCTTATTTTCCTCCATGGTTAAAGTATATGGCTGGAGCCTATGTTCCCATCATGTAAAACTTTACCAAGTGATTACCAAGGAGATAAACTATCGCATTTTATACGGTAAACGGTTCCTGCACCACTGCATAGGGTTTATCTGTTAGCAATTCATAGGCTTACCTTATTCTCTTCCATGGTTAAAGTATATGGCTGGAGCCTATGTTCCCATCATGTAAAACTTTACCAAGTGATTACCAAGGAGATAAACTATCGCATTTTATACGGTAACTCAGCCAACGTCATAATGTGAATGCACTTTTACGTAATAAAACAACTTCAGGGATGATCTGTCAATCAATGCAATCAGCGACGCAATACTGGATCCCCATACCACTAAAAAGAACACTCAAAACAATAAATACTGGTGTATTATCTACATTTCCGTTTTTTTTTGTATTTTTGTCTGTGGTCCTGTAGCTTAGTTGGTACAGCATGGCGCTTGCAACGCAAGAAATATGGGTTCGCTTCCTGGGAGCACCCATATGTAAAATATGTGCGTGCATGGCCGTTGCTTCGTCCCGCAACGAACTATTGTTGATACAGACGTCTCGTTGCAGAAGATTCTGTACGTAGGATTGCGTCCTTGATCAACCAACTCAAACAAAAATAACATTTCCACTTAACAGCGACATATTCAGTATCTCTAGGAACAATACTTTGCGGGACGAAGCAAGCATGATTGTCGCTTTGGGTAAAAGTTATTGCTAAATGGCTTATACACAGAACCAGTGCAGTGGTGGAAAAAGTATCCAATTGTCATACATGACTGAGTCATTTTCTATTAAGGTATCTTTACTTTTACTTTTAAGTTAAAGTCACCCAGTAAAATACTAGAGTAATAGTCTAAAAATATTTGGTTTTAAATATACTTAAGTATCAAAAATATAATTGGATAAAATATACTTATAAACCCATAAATAATTTCAAATTCCTTATATTAATAAGCAAACCAGATGGCACCATATTCTTGTTTTTTCATTTATGAATAGCCAGGGGCTCCAACATTGACATCATTTACAAATTAAGCAGATATAGATTAGAATGTTAGATTAGAACATTGTGTAAGGTTATTGTCCATTGTGCCAATGAAGCTGTTCTTATGCTACACCCTCGGGAGTGTGGTGTCAGGAAAATAACCTCACGCTCAACGTCAACAAAACAAAGGAGGTGATCGTGGACTTCAGGAAACAGCAGAGGGAGCACCCCCCCTATCCACATCAACAGGACAGTAGTGGAGAAGTTGAAAGTTTTAAGTTCCTCAGCGTACACATCACGGACAAATTGAAATGGTCCACCCACACTGACCGCATGGTGAAGAAGGCACAACAGCGCCTCTTCAACCTCAGGAGGCTGAAGAAATGTGGCTTGTCACCAAAAACGGTCACACACTTTTACAGATCGAGAGCACAATCGAGAGTATCCTGTCAGGCTGTATCACCGCCTGGTACAGCAACTGCACAACGCATCACCGGTAGAAAACTACCTGCCCTCCAGGACACTTACACCACCCGATGTCACAGGAAGGCAAAAAAGACCATCAAGGACAACAACCACCCGAGCCACTGCCTGTTCACCCTGCTATCATCCAGAAGGCGAGGTCAGTACAGGTGCATCAAAGCTGGGACCTAGAGACTGAAAAACAGCTTCTATCTCAAGGCCATCAGACTGTTAACCAGCCATCACTAACATTGAGTGGCTGCTGCCAACATACTGACTCAATCTCTAGCCACTTTAATAATGAAAAATTGGATGTAATAAATGCATCACTAGTCACTTTAAACAGTGCCACTTTATATAATGTTTGCATACCCTATATTACTCATATCATATGTATATACTGTACTCTATACCATCTACTGCATCCTGCCTATGCCGTTCGGCCATCGCTCATCCATATATTTATACGTACATATTCTTATTCATTCCTTTACACTTATGTGTATAAGGTAGTTGTTGTGAAATTGTTAGATTACTTGTTAGATATTACTGCACGGTCGGAACTAGAAGCACAAGCATTTCGCTACACTCGCATTAACATCTGCTAACCATGTGTATGTGATTTGATTGAATGTTTTCCCCAATAAACCTACCACTGCTTTGATTTCTAATTTGATCAGTATTGGTTTATTCTGTGTTAAAATTTGTGTTTAAGCAATAAACACTTTAAAAAAAATCCCTATAGGCTGTCTCATAGTCATTGGTGATCAGGCCCTACCACAATTGTGTCATTGGCTAATTTAATGATGGTATTGGAGCCACAGGTGAACATGGAGTACAGGAAGGGACTAAACAGGCACCCCTGAGGGGTCCCCGTGTTGATGGTCAGCATGGCGGATATGATGTTAACTACCCTCACCACCTGGGGCAGCCTGTCAGGAAGTCCAGGATCCAGTTACAAATTGTTGCCTACCCTCACCACCTGGGTGATGAGATCCTGTAATTTCATTAGGAAATTACAGGATCCAGATGCAACTGGTTTCAAGTGGCCAAGAGAAGTCATGTGATCTCCTACTGCTAACTAGTGTACGAACTGGGAATCAGACAAGGGAATATTTACATCAATGTATGGATAGAGACTTCAACTTTCTTCTCATGTGTATATCCTGTCATATGAAAAACGTTGCATAAACCCCGCACTTTTAAAATGGCTATGTTCCTATGGAAATGTGCACATGTTTAGAGCGAGTAATTGGTTACAAATTTTATGTAGAACCTAGACTTTCAAATCTCTTATTCCCCAACAACTGACAATTGGGACCTCCTCCATATCTCAGGCTCTGTAATAGTCACATTGTTTCTGACAATGAATCCCACAGTTCTTAGCTTTCTAACAGTACTTAACTGTCGTTCTGCCCCTGAGCAAGGGAGTTAAACCACTGTTCCCTGGGCGCCAATGACGTCAATGTCGATTAAGACAGACCCCACACATCTCTGATTCAGAGGGGTTGGATTAAATGCGTAAGACACAATTTAGTTGAATGCATTCAGTTGCACAACTGAGTAGGTATTCCCCTTTCCCTAAGCATGTTTCTGTAAGGACCAAAATGTACTTTATGAGGGCAGGATACAATATTATGCATCGTTTATAAAGTGCCACCAGAGGGCCTCAGAGTTGAACAGGTTAAGAACAGCTATGGCTACAGACAAACAGGTATTCGTTGGTAATAGTACTTTAAGGAATGAGCAGCAAGGCAGCATGATTTCAACAAGCACTTCGCCTGTCATTGCAATACAATTCTAACCACGCCTCTACACAAACAGCAGTACAGCTAAGTATTGCTTTCCCCCCAAAAAAACACAAAGTTCTACGAAACAAATACCCAGTGTTTTTAATCCAAACCATGAAAGTGTTTTTACTATGAGGAGAAAACAACCTTTTGTGTCTAAGACACCAAAACCAGTTTGACTTAGGGTAATATATTAACATTACAGTTTGATCCGGTTCAGATCTGAAGAGTTCAAAAGAAGTTTGAATGTTAAATGCAATGATATACATTCTCAATAAGTTAACACTGTAGGCTGCTGGTGTGTATAGCGTATTAGACTTGGAGGCCTATAGTTGTTTTCTCCAAGGCACAGGTATGGAACAAAACATGCAAGGAGGAGGACTAAAATGAACTTCAAAATATCAAGGTATTGGGATTCAAACATGTATTAAATCATACAAAAATATGCATGCCAGAGGGACCATTTGAAACAAAATAGTAAAATAATTTCTTTGTGGGAAGCATTACATACATTTTGTGTGAAATCATAAAAATCTGCCATTTCAATGAAAATACAGTACTGCATTCAAAAACCCATCTTGTAGAATTTGATTGCAGAGTAGAAAGGTTCATGTTCCCTTAAAGAGTTCAAGTATGCCCCATAACTTCCTCCAGTAGCCTCTAACATCAACCTAACTCCAAACTGCAGTAGTGAGTGAAACTCGTCTATAGTTGATGCCTGATAGTCGTGCTGGTTTGCAGCCTATGCATTCTCCATATTGTGTCAACATGGGCCAGACTGTAGAAAACCCACTCAAACGTGTTTCTGTAAAACACGAGTAGCAGCAGAGAAAAAAAAGATCAAATTCCAGTACAAATAAATAGGATCGATTGAGCACGTCACACCTGAAGAAAGGACTCTCACGATGGCCGTCTTCGACACTGCCAGCTGACATCCAAGCAGGTGAGTAACACTTAGAGAGCACTCTGACAGGTGCAGTTTGTGATGACATCTTAGCAGAACCTTTCAACTGGCCAGTGTTTAGAAAATACGGTTTGCATTTGTTTACATTTTGTTCCACTTTTTTCCCTTTCCAGAGGATGTTGCTGTGGTCATCCCAGATGTCACCCCACACGTCACCAAGGACGTGACACTGGATGTGCCATGCAGAGCCAGGAAAGGGGCAGTCCGGCAATTATTTTACAGGCTTTGGAGGGCAGTGTGCTGCTGAGCCTGCCACAAGGAAGAGGAGGAACAATATGAATTATTCATCAGACCTTCAGAAATGGGATTGAATCATAGACCATTAAATTATTCACATTATATTTGGACTCTATGCTGCTTTTCTTCTGTTTACTACTTAATTTCAGAACATTTCTATAAACTTTCACTTTACAAGTGTGGAGTAGGTTGGGTAAATTAGTGGGAAACATCCAAATTTTAATGCTTTTAATAATTTACTTTGAACATTTAAAAAAATATGTATTATTTCACAACAAAAAAACAGAGGGCGCTCAACCAACGTTGAGTTGAGGTGCAACCAAAAATTTGATCATCATCATAGAAAAGGAAAAAGCGTAACTCACTATAAAAAAAGCATTGTTTTATTCAGGCAAGGTTAAAAGACTAAAGTTTCGGCCTAGTCTATGACGATATGCAAGTTGTGTTTGCCCAGTAAAAGGGTGGCCCAGACTCACCCTGGTTCTTGAGGGTTGAAGACAGTGAAAGATTATCATTAAGTAAATGGGACTTTTCAATTCTTGAATAAAAATCTTTAATGAACATGAATTTAAATACAATTGAATTGAGGTTCAGAGCAGGCAGGCTTACTGGCTAGCCCTGAAGGCCCTCTGCCTCTACCTCTGTGCAGTTCATCTCAACCAAGAGGGTGTGGGTTGTCTTTCTCTCTGTCTATCACTATGACCTCTCCCTCTGCCTGTCATTTGGCTGATTAGAAGCCTTCTGCTCTTTCTTGCTCACATGAACAGGAGGAATGGCCTCTGGAGTAACCTCCTCCTCTATCTAATGCCTCTTCCACCTCCTCTTTCTGACTGTCTTAGACTGAGTTCACTCGTTCTCTCTCCCTGGGTGTTAAGATAAGATAAGACAGGAGAAGTACTCCAGATATAACAAACTGACCCGAGCCCCCCGACACATAAACTACTGCAGCATAAATACTGGAGGCTGAGACAGGAGGGGTCAGGAGACACTGTGGCCCCATCTGATGATACCCTCGGACAGGGCCAAACAGGAAGTATATAACCCCACCCACTTTGCCAAAGCACAGCCACCACACCACTAGAGGGATATCTTCAACCACCAACTTACTGAGACCAGGCCGAGTATAGCCCACAAAGATCTTCACCACGGCACAACCCAAGGGGGGAGCCAACCCAGACAGGAAGATCACATCAGTGACTCAACCCACACAAGTGACGCACCCCTCCTAGGGACGGCATGAAAGAGCACCAGTAAGCCAGTGACTCAGCCCCTGTAATAGGGTTAGAGGCAGAGAATCACAGTGGAAAGAGGGGAACCGGCCAGTCAGAGACAGCAAGGGCGGTTCGTTGCTCCAGAGCCTTTCCGTTCACCTTCACACTCCTGGGCCAGACTACACTCAATCATATGACCCACTGAAGAGATTGAGACCGAGTCTGCATCTCTCACATGGGTAGGCAGACCATTCCATAAAAATTGAGCTCTATAGGAGAAAGCCCTGCCTCTAGCTGTTTGCTTAGAAATTCTAGGGACAATTAGGAGGCCTGCGTCTTATGACGTGTAGGTATGTACGGCAGGACCAAATCAGAGAGATAGGTAGGAGCAAGCCCATGTAATGCTTTGTAGGTTAGCAGTAAAACCTTGAAATCAGCCCATGGAGGAGGAGGAGCCACTGAGACATGTGATGAGGCCAAGGAAGATCACTCTGCAAGGACAGGATAGGACACATCACAACACTGCTGCTCATTCATATCCAAACACACCTCAGAGTAGGGACACAAACATGGACGCCCACCATATCCTGTGTTTGTGTTGATGTTTTTTACATTTTATTTAACTTTTATTTAAACAGGGAGTCACTCTGAGATTAAACATCTATTTTACCAGAGTGCCCTGTAAAAGTTGAAGTCATATTGAACAACTACCAGAGAAAACCTTCTCTACATATGAATTGCATACCATATTTTTTCCATACATCAAAATAATACTTTATTGTCAATCAGCAATTACTTACTTAGATAAGGCCTCAACAAGGCCCCAGTTAATGGTTGAAAATAACTAATTTCAGTGCCAATGAGTTACACTGAGTGTATAAAACATTAAGAACACCTGCTCTTTCCATGACATATGCTGACCAGGTGAATCCCGGTTAACGCTATAATCCCTTTTGGATGTCACTAGTTAAATCCACTTAAATCAGTATAGATAAAGAGGAGGCGAAAGTTTTTATTTTTTATTGTAAGGCTTGAGACAATTGAGACATGGATTGTGTATGTGTGCCATTCAGAGGGTGAATGGGCAAGACAAAATGTTTACGTGCCTTTAAACGGGACATGGTAGTAGGTGCCAGGGGTACCAGTTTGTGTCAAGAACTGCAATGCTGCTGGGTTCTTCACGCTCAACAGTTTTCCGTGTGTATCAAGAATGGTCCACCACTCAAAAGACATACAGCCAACTTGACACAACGGGGGGAAGCATTGGAATCAACATGGGCCAGCATCACTGTGAATGTGTTGTACAATCAGTACATTAATAGTATTGGTACCGTGTTCTTTCCATAACCTGTAACCTTTTATCAACCCACCCACCAACCAACCAATCAGATGTCATATTTACCCATTGAAAGACAAGGTCAGACCAGCCACCTGAACGTTGTCACACTTAGTGTCAGACTGCAGAGGGAGGAGGAGGTAGGCCATGAAGGAGGTGTTGAAAGACAGTTGGGCTCCAGACACAACGCCAAGCTTATACCTCTTCATCAGTAGATCTCCCAGGAAAATCCCCACCGCACCCACAGGCAGGTTCAACTCACCTGGAAAAGTTATACTCACACGTCTTTAGTGCTACCCGTGTGCTGGAGATTCAATTCCACTCATGTTCAACAAACCTAAAGGGGATGGAAGAGAACAAAAAAGTTGTATTGAATGCCATTCAACATCAGTACTGACAGGAGGGAATATTTCAGCTGGAGCATGTCCAGGTTTCTATGGCTTCGTTGAGACAGGCAGCCCAATTCAGTCATTTTTTTGAGTAATTGCTCTTTTGACCAATCATATATGCTTTGAAAAAGAGCTGATGCGAAAAATATCTAACGTGATAATTTCCCATCATTATTCAACAGGCTAATGGGTCTCCAGTTGTCTATATAGTGTATCCTTATTATGTTTGGGAATCAATGTAATTGCACCTTGCTTTAAGGAAGCCGGTAACTCCCCATTTTCTAAACATAGTAAGAATGAAAGGAATCAATTTATCTTTGCATGCTTTATAAAAGTCGCTTATTAAACCATCATTTCCAGGGGACCTACTGTCCTTTAAGGCTTTTAATACAGTATTATCTCAGCTCCAGATAACTCATCATCACAAAAATCCCTGAAATCATTATCTATCTTCTTAGCAATGTTTGCAACACATCATGCTCTATCAACTGAGCTACGAAGGAGCATGTTGACGTCACTAGAACGATGACAAGCAATTTTAACGGATTCTAAAGGGAATCATAGAATTCCAAACTCATTTCTATGGCAACACAGTCAATTTTGTAAACAATCATATTCGAACGTGTGTTGCCAAGAGACATCTAACCAACGTTCTATGGAACGCTTTCTGTGCAAAAACAACAACTTCAGTTTGCTGCTGACAAGTTTGATTTTTGAGACCTGAGAACAATCGACTGGAAAATGCCTGGGTGCTTTTCAAGACTGGCGGAGAGAGTGCTTGGATGTCCGCGGCCTACTGCGTCAACAGGTTGTTCAAATTAAGGTGTGGCTTGTTTTTCTTGTCTTTTTCTGTTTTGCAGGGTTTGTGATCATCGACAGTGACAGCGACTTCGAAGAGGGTTTGAAGTAGTTTAAAACTCTTATTTTACTACATTTAACAATGTCATTATAATTTGCGAAATGTTGTGTATTTCTATCATTCAGACATGGCAAAAATGCTTGTGCTAGAGATGTTGTAGCTAGCTAGCTTGCTAGCTAACATTAACTTTAGTAACTGTTGCTAAGCGATCGACTTTTGCTACCTAGCTAGCTAGTATTAGCAATCTTGCTACGTTTTATGTGTAACAATATTTTATATTCCAATGTTCCTCATTTTAGAAACAACTGTGCTGATGAGGTCCAGTTGGATGTGACATTGGATGATGTGCCAGATGTTCCACAGCTGCCAGTCCTCCTTGACGTCCAGAATGCTGCTATCATCCTTGAGGATGTGCCAGATGTGCAGACTATCCTTGTGGTACAATTTTCTGAAAGTTTGGGGTTATATGTTTGAAAAATATCCCAGATATTCAAGTTGTGTCTCTTTAACATGAAACAAATCTCTTGTCTGCTTTCTGCTTTAGGAGGCCACTGGCAATTGGCAGTTGATTCTGATTAGGTTCAGCCCCCTGTACTGTGGGCCTGTTGTCTGTCCTGAGCCGCCAGAGTCTCCCGTCTGTCCTGAGCCGCCAGCCAGGAGCTGCCAGAGCAGTCTGCCAGCCAGGAGCTGCCAGAGCCGCCTGTCACGCCGGCGATGCCAGAGTCGCCCTCCTGTCCGGAGCCGCCAGAGTCGCTCCTCAGTCCAGAGGTGCCTTTACGTCCAGTGGCGCTCTCTACGATGATCTTCAGTCCGGGGCCCGCTGCGAGGGTCCCCGCTCATGAGGCGCACCTAAGTGGACCAAGACTGTGGTAGAGCGGGGTCCACGTCCCGCACCCGAGCCGCTGCAGTGAAAGAGGCCCACCCGGACCCTCCCTTTTAGATTAGGTTTTTGCGGCCGGAGTGGTCCGGGGGGGGTACTGTCACGCCCTGACCTGAGTGTTCTTTGATTTCTTTATATATTTTGGTTAGGTCAGGGTGTGACATGGGTAATGTATGTGTTTCTGTACTGTCTAGGGGTTTTGTAGGTTTATGGGGTTGTTTACCATCTAGGTGTTCATGTATGTCTATGGTTGCCTAGATTGGTCCTCAATTAGAGGCAGCTGTTTATCGTTGGCTCTGATTGGGAACCATATTTAGGCAGCCATCTTCTTTGGGTATTTTGTGGGTTATTGTCTATGTGATATTGCTTGTTTGCACTCAGTTTTGATAGCGGTCACATTCGTCTTGTTATTTTGTTTGTTTAGTGTACTTTGCGTTTTTTCGTCTTTCATTAAAAAGATGTATTCACATCACATTTGGTCTCCTCACTATGACGATCGTGATAGCCGTGATTATATTTTATTTTTGATAATTGTGTAGCTGGGAGATTAATTTCAGTTTGACCTTTCATGCCTACTTTTATATTAAAACAGTTTTTATTAACTATGTCTGCTGATTATTATTACAGTATAATAACTATAAGTTGAAAATATTATGTTAAGTTTCAATCCGTATGTAGAGCAGCAGTATTAAGAACCTGACAGGGGAATTGAGAAAAATACTAGGAAATGTATTATGCATTAGCAGAAAGAGTACAAAGTAGTTGTTTAATTGAATATATCCACATTATCAGTCACACTGGTATTCAGTACAGTATGAATGGCCATGGCCCTAAGACTGCTTGGACTGTATCAGAGCAAGTGCCCCTCTGCAAGGCCCCCCCCCCTTAGCAGTGTACATTTGCCCATTTCTATGTTGTCTATATCCTTTTCTCAAAGGGTACTAGAAATGAGCATTTAAAAATTTGGGGGCATACACCAAGACCTGAGGAGCAAAATGTGTCAACCCCCAATGTCAGAGTCACTCCTACACCCCTCTGTGCACACAAAGACGCAATGATGTGTGTCTAACAAAATACATATAATGCGCTAAATGAGCGGATGGGGCTCACATGCATGATGGCTCTCGTAGTTCTCTCAGGTATTGTCAGACCCCATGAATGCAGCAGTCCTATATTTCCTCTGACAGTGGTTCCTCTTCTTACCATTGCCCTCCCTACTCCTGTCTGTGAAAGGAGCCACGGGCAGAACTTTCAGTTTGGTGGAAAATGCCACGAGATGAGCGGGAGAGGAAAGTAAAGTAATGTACAATGTATTTATATAATATACACTGAGTATACAAAACATTAAGAACACCTGCTCTTTCCATAACATAGACTGACCAGGTAAATCCATGATCCTTTATTTATGTCACTTGTTAAATCCACTTCACTCAGTGTAGATGAGCTGGAGGAGACAGGCTAAAGAAGGATTTTTAAGCCTTGAGACAATTGAGACATGGATTGTGTATGTGTGCCATTCAGAGGGTGGAACGGGCAAGACAAAAACATGTATGCGCCTTTGAACAGGGTATGGTAGTAGGTGTATCAAGAATGGTCCTCAGACCAAAGGTCATCCAGCCAACTTGTGGAAAGCTATCGACACCTCGAGTCCATGCCCTGAAAAATTGAGGCTGTTCTGAGAGAAGGGGGGGGGGGGGTGCAACTCAATATTAGAAAGGTGTTCTTTTAGCTTGGTATACTCATAGTATATGGTCCATTTACATTGTAAATACAGTGCCTTGCGAAAGTATTCGGCCCCCTTGAACTTTGCGACCTTTTGACACATTTCAGGCTTCAAACATAAAGATATAAAACTGTATTTTTTTGTGAAGAATCAACAACAAGTGGGACACAATCATGAAGAGGAACGACATTTATTGGATATTTCAAACTTTTTTAACAAATTAAAAACTGAAAAATTGGGCGTGCAAAATTATTCAGCCCCTTTACTTTCAGTGCAGCAAACTCTCCAGAAGTTCAGTGAGGACCTCTGAATGATCCAATGTTGACCTAAATGACTAATGATGATAAATACAATCCACCTGTGTGTAATCAAGTCTCCGTATAAATGCACCTGCACTGTGATAGTCTCAGAGGTCCGTTAAAAGTGCAGAGAGCATCATGAAGAACAAGGAACACACCAGGCAGGTCCGAGATACTGTTGTGAAGAAGTTTAAAGCCGGATTTGGATACAAAAAGATTTCCCAAGCTTTAAACATCCCAAGGAGCACTGTGCAAGCAATAATATTGAAATGGAAGGAGTATCAGACCACTGCAAATCTACCAAGACCTGGCCGTCCCTCTAAACTTTCAGCTCATACAAGGAGAAGACTGATCAGAGATGCAGCCAAGAGGCCCATGATCACTCTGGATGAACTGCAGAGATCTACAGCTGAGGTGGGAGACTCTGTCCATAGGACAACAATCAGTCGTATATTGCACAAATCTGGCCTTTATGGAAGAGTGGCAAGAAGAAAGCCATTTCTTAAAGATATCCATAAAAAATGTTGTTTAAAGTTTGCCACAAGCCACCTGGGAGACACACCAAACATGTGGAAGAAGGTGCTCTGGTCAGATGAAACCAAAATTGAACTTTTTGGCAACAATGCAAAACGTTATGTTTGGCGTAAAAGCAACACAGCTCATCACCCTGAACACCCTATACCCACTGTCAAACATGGTGGTGGCAGCATCATGGTTTGGGCCTGCTTTTCTTCAGCAGGGACAGGGAAGATGGTTAAAATTGATGGGAAGATGGATGGAGCCAAATACAGAACCATTCTGGAAGAAAACCTGATGGAGTCTGCAAAAGACCTGAGACTGGGACGGAGATTTGTCTTCCAACAAGACAACGATCCAAAACATAAAGCAAAATCTACAATGGAATGGTTCAAAAATAAACATATCCAGGTGTTAAAATGGCCAAGTCAAAGTCCAGACCTGAATCCAATCAAGAATCTGTGGAAAGAACTGAAAACTGCTGTTCACAAATGCTCTCCATCCAACCTCACTGAGCTAGAGCTGTTTTGCAAGGAGGAATGGGAAAAATTTTGAAATATCCAATAAATGTTCCACTTCATGATTGTGTCCCACTTGTTGTTTCTTCACAAAAAATACAGTTTTATATCTTTATGTTTGAAGCCTGAAATGTGTCAAAAGGTCGCAAAGTTCAAGGGGGGCGAATACTTTCGCAAGGCACTGTAGGTTTACTACTAAACTATGTGAATCTTTGCCAACAGTTTCCAGTTTCAGAGAGGCTGATGAATACGTACAGTATATATAAACTGTGGTAACTGTGGAGGAGACTGTCCACAGATATCTGGGCAGGGACTTACCTTCGTACCCGTCCATGGCATTGACAGAGGCACCACTGGATAGCCTGAAAGACACTGGAGACACACATGGGACTTTTATTTGAATACTACTAGGGAATAAGATTGAACGCAGCCACAAAAGGTAATCCATCCCGAGTGACAGCAAAAATAGTCAAAGGAAACATATGCTCTGACTCCAGTTAATGTACATTTTAATACTAGAATATACACCTATTTTACAATCATGTTATCTTTACAATAATCACATATTCCTAGAATATACAGTCGTGGCCAAAAGTTTTGAGAATGACACAGATATACATTTTCACAAAGTCTGCTGCCTCAGTTTGTATGATAGCAATTTGCATATACTCCAGAATGTTATGAAGAGTGATCAGATGAACTGCAATTTGCCATGCAAATGAACTGAATCCCCAAAAAACATTCCACTACATTTCAGCCCTGCCACAAAAAGACCAGCTGACATCATGTCAGTGATTCTCTCGTTAGCACAGGTGTGAGTGTTGACGAGGACAAGGCTGGAGATCACGCTGTCATGCTGATTGAGTTCGAATAACAGACTGGAAGCTTCAAAAGGAGGGTGGTGCTTGGAATCATTGTTCTTTCTCAGTCAACCATGGTTACCTGCAAGGAAACACGTGCCGTCATCATTGCTTTGCACAAAAAGAGCTTCACAGGCAAGGACATTGCTGCCAGTAAGATTGCACCTAAATCAACCATTTATCGGATCATCAAGAACTTCAAGGAGAGCGGTTCAATTGTTGTGAAGAAGGCTTCAGGGCGCCAAGAATGTCCAGCAAGCACCAGGACCGTCTCCTAAAGTTGATTCAGCTGCGGGATCGGGGCACCACCAGTACAGAGCTTGCTCAGGAATGGCAGCAGGCAGATGTGCGTGCATCTGCACGCACAGTGAGGTGAATACTTTTGGAGGATGGCCTGGTGTCAAGAAGGGCAACAAATAAGTCACTTCTCGCCAGGAAAAATATCAGGGACAGACTGATATTCTGCAAAAGGTACAGGGATTGGACTGCTGAGGACTGGGGCAAAGTCGTTTTCTCTGATGAATCCCCTTAGCGATTGTTTGGGGCATCCGGAAAAAAGCTTCTCCGGAGAAGACAAGGTGAGCACTACCATCAGTCCTGTGTCATACCAACAGTAAAGCATCCTGAGACCATTCATGTGTGGGGTTGCTTCTCAGCCAAGAGAGTGGGCTCACTCACAATTTTGCCTAAGAACACAGCCATGAATAAAGAATGGTACCAACACATCCTCCGAGAGTAACTTCTCCCAACCATCCAGGAACAGTTTGGTGACGACCAATGCCTTTTCCAGCCTGATGGAGCACCTTGCCATAAGGCAAAAGGGATAACTAAGTGGCTCGGGGAACAAAACATCGATATTTTGGGTCCATGGCCAGGAAACTCCCCAGACCTTAATCCCATTGAGAACTTGTGGTCAATCCTCAAGAGGCGGGTGGACAAACAGAAACCCACTAATTCTGACAAACTCCAAGTAATGATTATGCAAGAATGGGCTGCCATCAATAAGGATGTTGCCCAGAGTGAATTGATAGCATGCCAGGGCGGATTGCAGAGGTCTTGAAAAAGAAGGGTCAACACTGAAAACATTGACTCTTTGCATCAACTTCATGTAATTGTCAATAAAAGCCCTTGACACGTATGAACTGCTTGCAATTATACTTCAGTATTCCAAAGTAACATTGACAAAAATATCTAAAGACACTGAGGCAGCAAACTTTGTGGAAAATAGTATTTGTATCATTCTCAAAACTTTAGGCCATGACTGTACACCCATGATTCGCCTATACGTTGTTATAACTGTAGGCGAGGTTATATAATATAACCTACCCCCAAGATAAACAGACCGCTGCAACATTGTAACAGTCCCAACTCACTCACCTGATCTATGGAAAAGAAAAAGCACAAATCGTCGATATGCAATGTTCATTGCTGTTATTTTGGAGCTACTGAAAATAAACGCAATGCGCCATAAACCTATTTAACTCATTTCCACAGCACCATATATGTCCGCTAAAATGTTTCTATCTCCGTTAAAGGTGTCGCTGCTTTTCAGCAAGTGGCTTCTCTATCACAGTGCTTGGCACAGAATTTGGGAAAATAACTGTTCATTCCCCAGTGGTGCAATAACCCTACGGATGTTGCCGCCCAATGATTCATGGCCACACTTTTCAATTAGAGGCAGAGCCTAAACTGTAAAGTATGAATTTCATGGCATATACACTACATATACAAAAGTATGAGGACTGCACTTGAAATTAGTGGATTCTGCAATTTCAGCCACCAGTTGCTGACAGGTGAATAACTGCGAGCCAGGCCTAATCGCCCTACCTCACGAACGCTCGTGGTTGAATAGAAGCAAGTCCCTGCAGCAATGTTAGAACATCTAGTGGAAAGCCTTCCCAGAAGAATGGAGGCTGTTCTAGAAGCAAAGTGGTAACAAACTCCAAATTAATGCCCAAGAATTTGGAAAGAGATGTTCAACGAGCAGTTATCCACATACTAGATCATGTACAGTATCATATAGGCCAAGTCAATGGACATTAAAATGTTACTTCTAACAATATGTAGCCTCCACTGTCATGAGAACATTCGCTGCATTATCCTATAATAAAGGAATCCTTTACAGTAGACCTAAGTCATGACGGAGTCAAAAAAACAACAACATTTGAAGACTTTAAATGTGTGAGTATGGAAGTTGATCGAATATTATCAAAAAACATTGACCAGGATATGATTACTGAAAAGCAAGGGGGGCACATTAACAGGTTGGCACAAATACTGGTGCGCATTCTCTAGGTCGTGGCTAGGTTTTCTACAACACTCTGAGCTCGAGGTTCTGACAGGTGTGAGGTGGTATGCAACTTTCACTACTGAATGGTGTTTCTAAACTCCAACATTGCTTAAGATAACACCATAACTAGACCATAGGGGCCCCTGGAATGCATTAGCCTATAAAGCACAACTGAAGAAAGTGCCACCCAGTGCTAGAATGGGGCATATAGGGACAGCAGTGTTTTTTTTTGCAATTGAGCATACTTTTTTATTACAGTACTCTCCTTTAGCTGCACCTGGGAAACCGGTCCATGTTGTTTAATCCTACACCACTATAATGTGCCCCAAAATATATTGCTTTATAAGGATGAGACAAAAAATAAAAAAATCAGTGAATAAATGTTTATTAATGATGCCCATTAGCAGAATCAAAACAGTGAGCGGGGATGAGACATCTATTACAAGGTTTAAAACAGCAACCAAAAATAATATCCTGTTTATAAAAAGCAAATTCAACATGCCCTTTTAACATTATAAAAATCCCTCTGGCTCTAACCAAGTTTATAGGAACCATGAAAAAGGAGCAGAACATTTTTGCAGACTCACGAGGAGTCATTACAAGCAGTCATGATTACCATATTTACAAAAGGACACGTGGCTTCACAAACAGCATCCAGTCATTCAGAGTTGAACTACAGGTATAACTAGGGTGGAACCAAAATCCTACACCCTGTGCTGTCTCATTCACAAAACCAAAAACATAACATACGGGCTCCAATGACAAGGTTAAGAAAGGCCGGGGTAAAAATGTCTTCCCCCCAGCTTTCATACATTAGAGCTATACCACTCCAATCTGTACAAAATCTTTAACCATCTCGAAAAATAATTTCGCCAACAGCGAAGAACACCCTGGATCTCCTACATGCCCCACCCAGCTCCCATGCTCATGCTGCCATTCATGCCCATGGAGCCACGGCTGCTGCCATAGTAACTGCTGCTCATCCCGCTCTGATTACCTAACAGGAGAAAGAAATATCCACATTAGGACCGTTGCAGGCTTACCTTCAAAACAAACTATGCAACAACGGTAAAATGTAAACAAGATAGCAGACACGTCATTGAGACATTTTGACACAGCGGCACTACTGTAGATAGCAAATTTATTCTATACTATTTTGCTAACAAAATGTAAACAATTTTAGCTGGCTAGCTAATCTTGGTTAAACATAGGGCAAAACAATTATTTAAAGTAATTTAGTCTCCGCAAATCTCTTTGCTAGCAAACGTGTCACCGTCTCAATAACGAAGGCGTTCTACGTCGTCTCCACTTTCCTAGCAATATATTTTTGTAAGAGATGCAAAATATAGAACTGTGTCGGGCCAAGAGTTATTCTCATCTGATATGGAGTTTAACAAATAAAAATAATAATAGGGCTTAATAATGTTAACTAGGGCTGTGGCAGTCATTAAATTCTGTCAACCGGAGACGGTCAAGCACTAACAGCTGGTCTCACGGTAATTGACCGTTAATTAACAAAAAAAAACAACATTTTGCATCTCCTGGCTGTCCTGCAATGGTCTGCGTCACTGGCATGTAGGCTAATAAAAAAATTTTGTTTCTAAGTCTAACAAATCCACTTAATATAGCCTACACCATCGCAAACAGCTCTAAAGATGTGATCTAGTAGAACTTTATAAACACTCTTGAGTTGTCCTTATGTTAGGCCTGATATGGCTGTGGGCTACACTAGCTAATTTAGCAGATTAGAGACAAGATTTGCTTAGAATTCAGTGGCATTATTTTATGGTATTTAGAAAACAATTGAACGTCGCTGAATAAAATAGGATATTTTCACCAAACGATTCCCCAGAAAGTGCGCACATGCTTCCATTTTGTGTTTCGCAGTTCCTACAGCGCATTCAGAAAATATTCAGGCCTCAACCTTTTCTACATTGTTACATTACAGCCTTATTCTAAAATTGATTCAATTGTATTGCCTCAATCTACGCACAATACCTCATAATGACTAGGCAAAAACAGGTTTAGAACTGTGCAAATGTAAAAAATAAACCAATCACATTTACAAAAGTATTCAGACCCTTTACTCAGTACTTTGTTGAATCACCTTTGGCAGAAATTACATCCTCAAGTCTTCTTGGGTATGATGCTACAAGCTAGGTACACCTATATTTGGAGAGTTTCTCCCATTCTTCTCTGTAGATCCTCAAGCTCTGTCAGGTTGGATGCGGAGCTGCACAGCTATTTTCCGGTCTCTCCAGAGATGTTTGATCGGGTTCTAGTCCAGGCTCTGGCTGGGACACTCAAGGACATTGAGACTTGTCCCGAAGCCACTCTTGCGTTGACTTGGCTGTCTGCTTTGGGGCATTGTCCTGTTGGATGGGGAAACTTCGTCCCAGTCTGAGGTCCTGAGTGCTCTGGAGCAGGGTTTCATCAAGGATCTCTGTAGTTTGCTGTTCAACTTTCCCAGTCCCTGCTGTTGAAGAACATCCCCACAGCATGATGCTGCCACTGCGCTTCACCGTAGGGATGGTGCCAGGTTTCCTCCAAATGCGACACTTGGCATCCAGGCCAAAGAGTTCAATCTTGGTTTCATCAGCCAGAGAATATCGTGTCTTGTGGTCTGAGTCCCCTTTAGGTGCCTTTTGGCAAACTGCAAGCAGGCTGTCATGTGCCTTTTACTGAGGAATGCCGTCTGTCTGGCCACTCCACCATAAACGCCTGATAGGTGGAGTGCTGCAGAGATGGGAGAACCTTCCACAAGGACAGCCATCTCCACAAAGGAACTCTGGAGCACTGTCAGTGACCATTGGGTTCTGTGTCACCTCTCTGACCAAGGCCCTTCTCCCTTGATTACTCAGTTTGGCCAGGCGGCCAGCTCTAAGGTGGGTTTTGGTAGTTGATGGGGCCACTGTGTTCTTGGGGCCTTTCAATGCAGCATAAATTTGTTGACTTGTTCAACAAAATATTGCCTAGGAGCTCTACGGACTATTCCTTCAACCTAATGGCTTGGTTTTTGCTCAGACATGCACCATCAACTATGGACCTTATATAAACAGGTGTGAGTTTCAAAATCACGTCCAATCAAATGAATTTACCACACGTGGACTCCAAATAAGTTCAACAAACATCAAGGACGATTAATTAAGTTCAATTTCGAGTCTCACAGCAAAAGGTCTTAATACTTACGTAAAAAAGGTTTATAATACATTTGTAAAAATGACTAAAAAAATGTTTTCGCCTTGTCATTGATGAGGAAAATATTTAATCAATTAGAGAATAAGGCTGTAACGTAACAAAATGTGGAAAAGGGGTCTGAATACTTCCCAAATGCACTTGGTCAACTTTTGTACTATGGGGATTGTGTCGAGGAAGAGAGTGGATGGGTACCAAAAAAAATGCAAATAGCTGTGCAGCAACACTCCCCATCCAACCTGACAGAGCTTGTGAGGATCTGCAGAGAATAGGAGAAACTCCCCAAATACAGGTGAGCCAAGCTTGTAGCATCATACCCAAGAAGACTCGAGGCTGTAATCATTGCCAAAGCTGATTCAACAAAGTACTGAGTCAAGTGTGAATACTTATGTAAATGTGATTTGTTTTTCTTTCATAACATTTACAGAAATGTCTACAAATGTTAATGGTTTGTCATTATGTGGTATTGTGTGTAGACTGATGAGTAAAACACTTTAGAATAAAGCTGTGACGCAACAAAATGTGGAAGTAGTAAAGGGGTCTGAATGTACTGTATACCACTGGTCAACTTATCCTTCTGTGCAAGAAATAAATATTCCAAACATGCTCTGGGACCGTTGTGGGATGCAATAGATCCCCATTTAATACAACCAATAATTAAATAAATAAACTTTTAAAAGCAATGACGCTGACGCAACCAATCAGAACATTTAGCTTAAAATGTTGATAAACTATTACGCCATTTCTTCACATAAGCCAGCAATACGAACACGGCAGTAGGCTGTAAGCACTAATGTTGCAAAAAGCAATCAATTAGCGGGAAAACACTTAAAAGTGACCGCAGATGCAACTATGCATGTAATGCGTTATAATAAAGGTAAATGTTTATGGTGAACTTAGTTCTTCCCCAACTTGAAACTCACGTGCTGCGTATGTATGTAAAGCGGATTAATGTGCTTCATTTAATTAGTTATTTGGCCACTTTAGGTTTTGAAACAAACCGTGTCCAAACATATAGGCCTACGGACGAGACTACATGATGCATGTGACTGATTTGAAAAAAAAAAACCACAAAGGCATGAGGGGTTTGCCTAAGTGCACATCATTTAAAAGTGATAATACATAATTCACAAGCGATAGTGTGATGGGTGACAAAAGCCTATTCTTAATTTTGCGTTGTCTTTACATATGCTGCTAAATACTATAAGTGTGAAATTAGTTCTAATTTAGGATGGATCATTATCATGCACCTGTCAGGAACAGGGGCATGGAAAAAATACATACATGTAATGTATGCACTTCAATAGCGAATGGAGGACGCTTTTTCTGTGGTTCATTTTCATACCAGCCAGGTAGGCTATAATCCTGTCGTAAAGCAAAGCAATGTGCTTAATATTAGGAAAGTCCATAAATAGGTCTAGCATAGAGGCTATCAAAACTGTGCTCACGTAATTGCATAGCCTATAGAAATGTTGCACATGTTATTAAAAACATTTGTATTGATGTCAGAGTGATTAGCAGGACAATAGAGGGCCGAGTACCAGACAGTTAACGAGTTTGGTAGGCTACTAATGACCATCAGCAGCAGCAGAGCTTGGAGAAGCCTCGTTACCGTGACTAAACGGTCACATGGAATTTGACTGTGGTCATGGCACGTGACCGCCGGTGTGGCAGTAATAAGGTCACTGTAACAGCCCTAGTTACAACCCTCCTGTGACAGGCAGCAGAGAGCTGACACTTACTGTAATCATTGTACCCCCCCATGCTGGACTGGCTGCTGTAACCACCCGTGTAACCAGCGCTCATCTGCTGGCTGCCTCCATAGGAAGATTGGTTGGCTGTGGAAAATAGAACTCTCAAATAAAATAACTTAACAATATGGTGCTTGTCCAATTAATGCCAAAGTCTGCACAAAGTACTCTACTATCCCCCCCGTGGGCCCAGAAAATCCAAATTTATACCTTCATCTATCCCCAACTGAAAATACTCACCCACAGCACTCATCTGGCCACCATAGCCTCCATTACTGCCCCCTGCTGTTGAGTTGAGGAACAACTCAACATAACGGTGTTCTGATAAGGAAGAGCGAGAGGGCAGTTACATCAAACTTCTTAATTGGATTAAAAAACAATGGATTTAGGATGCAACTGTCCAGACAGGAAGGGTAAATAAGGTAATATCATGTAAAGGGCGATGACACATCTAATTACTGCCGACTCACGCATGTTGGCTTTATCCTTTGACATAGCTGCCACAGCATCCTCATGTGTGGCAAACTCCACATCAGCCTCTCCAGTCATCCTTCCATCTGGACCAGCCTCGATGTGCACGCGCACTGGGTTCAATGGCGAGAAAAACTACATGGGAGAAAATTGAGACAATTAGCATTCCCAGTCAGTGATTGTTCACCTTTCCATCAGTGACTGTCAACAGATGACTGTATATTATGTAACTAGTTCTGGTGCTCACACTGTAGATATCCGTCTCTGTTGCCCGGTAAGGAAGTCCCCTCATGTGCACACAGTGTCCAGTCGTACTCTGAAAACTTGAACCACCATCGCCATAACGATCGGAACCTATAAGTCATTAGGAAAGTCGACAGAGATAGAAAGCTTACAAATAGTTTCACCCACGAAAACATTAGAAATACAAACTCAAAGTAACTCCAGTATGCTTTCACCCAGAGGTTGGAACCTAAATTATTTTTCAATCGTTTCATTCTGTACCGAACCACCCCCCCCCCCACCCCCTGTTCCCAACCAGCAAAAATAAAGTTCGGAACTGGTTGAGCTAGCTTGCGTGTGCAGAACAATACTAGAATTAAAAACATTGTATACTTAAAATGCACTGAAGTTCGTCCATTAATCTCAAACTAATAAAAAATCTCTCCCCATCTTCTGAATCAAGCTTGTACAGTAGCCTATGCTTTGGAGGGGTGAGGGGCAGGTAGCCAGCACAGGCAAACATTTTCAGCTTGCAGGCAAACACTGGACAAAGTTTGAGTGAGGCTTTGCATAGGCACTTTGTTGCATTTTGTTGTGGGACTAGAAAAAATGTCTCGAAGCTAAACATTTAGTTTTTAACTGGTTCCTATAATTTTTTAAATAATAGTTCTGTTTCAGAACAATATGGATCACTTCCGTTCCTGGTTATGTTTCTTATCCTTGAAAAAAAATTCTGGTCTTGTTCCCTGAACAGGTTCAAACCCTTGCATTCTAATACCCAATGCGTTCCACAAGAAACATTTTCAGTTTACCCTTGCTGTTATGTCCCATCACCACTCACCTGAGATTTCCAAAGAAGATAGAACAGAAACCAGAAAAAAGGTGTAGGAGAAAGATGGAAAGGACAAAGCACTTTATTCTCACCAGCCTCACCTCCGCCGTAGCCCCCACGGCGCATCCTGTCAAAGGAGCCTCCGCGGCTCATGCCATTGTAGCCACGGCCGCCACCACCACCAGGCCTGTCGTAGGGGCCTGGTCTCTGCATGCCACCCATCGTTTTGCGTGGGGGATCGTAATTTGTCCGCACCTCTGCATCGCTGCTCTTGAATATCTCAATATACCTAAAGGCACACAGACAAGTGTTAGGCCAGGGTCCTGGACCCAAAAGGTTTAACGGCTATTGAGGAGAATACTTTACATGGAGCAAAACAAAATAAATCTGCCAATACTAATGACATAGGTCTGTAGCATGTTCGTCCTGTTGCTCACAGCCATGCATGTCAATCATAGTATCTAGAAGCTAATTGATGCCTCTGAAACTATGCATTTTTACTGACCGAACATCGATGTTTCTTAATTGTTAGGGTTAATAATAAACATAGCCCCTGGAACGATAAAGCTATTTTCCTGTTGATGTCTTAAATAAACTAGCACTGAGAAGTCAAAAAAAAACAGAATGAACCATAGAAAATTACACTTGTCAGTGTAGAAATGCCATCATTGACCCCCAGACGACCAAAGCTTTCCTTGTGACTGCAGGATCCATGGTCTAAGGAAGACTGGGTCTCAGTTACACATTGTGTGACATGAGGGTCTGTGGATTAGTGCTGAGTGAAAAATGGTAACTTCTAGAGGGGGGGGGCACCATGATATCAAGGTGCATTTTCTTTATTTTATTTTAAAGAGATGCCACATTTAAATTACATCCAAAATTAGCACATTGGATTGGTGTGTAGATCAAAAGCATATGTTTTTATCCAACCCAGTTTAGTGAAATATTGTGAATTCTCTATCTACCAAAGGTGTTTCCTGACCACCTTGAGTGGAAGTCAATCGAAAACTCAAAACAAAGTCCAGGACAATCACTCAGCACTAAAGTATTTTTTGGCAAAAAATAAGTGAATCTCTGAATTCGACGAGGCTATGGTTGATGATCTCATATGGATACGTGTATGAATGTCCTTGTTGAATGTGTAGGTTCTTGACATGTGTCATTACGACAGAAGACGATTGTGGCAACAGATGAATACCATAAGAAAAGCAGCTTAGCCAGCCAACCATCCATCCCCACCTGTGCCCTATTCTTTCCTTGTGTTTCTTTAGAGCCTTTTCAGCTATATCCTGTGAAGCAAACTGCACGAAGGCCTCCCCCGTACTCCTCCCCTGGAAGTCCACCGGCAATGTTATCCCATTTGGCACGATTTCCAACCCTTCAACCCAAGGACAGATAACCCCAGCGGGGGACATTAAATGACATGCCCATTCAGTGTTGTTGCTCTTTTTCTGCTAAAACAACAAAATGAAAACACATCAGACACGAGAACCCTATAAAAAGAAAAGCCTTATGAGCAGTGAACCAGATGGGTGTCACCATTTTGATCATTAACTTACTTTTTTTTTTTGTACTTCATTCTGGAAACATAAATGAAATGAAGGGATCCATAGAATATTCGGGAGATATTAAGTTATTATACCAGTTTTGGGTGATGCTACTGCTGAACGTACGAGTCTGAATTTAAAGTAACTGCCCAGTGTTTTCCAGTTATATATAATTAATTACAACACAATATGAGTGAAATAGCCTTCCTTTACGTAAAAAATAAATACATTTCATGATGAATTGTGTGGGTGTATACCAGTCAATAAAAATAAATAAACACCTGATTGGCCAGCTCAGCCAGTAAGCCAATGCGACGTCTCAGCCAAAAACATGAGGAAATCGCAAGCATTTACAAAATGGTCTGTTTGATACACGGACTTGAAGTGGGTTTTTTGGAAGTGTTTTTTTTTTGTTACACATGTATGCTTTGGCCACAAAAAATTAACACAAGCCTTTAAAAAGTGAGATTCTCACTGGACAGTTACTTTAACATTAATCCAAAACAGAAGTATCCAGCTTTAATCTAATCTGTCTCAGTTATTTTTGACTATCATGTTTATATCAAAGAGTTCAGATGTCAATTCAATGTCAAGAGACCTTTGAGATTAGAATTTTCCTTCAGCCAAATCTTGAACTACAGGCAGTGTCTTTTCAAAGTCATGTTGAGATCAACTAAGGATGATTATCTTAAAGCATGTGTCACATGAAGCAATCGGATGCAATATATGTGGCTTGCAAAACAAGATGCATCTGTGTTGCTTAGTGTCAGCCTGCAACTTGGTTGCATTGCATGAAATAAAAATGTGTTCGTACTGCTACAATCCGCGAATGATTGGCAGTCAATAAAATGCCATTTTAATAGTGAATCCAAACGTTTTTGTCCAGTTTCAAATGTAATTGTCCAACATGAACTGCACTAGTTCTAATCTCGTTTCCAGCTTGGTCAGCTAGCTAGCGTGGTAAAACGTAGTTAGAAAATAGGCTACATTTTGGCTAGCTAGTTAAATTGAACAGCAAACATGGTCTATATCACTAATGTTAGAATTACCAAACAGTTGGATAAACAAATCATTTATGAAACCATGATGTATGACAAGATTGGATGTCGCATGCAATTTCAATTGCCTTCTTTTTGCCTAATGTGACAGAGGCTTAAGAATTAATCAATTGGAGGGAAAAAGGGCACTAAACACACCTGAGAAGAACTGGACAATCTCCTCCTTGCTACAGCCGAAGGGAAGGCCACGCAGCCGCACAAGCCCATCCCCCTCAGTCTCTGGGCAGTTTGGACCGGTGTGCTTCATGACCCAGTCCATCTCCACATTGTTCGATTTGAATACTTGAGGGAAAAAAATGAATGTGAGGATCCTTTGGCATCTAATCCTCCCCCAGAACATGATGTTGGCACAATCACCTTAAAAGACAAGTCACTACTGGAACAGGGAGACAAAACCTTAATACCTTCCACATATCTGTGACCCAGGGTCTCTCGGTCTTTCTTGACTGCAATCTTCAGGTCGTCCTCCGACTCCAGCTCTACGAAGGCCTCTCCGCTTGGCCTGCCCTCACGAGTGTAGGTGAAATGGATGCTTGTGCCGTTGTTTGCAACTTTACAATCTGGAATATTTTGTACCAATTTAGTCACCTGAAAATAGGTCAGACTTCCTTACATTTAACAATATAAGTAGCCAGGTTCTTACCAGAGAAAAATCTTGACACTTCATCCACAGCGCAAGACCAGGGAAGGCCACGAATGCGCACCACAAATCCCTCTCCATCTGCCATGGTTGGTTTATGGTCGGTCAGCCCTTTGAGACAGAATCGACAAGTTACTTACTATACAGCCACATCTTGATGGGCTAATATTCAATGAAAATGTCCATATGCCAGATGACCATGTAGTTAAGGGTTGTAGCTAAATATAAATTGGCCAGCTGGCAAGAGTGCCAGACTTTGTTTTCCTTGGTAGTCTGTGGTTCAGCAAACGGGTCAGGACTGCACCACCTGGGTAGCCAAAAGGCCGGCAGATGGTGATACACAACATCCTGAACTAGCAATAGACACTAGCATGGTGGTGGAAAAGAAAGTATGCATTGTTTCCCCGACTTCTCACCATTATATCGAGTTAAATGAGGAAATCGACGGATTTCAAATGACATTTTATTTGTCACACACGTTTAGCAGATGTTATCGCGGGTGTTGCGAAATGCTTGTATTTGCAGCCTGAATGGAGAATGTTGTATATACGAACCGGTCCATTGGGGATAATAGCCGGTTGAAAATATTACCATTGGATGATAAGATAAAACGACTCAATATCGCCACCTGCCGGGATTTGGCTTTTAGAGGTAAAGCCAGCGCGCATCACTCAATATCGTCAAAGCAGAAATCGAAATCGAAAACGCAGAATCTGAATCAATTTAATTTGGGAAAGACTAGGTACTACGTTAAGAAAAACGAAACAATGTATTCAACACTTTCATCAATGGGCATAGCCATTTGAGTTGCTAACTAAACAGTAACATTTATTTATTTTAAATGGCCTGGCCTAAATAAAATAAAAAGCAACTAGGCGGCTCGCGAACATTTTAATGAATGAGTATAGTTAGGTAGTTAATATTATCAGTGGTTAGCCTCTGATATTACGCATGTTATCTAGACTATCAAGTATGTAAGTGCCTGAATCACAATTTACGAAACCAGCAACAATAGTTTGCAATCATTCTTTACTAGTCTTAAACACGTTACTGGCTAGTCAGACAAAGCAAGCTATCGGCACGCAGACAAACACGTCGCAGGCCTCAAGGCTTATCCAGTAATCCACGTCAGTCTACAATTAGAAAACTATAAATACTTGAATCATGAATTCTTACAAATGCATTAACTTAGCTAACCTTTCATCTTTAATATAATGCAACCTAAAATGAAAATACCTTGATTTCTTTTTTCTGATAAAGTGGGTGTTCGGCGATAACTGCTGTCTGGACTTGCGTTCCACTTCTGCACCAGAGCGCATGCGACGTGCACCACCGGAAACGCAAAGCCTTCTTCTTTTTTGGTTTGGCATCCAATATTTTGCATTACCGCCCCCAGCTGGACTATAATATAAATCCATCATACTTTGTGATTCAAAAGGGGAAGAGGAGAAAAAAATAACAATTACACAAAAATACACCCTTCTAACTATCCCTACACTCATTAAAAACGTACTACCCCATTCCACTACCTTGACCTTATCTGCTCCTTCACCATGCCAATGGCCTGGGAGGACTGGACACCAACACACCCTGTAACTCTTCTGAAGTCAAATCTCAAATACCAAAACACTTCTCTGCAGCTGCCAGAGATCTACGTTCCATTTCTGAGGTACAGTTGATAACCATTGCCATTAAGGCTAAGAAGCCAACCTTAATGAAGTATATATCACTCATTGGCCTATCCCTCTGTGCTGGCACAGATCTACTATTCACATGGATCCTCTCATGATCCCTCATACTTGACCCATCCTCCTCTACTTTCTTCACTGCCTCAGTATACGACACCTTCTGCACAACTACTCTAGCCACCTCAACCTGCTTCCGATCCCCAGCAACATGGGCACCCCTTCAGTTGACAAGCACAACTTTATCCACTGAAAAAACACAATCCTCTATCCCATGCCCTCCTACGCACTTCCCTCATCTAGGAATCTTCCTCCTACGAACTACTGCAGGCATGACCATAAACGGTGCACCTGAAACAGCTCAGTGGACTCTGCACAAAAGCTCTAACGGGATATTTGATATATCCTAACACGACGTTGTCGGGTAAAGGCTGACTCAAAAGGACTGACAGTGCCTCCTCGGTTTCACCACACTCACCACCGGGTCTGTCACACCAAAAGGAAAGCAATCTTCAACTTCAATTGCTTCACCTCCCCACTCAACTGCACCCAACTCCTTTCCCACTCACCCGGAAACCACAAATGGATCCGCCAAAAGGTAAGGATCCACTTTCTTCAAAAATCTCACTCTTGCTTGACCAGATTGTTCTTTATCATGCCCATTGATGTCAGGCATCGGTTCCGTGCTCTTCACCACACATTCCACCTGACTTAACTCGCCCTCATTCCCTTTCATTTCACCTCCAGAACTCAGTCTGGCGCACTACTCACTCTGTTGGCGCTTGACACCAATCTTCTTCGACACCCCATCTCCATTTTTTTCTATCTCAAATTCAAATCCATGCTCTGCTTTCCTCATTCTCTTCGACCTCTTCTTCCCCACTCCATCTCATAATCGTCCTCCTCACCTCGGAAACATGTCTTCTCTGGGTGCCGACATTTTGAGAGCATGAGCAGTGTCCACACAGAAAAAAACTTATTCTTAAATTCCTCTCCTCACTACTTAGTTAATTGTGGAAGAGTGTTGAATAGCTTATGCAAACCATTTAATAGGGGTTTCCACTAGATAGCATAGCCAAGGTCAAACTTGGCTAGGCTCTATCGTAAAAATGTATGTTAACAAAAATGTGCTATTTGGTCTTAATTTAAGGTTTGAGTATGGTTAAGGTTAAAGTTAAAGTTAAGTTTAAAATCACATTTTAACTAGATAAATAGTAGTAATAGACAGGGTTTATAACTTTGTGGCTATGGTAACTACCAACCCAAAGATTGTGCTGTATCGCCTTAGTGGAAACCAAGACTGTTCTTAGGGCAGGTCTGCCGGTTTCAACCAGCAGAAGCGACTTTTCGTAGCAGGTTAGGAGGAGCTGGTTCTAGCCTTTTAGGGGCCCTAAGTGATGACTGAATTGCGCATCGCAAAGTTTTAACCAATACTTTGAACAAAGCTTTTTAAATACCTGGTTTGAATACCCATTCAATAACCAATTAGTTAGCATTTACAGGTAAATATCACAAGTTGAAACGTTTTTCCTACCCTACCGGCTACCGATGTCATTCCATTCTGTAAGCTGCTCCATGCTACAACCAGTTGAGATCTGCTAGCTTTTGCTGCCTTATTCTGAAGAAATTTATAAGGCATTATAAGTGCCTATATCTAGATGTAATATTCAACTAACAACTGATAAGGCAATGCCGCAATAGAGTGATTATTGGAAGAATCAAACCATTCATGCAACAAGAACTGGAAGCACCAACTGCTAGGGGAGCAACCTGGTCTCAGAGCATTTCGTATTTGTCACAAGAATTTTCAATCCCAATGATGATAACTAACAATTATTTAAGCTTTGACCAATCCCTGAGGTTTGTAAGACCCTGGGTTTAATAATAATTAGGCAAAGACTCATCTTAAGGAAAAGGTCTGTAAGGTTTATTCAGAGAGCGCTCTGAAGACCCAAAATACAAACATGTCATTGTATAACTCCTACCACCCCACCTACTTACACGCACCCACCGACACACAAGCAGTAGGGGGATTACACGCACACACAGACACACAAACAATAGGTGGGATGTATCTTTCCCCACAGTTCACATTCCTCGTTTATCACTACAAAGCTGGCAGTTCCATAACATTCCCTCCCTCCCAAGATAAGAGAAACTTTGACAGTGTCTCTTTCCTGTCGTAAGTTTTTCAAAGTTCCAACCAGGTCAGGTCATGTATAGTTTAAATTGTCCTCGGTGTTGTCTTAGTCACACACACACACATCTCTTCCTTACTTGTCTTGACCAAACCTTATTGGACTTTAGTCAAATTATTCTTAATACATTTTACATAATCTAATAATTACGTTTCAGGGTGGAATTCTTTAGTCATTACCTTAAACATATAAATTCCCTTATCAGTATTATTCTGTACGTAAGTCCGAGCCACTCTATTTAGTAATATGCAGTATGTTTTGTATGGTTACACAAGACAGAGGATTACTTAAGGCAAAAAAACAAAAGGAAGATGGTTGGTCGGTGTATATTGCATACGTCTAGCAACCCAAAGGTTGCGAGTTCGAATCTCATCACTGTAGAATTTTAGATAATTAGCAACTTTTCAACTACTTATAACTTTGTAGTTACTTTGCAACAACTTAGCATGTTAGCTAACCTTTCACCGAACCCTAACTTGAACCCTTTTAGCGAACTCTAACCCTTTAGCCTAACTCTGTCCCACCCTGATTTGTTTCACATGTCTTGTGCCTGTCTCCACCCCCCCACCAGGTGTCTCCCATTTTTCCCCATTATCTCCTGTTTATCTTTACCTGTGTTGTCTGTTGTCTGTTGTTCATCTTGTCTTGTCAGGTTGTACCAGTGTGTTTACCGGTTTCCTGTTCTTAAGTTTTGCTTCTAGTGTTCCCGGTTCTGACATTTCTGCCTGTCCTGACCTGCCTGCTGTCCAGTACCTGCCTGACTCTGACCTGGTTATGAACCTCTGCCTGCCCCCTGTGTTATAATGAATATCTGAGATTTGAACTATCCGCCTCCTGTGTCTGCATCTGGGTCTTACCCTGAGCCGTAATGAACTCATAAACTTCACCCTAACCCCTAGCCTAGATAGCATTAGTGCAATGACTAGCGTAGCGTTAGTGCAATGACTGGAAGTCTATGGTATCTACTAGCATGCTAGCAGTTACCATAGACATCCACTCATTGCACTAACGCTAGTTAGCAACTTCCTTGAAACTGCATGCAGAGACATAAAAATGGTGTTAAAAAGTTCATCTGACTCTGGGGAAGTAGATTGCCAAAATCCTGAAGTATCCCTTTAAGCAATTTTAGCAGCACCAAATCACAACATCCAACCTCTTACCTTCCATTCCATCCCCTAGACTACACGAGCTAGTCATTCCACATAAGCTTCAAATCAACCTTCTTTTTCTGTGGAGTTTAATGGCAGTTGGTATCCAACATGTTTGTCATGGATCCCCCGGTACTTCTGCTCATTCCGTTCACCAGCTCCGGAGGTCTAGGTCACTGGCCTTCTAGACGTCACTGAACTGGATTCATTACCACCAACCCTGGACTGTCTTGTCTCATTATGCACACCTGGTTCCCATTCCCCCTGATTAGTATGTGTATATGTGCCCCCTGTTCTCCATTGTCCTTGTTGGTTATTGTTACCATGTCCGTTGGCCCTGTGTGTACCTGTGCTATTGTATCGACGTCCATGATACGTGTTATTGTGCACTTGCGAGATGCAAGGGATTCCTTTATGCAATGCGACCTGTACCTTGCTTGCTACGCCAATGCTGTCTCTGGGAGAGACAGGGTTGCCACCATCATCTCGGCACTGACTGGACGGGCCCAGGATTGGGGTGCTGGGGGACCCGTTTCCCAGCTTACGAGCGCTTCACCCTCTTCCTCTCTGTGTTTGATCATACTGTGGAGGGCCGAGAGTGGTGTGAGCTTCTACTCCGACTACACCATGGATCTAGGACTGCCTCCACCGGACCATCGCGGCCTCCACCGAATGGAACGAGTCAGCTCTGGTCACCATGTTCTGCAGCGGACTGCGGGAGGAGGTACAGATGGAGTTAGCCTAACGTGATGACAACCTGTCACTCGACCAGCTTATCAGAATGGCGATTCGTTTGGACAACCTTCTGCAGTCCAGACGAAGACCTACATGGAATCCAGAGCACATGGCTACACCTGCTCTGTGGCCAGAGCTGATTGTCCACTGCGTTACGCATTCCTTTGGTTCCCCTACAGTCACCCATTCCGATTCGAGGCCTAGATAATCGTCACATTCTTTTGGAGAGATTGGAAACCCAAATTGGTCTACACGGAAAAGTTCTGGCCTGGTTTAGATCTTATTATCTGTCGGAAAGATATCAGTTTGTGAATGGTTTGTCCTCTGACAAATCAACTGTAAATTTCAGTGTTCCTCAAGGTTCCGTTTTAGGACCACTATTGTTTTCACTATATATTTTACCTCTTGGGGATGAAAATGATGCAGAAAAATGAATCCATACTTTTGTTACTTCTAGGTTAGACTACTGCAATGCTCTACTTTCCGGCTACCCGGATAAAGCACCAAATAAACTTCAGCTAGTGCTAAATACGGCTGCTAGAATCCTGACTAGAACCAAAAAAAATGATCATATTACTCCAGTGCTAGCCTCCCTACACTGGCTTCTTGTTAAGGCAAGGGCTGATTTCAAGGTTTTACTGCTAAGCTCCAAAGCATTACATGGGCTTGCTCCTACCTATCTCTCTGATTTGGTCCTGCCATACATACCTACACGTACGCTACGGTCACAAGACGCAGGCCTCCTAATTGTCCCTTGAATTTCTAAGCCAACAGCTGGGGGCAGGGCTTTCTCCAATAGAGCTCCATTTTTTATGGAATGGTCTGCCTACCTATGTGAGAGACGCAGACTCAGTCTCAACCTTTAAGTCTTTACTGAAGACTCATCTCTTCAGTGGATCATATGATTGAGTGTCGTCTAGCCCAGGAGTGTGAAGGTGAACGGAAAGGCTCTGGAGCAATGAATCGCCCTTGCTGTCTCTGCCTGGCCGGTACCTCTCCATCCACTGGGATTCTCTGCCTCTAACCCTATTACAGGGGCTGAGTCACTGGCTTACTGGTGCTCTTTCATGCCGTCCCTAGGATGGGTGCGTCACTGATGTGATCTTCCTGTCTGGGTTGGCGTCCCCCCCCCCCTTGGGTTGTGCCGTGGCAGAGATCTTTGTGGGCTATACTCGGCCTTGTCTCAGGATGGTAAGTTGGTGGTTGAAGATATCCCTCTAGTGGTGTGGGGGCTGTGCTTTGGCAAAGTGGGTGGGGTTATATCCTTCCTTTTTGGCCCTGTCCAGGGGTATCATCGGATGGGGCCACAGTGTCTCCTGACCACTCCTGTCTCAGCCTCCGGTATTTATGCTGAAGTAGTTTGTGTGTCGGGGGGCTAGGGTCAGTTTGTTATATCTGGAGTACTTCTCCTGTCTTATCCGGTGTCCTGTGTGAATTTAAGTATGCTCTCTCTAATTCTCTCTTTCTTTCTCTCTCTCTGAGGACCTGAGCCCTAGGACCATGCCTCAGGACTACCTGGCATGAGGACTCCATGCTGACCCCAGTCCACCTGGCCGTGCTGCTGCTCCAGTTTCAACTGTTCTGCCTGCGGCTATGGGATCCTGACCTGTTCACCGGACGTGCTACCTGTCCCAGACATGCTGTTTTCAACTCTCTAGAGACAGCAGGAGTGGTAGAGATACTCTTAATGATCGGCTATGAAAAGCCAACTGACATTTACTCCTGAGGTGCTGACTTGCTGCACCCTCGACAACTACTGTGACTATTATTATATCTGACCATGCTGGTCATTTATGAACATTTGAACATCTTGGCCATGTTCTGTTGTAATCTCCACCTGGCACAGCCACCCCTCATAGCCTGGTTCCTCTCTAGGTTTCTTCCTAGGTTTTGGCCTTTCTAGGGAGTTTTTCTTAGCCACCGTGCTTCTACACCTGCATTGCTTGCTGTTTGGGGTTTTAGGCTGGGTTTCTGTACAGCACTTTGAGATATCAGCTGATGTACGAAGGGCTATATAAATACATTTGATTTAAAATAGGGACAGGGCTAGTACATCACATCACCGTTCCCGTTTCTCTGCTGACCCATGACACTCATTTAGAACAGATCACCTTTTTGGTTATAGGCACCCAGTTGTTTTACGTCTCACCTGTTTCAGTTGGCATAACCCTGTTATTTCCTGGTCTGAGGAGACTGCTGGGTTGGTCGCAGGAGTGTCAGGGGAGGTGTCTCGAGGTGTCTGTCAACACCACTACGGTGGAAAGTCCGGACCACACCCCTCAATTGGAGTTACCAGCATCTGCACTGGGTTTTCTAAGACGCAGGCTACACGCCTGCCTGCCTCATCGCCCCTGGGACTGTGCCATTGACCTGTTGTCTGACGCAGCCCTTCTGAGAGGATATGTCTATCCCCTCTCCTATGCGGAGACCGAGGCCATGGAGATGTACGTACAGGAGAGCCTCCAGCATGGTATAATCACCAGCCCCCTCAAGTTTCTTTTTTTTTGTTAAAAATAAAGATGGGGTCTGAGCCCCTGCATTGATTATCGAACTCTGAATAAAGCTACCGTTAACGTATTCCTCCTACCTTCCTGCTGAGAGGAGGTCCCTAGAGGCTTCGTTGGATGGCGGGGGCGAAGAGAGCGTTCACACGCTTCACCACTGCTCCCGGTTTAGCACATCCCGACCCCTTACTTCCCGTCATTGATGAGGTGGATGCCTCCAAAGTAGGAGTTGGGGCAGTGATGTCCACCATGGCTAACTCCATCTGTACCTCCTCCTGCAGTCCGCTGCAGACCATGGTGACCACCAGAACCCCTCCAAAGCTACGGCACTGCGCCTTTTACTCCAAGCAGCTGAGCCCCGCCCAGACTTAGGGGACCGAGAACTCTTGGCGGTCAAGAAGGCTGAAGGCACTGGCTGGAGGGGTCCAAACACCCTTTCCTGATGTGGACAGACAACCGCAACATGGAGTACATCATGGCAGTGAAGAGGCTAAACCCAAGACAGACCAGGTAGGCTTTATTCTTCTCCAGGTTCCAATTCACACTTTCTTATAGGCCAGGCTCGAAGAATGTGAAGGTGGACACCTTGTCTCGCCTCTAGGACGTAGAGGAGAGGGAGAGGAGACAATATCATCCCGCCATCCCGTATCATCGCTCCAGTGGTGTGGGACGTGGACTCGACATTCGGCAGGCCCTGTGCATGGAACCTGCACCAGTGCCAAGAGAACCCAGAGAACCTTGTCCACGAGTGTGCGGGACCGCAGCCTTGCCTGGGTGCACACGGCGCCTGTGTCGGGTCATCCTGGGATAAGCCATACCATCGCCTGCCTAACGGAGAAGTACTGGTGGCCCACCTTGGCTAGGGACGCCCGGGTTTATGTCTCTACCTGCTCCATCTGTGCTCAGTCAAAGACACCCAGACACCTCACTTATGGAAAGATTCAAATGGTGAGCATCACAAACACTAGGAATCTTCGACTTAAATTGCTCCACCTCCACACTTAACGCTACCCCAGAAATCACTACCTTCAATGTTGCCCTGTACCTATGCGCAAAGCAAGATACGGGTCTTTCCCCAAATTGCGTTGCAAGGATCTGAAGAAGCAAACAAACATCACAATTCCACTTCAGGTTACCTTTACTGACTCAACAGCACCCACAATCTTTTTCACCCAACCTGAAACCACCCATGGATCAGCCAAGCGGCCTGGTTCCACCCTCTTCTTCTCACTCCCACTGGACCAAACATATCATTATCAGAACCATGTCCATCAACGCAAGGCTTGTGCTCTTAGCTCCTCACAACACCGTCTACCCATTCAGTTCACCTCCAGAGCTCGAACTAGCATCCGGCTCACTATGTTTGAACTTGACACCAATCTTCCTCGAACATACCCTCTCTTGTTATTGCTCGCTTCAACAGATTCAAACCCATCCTCTGCCTCCCTTGGTCTTTTCAGCCTCCTGTTTCCTCATATCATCCTCCCTTAACCAATCACTCGACTCCTGAAAATATTCAACTTTCCCAAGCCAAAATCTCTTTTTAGCCTCCTCGATAGACATGCTAAGCCTTGTATTCCCTCCACTTCAAACTCAAGCCATCAGAATCTTTGCTGCACCACCATCCATGCAAACTTCCATAGCAACCTGGTCTCATAGACTAGATTTAACATAGTCAACTTAAAACTGGGACACTGAAATTAGTATGGTATGTTAAGTTTGGTATGGTTACATAAACCAGAAGGTTACAGTTGGCTTATAACATGAACATCTAGCAACCCAAAGGTTGTGAGTTCGAATCTCATCATGGACAACTTAAGCATTATAGCTTATTATCCAGTTTTCAAATACTTACTACTTTTGAGCTACTTTGCAACTACTTAGCATGGTAGCTAACCCTTCCCCTAACCCCAACCGTAACTATTTTAGCTAACCCTGACCTCAACCCTTTGACCTCAACCCTTTAACCTAACTCCTAAACCTAACCCCTAGCCTAGTTAACGATAGTCAGCTAGCTAACATTAGCCATCTAGCTAGAATTAGTAACATATCATATCACGTCTGCTCCCCCTATTCAGCCCCTGGCGCTCGAAGGCAACAGGCTGCCCTGTATCACGCACCCCTGTCATCAATTACGCATACCAGCCTTCCCTCGTCACTCGCATCAGCGCTATTGGACTCACCTGGACTCACTCAATCACATGTTTATTACCTCCCCTACATTTGTCAGTTCCCCAGCTCTGTCCCCCGCTGCTGTTTGTTATTTGTCTGTATTACTTGTCTTTGTCTGTATTACACTGTTCCTGTCTCATTCCATGTCCATTCCATATTAAATGTTTTCCTCTCCGTATCTGCTTCGCCTCTCCAGCGTCATCCCCTGTGACATATCATACGTTTGGAAAATTTGTAACATATTGCACGTTTTGCAAATTCTTAATATATAATACAAATTGTCATTTGTAACATATCTTACGAAACATACCGTACAAAACGTAACATATACTAAGTGGAATGTCTAGGATTTGCCAAGAGAATAATTTGAAATGCTCCAAGACCAAGTATTCCATAGCAGTCTGGGCTGTAGTTAAACATTGTGCTCCCCTCTCCCTCTCATACTAGTTACGGGTATGAGAGAGAGAGAAATAATTAATCTGGGGAATAATTTAATCTCACAGAGTATCTGATTATCACAATACTGTAATTTATGCATGGCGTCATGACATATTCTAATGATGAGATATAGCTAACTTAACAGTTGTGTGTCTGTCTCTGTGTTATATCTTTATAGTGGCAGATACCTGAGCTGATTCCAGACCAGCTGGACAGGTCATACTATCAGACTTCCAGGGGAACCCTTTAGCTTTTGTCAGATTACACACACAAGGTTACAACATATCTCTGCATCATAAATTACAGTGTCTTCCCAAGCCCGGGTCTAGTGCCCCCATCCTCTGGACTCATCCTTCCTATAAAGCCAGGTATACCCATCACTGGGACATTGTCATTATACAGTGCCTTGCGAAAGTATCCGGCCCCCTTGAACTTTGCGACCTTTTGCCACATTTCAGGCTTCAAACATAAAGATATAAAACTGTATTTTTTTGTGAAGAATCAACAACAAGTGGGACACAATCATGAAGTGGAACGACATTTATTGGATATTTCAAACTTTTTTAACAAATCAAAAACTGAAAAATTGGGCGTGCAAAATTATTCAGCCCCTTTACTTTCAGTGCAGCAAACTCGCTCCAGAAGTTCAGTGAGGATCTCTGAATGATCCAATGTTGACCTAAATGACTAATGATGATAAATACAATCCACCTGTGTGTAATCAAGTCTCCGTATAAATGCACCTGCACTGTGATAGTCTAAGAGGTCCGTTAAAAGCGCAGAGAGCATCATGAAGAACAAGGAACACACCATGCAGGTCCAAGATACTGTTGTGAAGAAGTTTAAAGCCGGATTTGGATACAAAAAGATTTCCCAAGCTTTAAACATCCCAAGGAGCACTGTGCAAGCGATAATATTGAAATGGAAGGAGTAACAGACCACTGCAAGTCTACCAAGACCTGGCCGTCCCTCTAAACTTTCAGCTCATACAAGGAGAAGACTGATCAGAGATGCAGCCAAGAGGCCCATGATCACTCTGGATGAACTGCAGAGATCTACAGCTGAGGTGGGAGACTCTGTCCATAGGACAACAATCAGTCGTATATTGCACAAATCTGGCCTTTATGGAAGAGTGGCAAGAAGAAAGCCATTTCTTAAAGATATCCATAAAAAGTGTTGTTTAAAGTTTGCCACAAGCCACCTGGGAGACACACCAAACATGTGGAATAAGGTGCTCTGGTCAGATGAAACCAAAATTGAACTTTTGGCAACAATGCAAAACGTTATGTTTGGCGTAAAAGCAACACAGCTCATCACCCTGAACACACCATACCCACTGTCAAACATGGTGGTGGCAGCATTATGGTTTGGGCCTGATTTTCTTCAGCAGGGACAGGGAAGATGGTTAAAATTGATGGGAAGATGGATGGAGCCAAATACAGGACCATTCTGGAAGAAAACCTGATGGAGTCTGCAAAAGACCTGAGACTGGGACGGAGATTTGTCTTCCAACAAGACAAATGATCCAAAACATAAAACAAAATCTATAATGGAATGGTTCAAAAATAAACATATCCAGGTGTTAGAATGGCCAAGTCAAAGTCCAGACCTGAATCCAATCGAGAATCTGTGGAAAGAACTGAAAACTGCTGTTCACAAATGCTCTCCATCCAACCTCACTGAGCTCGAGCTGTTTTGCAAGGAGGAATGGGGAGAAATTTCATTCTCTCGATGTGCAAAACTGATAGAGACATACCCCAAGCGACTTACAGCTGTAATCGCAGCAAAAGGTGGCACTACAAAGTATTAACTTAAGGGGGCTGAATAATTTTGCACGCCCAATTTTTCAGTTTTTGATTTGTTAAAAAAGTTTGAAATATCCAATAAATGTCGTTCCAGTTCATGATTGTGTCCCACTTGTTGTTGATTCTTCACAAAAAAATACAGTTTATATCTTTATGTTTGAAGCCTGAAATGTGGCAAAAGGTTGCAAAGTTCAAGGGGGCCGAATACTTTCGCAAGGCACTGTATACACATACACACCTGATCTCACTCTTTTCTCTCACTCTCTCTTCTCTTCTCGCTCACCTCTATTGTCGAGAACTGTTTTATAATTTAATGTTTCTTGTTTGTCTATCTTTTTTATGTATTTGTCTATTTGTTTATATATGTTTACAACAAGCAAGGTGAAGATATCAGAATAGAGGCATTGATGAATAATAACATATTGTACAAATACATTTGTACTGTAGTGAAGCCGTCTCTATAGTAATGCAAGGTCTCTTTCATGATCATGTGAAACGTCAATTCCTATGGAAATGCTGGGATGTGTACCTGGAAGTACCTCAATGGACCGTAAAGGAAATCACTCTACAAACTAACATCACCATGCCCTTAAGGAAATCACAAATATTATGGACAAATTAGAAATAGTGGATATTAGGAGACTAAAAAACCTTGACCTAGTGAGATATGCATGGAGGAGACTTAATCAAGCAAGTCATCTTGACGACTTTTTAAGTTTTAATAGGAGACTGAATGCGATCGGATCATCATTTAATTGGCCTTCACATAACTCTTATAGAATTTCCAGGTGGGCGGGGATATTGGAAATTTTATCGAAGTTTACTGGAGGACAACTTATTTTTAACTTAGACAAAATAATTTATAACTGAATTTTTCCAGTATAATATAGGTTCAGCAAATCCCCTTATTGTTTGGGATACCTTTAAATGTACCTTCAGCGGTCATTAAATTCAATATTTATCAATAATAAAAAAGCGGCCCTCCCGGGTGGTTAAGGGTGCTGTACTGCAGCGCCAGCTGTGCCACCAGAGACTCTGGGTTCGCGCCCAGGCTCTGTCGTAACCGGCCGTGACCGGGAGGTCCGTGGAGCAACGCACAATTGGCCTAGAAACCCGACGTCAGGGTTATGGAGGGGTTGGCCGGTAGGGATATCCTTGTCTCATCGCACACCAGAGACTCCTGTGGCGGGCCGGGCGCAGTGCCCGCTAACCAAGGTTGCCAGGTGCACGGTGTTTCCTCTGACACATAGGGGAGGCTGGCTTCCGGGTTGGATGCGCGCTGTGTTGAGAAGCAGTGCGGCTTGGTTGGGTGGTGTATCGGAGGACGCATGACTTTCAACCTTCGTCTCTCCCAAGCCCGTACGGGAGTTGCAGCAATGAGACAAGTTGGTAGCTACTAAAAAACAATTGGATACCACGAAATTGGGGAGAAAACGGGGTAAAATAAAAAAATAAAAATAATAATAATAATAAAAACGCAGTTGCTGGCTAAAGACACAAGACTAACAAGGGAAATAAATGAACTAATAGTACAGGTAGATAGCAATTAAAAACGATACTACAGAGATACAAAATAAGTTAGAGGAAATGCAAAAAGAACTTGAGGAACTTATTCTAGAACAATCTAATGTAATCTATTACATAAATAAAGCAAACTGGATGGAAAATGGAGAAAAATGCACAAAATTCTTCCTGGATCTCCAATACAGGAACACTAACAAAAAGATTTAGCAGAAACTCGTTACTGAAGATGGAGTCATCTATGATTCTCCAAATTATATTTTAAAAGAAAGTACAGAAAGATCGGTGCGAAGGCCAAATTACAGAGGAAGAACATTTTGAGGCTATTAAATCATTTCAGTCTGGAAAAACCCCAGGGCTTGATGGCATAACGGTAGAGGTATATCAAGCCTTTTTTGATATACTAAAAGCTCCATTGTTAGATTGTTTTAACTACTCCTGTAGAAATGGTAGTCTGTCAGGTCCTCAGCAGGAAGGTCTGATTTCTCTAATATTAAAACAAGACCCAGATGGCAAATATAAAAACCAGTCTATCTAAAAAACTGGAGAACCCTTACACTTCAATGTTGAGATACAAAAATACTAGCGAAATGCATAGCACTCAGAATTAAAAGGGTTTTACCAGGTATCAGACAGGTTTTTTACATGGACGATGCATTGGAGATAATATATGACAACTACTAGAAATAACAGAACATCATGAAACATCTAAGAAGCCAGGCCTGGTATATATAGCGGATTTTGAAAAGGCATTTGATAAAGACTGGATTTTATTTATAAATTATGTAAAGCAATCCCAGTTGTAAAATAGTAAATAAAGGCTACTTCTTAGAGAGTTTTGAATTGTCAAGAGGAGTTATCAAGGGTGTCCATTTTCACCATATCTATTCATTATGGCCATTGAAACGCTAGCTATTAAAATAAGATCCAATAACAACATTTGAGGATTAGAAATCCAAGGCTTAAAACAATGGTGTCCATGTATGCCGATGACTCAAATTTTATATTAAGTCTGCAAGCTAGATCCCTGCAATGTCTCATTGAAGATCTAGATAGCTTTTCTGTACTCTCTGGACTTAAACCTAAATAAAGTGTACAATATTATGTATTGGATCTTAAAAATGTACAATACCCTGCAGTTTACTTGTAAAATGGGCTGATGGTGAAGTAGACATACTTTGTATTCATACCATAAAAGATTTAAATAAGCTCTCCACAATGAATTTCAATAGAAAACTTGTAAAAAAATAGACAAGATCCTGCAACCATGGAGAGGTAAATACCTGTCTATTTATGGAGAAATTTGCCCTGATTAACTCCTTAGTCATATCTCAGTTTACTCACTTACTTATGGCGCTACCTACTCCTGATGATTCGTTGTTCAAATCAAAACCAAAACCAATTCTTTCTTTGGCCGCCTCTCCTTCCAGTTCTCTGCTGCCAATGACTGGAACAAACTACAAAAATCTCTGAAACTGGAAACACTTATTTCCCTCACTAGCTTTAAGCACCAGCTGTCAGAGCAGCTCACAGATTACTGCACCTGAACATAACCTATCTATAATTTAGCCCAAACAACTACCTCTTTCTCTACTGTATTTATTTTATTTTATTAATTAATTTATTTTACTCCTTTGGACCCCATTATTTTTTATTTCTACTTTGCACATTCTTCCACTGCAAATCTACCATTCCAGTGTTTTACTTGCTATGTTGTATTTACTTTGCCACCATGGCCTTTTTTTGCCTTAACCTCCCTTATCTCACCTCATTTGCTCACATTGTATATCGACTTGTTTCTACTGTATTATTGACTGTATGTTTGTTTTACTCTATGTGTAACTCTGTGTTGTTGTATGTGTCCAACTGCTTTGCTTTATCTTGGCCAGGTTGCAATTGTAAATGAGAACTTGTTCTCAACTTGCCTACTGTCAGGGTTTTCCTGTGGTTAAGTAGAGGAGGACCAAAACGCAGCGTCGTTATATTGATTCATGTTTAATAAAAACAGATAAACATGAACACTACAAAACAATAAACGTGGAAAACCAACAACAGCCCTATCTGGTGCAAAACACAGAGACAGGAACAATCACCCACAAACACACAGTGAAACCCAAGCTACCTAAGTATGATTCTCAATCAGAGACAACTAATGACACCTGCCTCTGATTGAGAACCATACTAAGCCGAAACATAGAAATACCCCAAAACATAGAAAAACAAACATAGACTGCCCACCCAACTCACGCCCTGACCATACTAAATAAATACAAAACAAAGGAAATATAGGTCAGAACGTGACACCTACCTGGTTAAATAAAGATGAAATAAATAAATAAAATATGAGCAAAAAATATTGTACTTTATCTGGGATGCTAAACCAGACAAAATAAACCATGCACATCTATATAATGAATATGAATTGGGTGGGTTGAGATTATTAAATATAAAAGCACTAAACCTTTCTCTAAAAGCTTCACTTATTCAAAAGTTTTACTTGAACCCTAAATGGTTCTCAAGTAGATTACTAAGAAAACCCCACCCATTGTTTAAAAATGGTCTTTTTGCTTTTGTGCAGATTGCCATGTCTCATTTTTGATTAATTGCAAATGAAACATTTTTCAAAGTAACTCTCTTTTTCAAACTAGCATTGCAGAGCTGGCTACAATTTAAATTTCACCCCCCTGAAAAGAGATTCAAGACTTCATGCTTTTCAGTGAAAATTATTATATAGAATTCTTGCCACCAACAAACTGTTGAATATTTGGGTCATAACATTCTCAAAGCTCTGCAGATTTTGTTGTGAGGATACAGAATCATTAGACAATTTATTTTGGTATTGCCTTCAGCGAGCCTGTTTCTGGTCTCAGGTTCAGGAATGGATGAAAATGCATAGCATTGATCTTACTGACCCTAGAAACAGTAATGTTAGGAAATATGGAGAGACCAGGTCAGTCGATCGCTAATATACTAATACTCTTAGTAAAGGTTTTTATCTTCAACTCGCAATCTGTGGATTCTATTACAAATGATTACATAGACTGAAATTGTACGTTAAACATCACAGCATAGTTGAAAGATATACACTACTTTCAAAAGTTTGAGGTCACTTAGAAATGTCCTTGTTTTTGAAAGAAAAGCTCATTTTTGGTCTATTAAAATAACATCAAATTGATCAGAAATACAGTGTAGACATTGTTAATGTTGTAAATGACTATTGTATTAGGAATGTGAAATTAATAATACTTTTACTTTTGATATTTAAGTATATTTTAGGAATTTAATTTATTTTTGATACTGACAGCTGAAGTCGGAGGTCTACGTACACCTTAGCCAAATACATTTAAACTCAGTTTTTCACAATTCCTGACATTTAATCAGATAAAAAATTCCCTGTCTTAGGTCAGTTAGGATCACCACTTCATTTTAAGAATGTGAAATGTCAGAATAATAGTAGAGAGAATGATTTATTTCAGCTTTTATTGATTTTATCAACCTTAAAAATCTAAATGACAATGAATCATATCTAATTGATAAAATTTAACCAGCGTGCCCTTAGATCATGTGAAAAGGCTGCACAATGACCGTTGCTCTTGAATCATTCCCACTGTGAATGGTAAGGCTCGCTATGCTATGAAACCACACACTATAGCAGACCTTGATCTTACCGGCCGCAATTAATATGGTGAAAACAATGTGTGGGAAGGCAGAGGCACAGAAACTCACGTCAACACATTTGTCAGATAACACTATTAAACAAAGAATGTATGCTATTGCTAGCAATCAAGAGGAAACTCTGACTGAAGGACTCAAACTCCCCAGCTAATGCTCTCCAAATGGACATTCGCTGTGAGGGGCGAGATGCCCATACATTGACTTTTGTTTTCTATACATATCGGGGGATGCTATTCACATGGACATATTGTTCTGTGTCACGATTCCCGCGCATGAAACGGAAAACAGATTCCATGGAATCGAATGGTGGGCTTTGGCACAGATGGGGCTCCATCTATGGTGGAATGGTTGGCAGGCCTCTGTGCTAGTTATGAATGTGTCTCCCTATGCCATATGGACACATTGTATGATACACAGAGAGCAACTGGTGGCAAAAGAGTTGAGCACAGAACTCTGAGATATACTGCTGCAGGTAACTTTGATTGTAAACTACATAAAACCACATCCACTGCGCGCAAGTGGCTTGGTGGTTAACGAGGGGGAGTGTTGGAAAGATTTTTTGCTTCCAGAGAGGAACTGTTGACATTCACAATGGATGATTTTTTTTTGGTTGACTTTCGGTGTAATAAAAATGCGTCTCCTTGCCTATGTAACAGACACACAGTTTTTGGGAAACTGAACAATCTGAATGCAAGCATGCAGTGGAAATACAAAAACATTCTACAGATGAGTGACCGAATCAGTGGATTCAGACTAAATAATTCTTATGGGAAATAATTTTTTTAAGCTTCCCTTGGCTGTATATATTTCTAACAGAAAACCGCATCACTAACTGTCCCACATGAGTGATGACTGCTCATGTCCATCACTTGGAAGAGCACTTTGGGACCTATTTCTCAATCCATTTGATTGTGATCCTGGCACAGTTGGCATGCGGCGGGTAAGTGAAACAGAAGAGCTGATCAAGCTGTCATGTGACTGAATATATTCACGGGTCACTACGGAGGAGTTTTGGTTCCTGACTCAAAGGGAATACCCTTCCATCTCCCTCTGAACATTAATGTCGCGTTCATAACAACTGGGAACTCGGAACTGGGAACTCTGAAGTCTCCAACATCAATTAGTTCAAGATAACTGGGAAGTGTGGAAAAACTAGCTTTGACTGGGAAGAATAGTTTAGAACGGTCATCCAACTCGGAATTCCAGCTCGGGTACTCAGGCCTCATTCCAGAGCCACGACTTTCCGACCTAAAGATCACTGACGTCATGATTTGACCTCATATTCCTCTGAGTTTCCCAGTTGTCTTTAAAGCACCAGAAAACTAATTTTACCCTTCACCAGATCTGTATCTTTGTGAAGCTGGATTCAGTGCTCTCGTCTGCATTAAAACCAAATATCGATCCAAGTTGGACGTGACATCAGCGATGAGGTGCGCTCCTGACCACGACTCCTGACTTTGAAAAGCTCTGATGGGGCAACAAGGGCAGAGCACACCCCCATTCACATCAACGGTGTTGTAGTGGAGTGGGCCCACATCACTAAGGATCTATCATGGTCCACAGACACCGTTACTGGTACCTCATGTAAATAGCCAAGTTATTGTTAGTCATTGTGTATTTATTTGTACTTTTATTATTACGTGTTATTACTTTTCTATTATTTCTCGATATTCTTGCTCTCTGCCTTGTTTGGAAATAAGTAAACATTTTACCGTTAGTCTACAATTGTTGCCAACGAAGCATGTGACACATTCCAGGGGTTGGATCACTATTTTTTTTGTTTCATTCCACTGTTCCGACCAGTAAAATAAAGTTATGAACCGGTTCTAACCAAAATGAAGCACAGTTTATATTGTTCCTTTCTGTTCCTTTTTTAACCCGTGAAACCAACAGTTGTTTACATTTAGCTCTTTAATTATTTTACCAATCAGTGCAGCTAGAGCAAGCAAGCTTGTTGTTTACATGCGTGATATACAGACAAGTGTGACTGACAATTTTTTAATGTATTTTCCCCCCTTTTTTCCTCCCCAATTTCGTGGTATCCAATTGTTAGTTACAGTCTTGTCTCATCGCTGCAATTCAGGTATGGATTCGGGAGAGGCGAAGGCCAAGAGCCGTGCATCTCCTGAAACACAACCCAACCAAGCCGCACTGCTTATTGACACAATGCCCACTTAACTTGGAAGCCAGCTGCACCAATGTGTTGGATGAAACATTGTATACCTGGCGACCGTGTCAGAGTGCACTGCGCTCGGCCCGCCACAGGAGTCGCTAGTGTGTGATGGGACAAGGACATCCCTGCCGGCCAAACCCTTCCCTAACCCGGACGACGCTGGGCCAATTGTAAGCCGCCCCATGGGTCTCCCGGTCACGGCCGGCATCGACAGAGCCTGGACTCAATCCCAGAAACTCCAGTGGCACAGCTAGCACTGCGATTCAGTGCCTTAGACCACTGCACCATTCGGAAGGCATGACTGACATTTTGCGGTTGGGGAGAGAAAGGCTTTAGGAGGAGGCTTAAAGCACTGAGCATCTTGTTACGACATGTATTATCTGAATTAGGCCCACAGAATTAAACCTGGGAGGAGCGGCTTCTATGGATCTTCTTTGAATGTCCTTTGAGCTCCTAGCTAACAAGCATCTGTGCAGAGCTTCACCAGAAATAAAAACACGTCTTATTTTTTTGTAGTTGATGAATACAACTTGAAACTAGGCCTATAGAATCCTTATCTAGCATTGAAAAAGTTTATCCATTCTTTTCTAGTTAATAAAAAATCTCTCCCCCATCTTCTCAATCAAGCTTGTAACATCAGTACAGTAGCCTATGCTTCGTAGGAGGGAGGGGCAGGTCGCCTAAACACGCACATTCACAGGCAAAGATTTTGCAGGCAGACACTACTAAGTTTCTGAGTGACAGTGAGCATTTCATGTTTTGTCGTGGGACTAGAAGAAAATGCCTGGAACATAAAATAACGTTATTAACCGGTTCCCATGCTTTTAAAATAATGTTACTGTTCCAGAACAGTAGGGATCACTTTCATTCCAGGTTCAGTTTCTGTTCCTTGAAAAATTGTATTTTCAGTTTTCGGTTATGTTCCCTGAACCAGTTCCAACCCCTGATTTGAACTATGGAGTATGCGAGCACGGTCCTACGCTTACGCCAAGCCAAGTTCTGCTAGGAAAAAACAGAGCCTAGTCTGCAGTCGCTTTGAACGTGTACAGAAGTTAATAATCCTGGCTTGCAATACGTTTTTGGAAGCATTTGGAACATAAAGGAATAATCCACTCAAACTATCTTTAGGTATTTTTTAAAATTAGTCCTCTGTTGATACAGTCCCAAAATGTTTTTCATGCCATCAATCAAGTTTTCAAAACAATAAAAATGTGTTCAGAGCTTGAAAATGTCATTTTCAGGCATTTATTGTGCCGCTTAATTGGTCTGTATATTTCTGCCTGACAAAGTAACTGACCAAAATATTTCATGTCTGTTAATATTTCATGTCTGTTAGCACCTTTTTTTTTTAACCAGGCAAGTCAGTTAAGAACAAATTCAATGACAGCCTACCCCGGCATAACCCTAATCTGGATGACGTTGGGCCAATTGTGCACCGCCCTATTGGAATTGCAGTCACGGCCAGTTGTGATACAGCCTGGAATCTAACCAGGGTCTGTAGTGACGCCTCTAGCACTGAAATGCAGTGCCTTAGACCGCTGCACCACTCGGTACCCCTGATTCCAATATTGAGGTTCTAGAAACTGAAGACAATCAGTTCTGGGGTGGAACAAAAGCCTGCATTCCACAGTAGCTCTTTAGGACTGAAGTCGGAGACCTCTGCATGAGTCTACACCAGCTCACTTGTCCTCTTGTGTCATTCAGACTATTGGCACCATAACGTGCATGTCCAGAGATTAACAGGGATTGTACATGTATTTACCTGCTAATGACAGTCAGTATACTAAAAAAATATATATTTTAGGGTTGCCAGATTTAGGTGGAGGGGGGTAGATCTTCTGAATTCCTAGTGAAATTTGAATATGTGTATATTTTAAAAGTAGCGTGTGTAAAGTATGCTCTGTGTTTGTTTTTAATGTAATCAGTTTACAGACTTGTACGTATTTATATTTTGGCACTTACATATTTTTTACACATGCTTATCTTGTGTAAGCACATGGTTTGCAGGACAGATTAAGGCTAGTCCTTAAATGTTATTTCAAAGGAGATTCTCAAATAAACCATGAGTTACATTCAAAATTGTTCGATCAAATCTGTTTCCTTTGCATTACGTTTTTTTTGGTGTAATGTAGAGAAATAACATTGCTGTGACGAAATATACCACTTACTTACAATTAATATAAGTTACATTAATGGCAGTTACATATTTGTTCCTGAAATAAATGGTCAAACATGATTGTGAATGCTATTCATATGGCCCTCTTTGAAAAAAATATCAGCCTCAAGTATGGTTGAAAAGGGGCTTGTGGTAGAGGAAAGCCTGAAACCATGGCACTGACTGGTGTTTTCGGGGGGAGTGGCTTGACTGAGAATACTCAATAGTCCCCATCCATTTTTTTTAATGTCTTTTAATTTTTTTTATTGCAGAAACACCAGTATACATACAATAAGTATTATAACAGAGAATGATAACATATGCTAGGGGTACAACAAATTACAGATTATACAAAGACCATAAAAGATACACACGTATTGATTGTTTTAACAGCTTTGTCATGGAAAGAATGTAGAATGGTCTTAATGTACTGCTCAAATTCCTTACAGAAAACATGGAAGAGTCTTTTTCTATTAGTGAATTTTCATTTATGAATATGACATTTTTCCATTAGCACAATTTGATTGATGAGGTGAACATTTTTTCTTGATCATTATTATAGTTAAGGAAACCGAGCAGCACGTTCTCCTTATAATAAACAAAAGTCATCAAGAATATTAACAATTATAAAACTATAAATATCTTGCCATAATTTCTTTACATGTAGACAATGCCAAAATAAATGCAAAACAGTTTCTGGATGCTCAACACAAAAAGTACAGTTAATGTTAATGTCTTTTTTGAGTTTCTTCAGGTAATGATTGGCAGGGTAATACTTATGGCTCATTCTGAAAGAGACCTCTTTGACCTTGTTAAAGCAGGTATTTGTGAAATAGTGCCCATCCAGCACAGATGATAATGCATACCCGTGACACATATTCTGCATATGCTTAGTCACCAACGTTTGTTCCATGAAAGAATGTTGTATGGAATATCCCGTTTGATCTTTTCCTGCCTCACAAGCCTCAGCCGCGACCCATATGCCAACCTCACCGGAGGCTTGGGAAAAGGGCTTGCTTTTATGGTCTATTAAAAGTGTCATGCTTCAGAGAGTTTGAATTAACAGTGGACAGACAAATGCATTAATTGGTAGCAGTGACTGACATGAAAATGGAACAAAGTAACCACTTATTATTATTGATAGGTGCAATGATTGGCGTATCACGAAAGTTGGACTTTTTAATACAGTGCTAGGGTCCAATCATCTCCCAAATATTCCGTTTTAAGGCGTTAAATGGCAAAGCCTTTTCGTAAACCTACCTTGACGTCGCGTGCGTTACTCTGACAAACCGTATCTAACCATATTCTATCCAACCATATGTCGGTAGTATATTTTCCTGACCAATAATATGCATGATTCTGAATAGAGGCGGGGTAAGAAACAACTTGAGCAAAGTAGTTAGGTTGTTAGAAAGTTAATGGCTAGGGGGAAAGAGATTCTCTTCTCGATTCAGGAGTTGCTGGATTTTTCTGAAGTATTAACATAATTACTAAAATAGCAACAACCCCAAAGAAAGTTTAAGACAATATTGAGTTAATTAGAATACAAAATACTAAGGGAAGTATGCAGGATGCAGTAGCCGCGGCGGCAATGCTGACGGACGGCTTCGAGGACGAGATTGACTCGGTGACTCCGCGATCCTCTGGAATGGGGCTTGGAACCACACCAGGAGCCAGACTCGGGGGCCTAGGGATTGGTGTTGGTGGAAAGAAAGTCCGCTTGTTTGGAGAGGCTGGTGGGCCTGCAGCTGACAGGCTTGATTTCAAACTCGCTGCGGCCGCCGTGCTTTCCTCCGGCCCCGGATCTGGCAGCGACGATGAAGTGTCTGAGGTAAGCCACTCATGCTAGCTAACCCAGCGAAACTGGGCAAGAAGATTCATGTTAGTCAACGTTCCCTACGAAAAGCCTGTTCGTTTCGACGATATTTTTAACCCTCCTTCATTTCTTCTATCAACTAAAATAGTATCAGTCAGATTTATTGTATGTTGGCTGATAGTTTGCAAAGTCTATTGGCTAGCAAGCTTGCGACATGTTTTGTTTTTTGACATGATATGAGCAATATTTTGGCGGAGGCTTCGATCTAGGCCTAACGTAGTACTGTGGCAGTACACACACAGCGCCATCAACTGCTAGCTAACTAGCTAGCAAATGATTGAAATGTAACTAGCTAAGATCAGGTACACGTTTGTTAGTCTGTTTGTCAAACTAGCCAATTGTTTTGAACAGGTAGGTGAAGACAAGTCGTTCTAGCTCCTGTTAGATATAACTGACATGCAATCGTACATCCGCTTATTCACTGTCACCCCAGTTGTCTATTTAGTTCTAACGTTAGCTGGCTATGCACATTTTCCCTCCTCTCAGAATAGCACGCTAAGTAGTTACAGTAACAAGTCCTCATGACTTAACACGTAGTTTTATACATTTTTACAGGTACTTCGCTATGGTTGATGGCACACTTGCCAAACTCAACACAGCCTGATAGGTTTGCTACAAGCTTGATGTTGAGCTGTCAGTGAAGATGTTAACGCGAGTGGTGGTGATGCAACATCTCATCCAGTAACTTCAAGGGTTAGAAATGTCCCAGTGATCAAATCAAACGGGACATTTTAGAGTTAGCAAATTATTTTTTCTACCTATTCTGGTCTCTAACCATTTTCATGTTATTGTTTAGGTTTTGTAATTAAAATAACGAATCTCATATGTATGATCAATTAATGTAAAACATATTTATTTGAATGTTCAATGCAACACACTCGCACATTGGAATGTGGGTACCTTTTCATGTTATGAGCAAAAATGAACTACAGAATTGCAAGATTTGATTTGTGTACACTTAATAATACTTTTGTCTGTTTATTTGACCTATTTCACACTTGTACACGTGTGTTATACGCATGTGTTAATTTGATTTTTTTGTTTGTTTGTTGCATATCCCAAATCTTCATGAGACACCCTCGAAGAGTGGGGTCACAGCCAGGGTCAGCCATTATCAACGGTGATCCTGGAGCAATTAGGGTTAAGTTACTTGCTCAAGGGTTGTGACTTGAGGGAGTACAGCTACGACTGGAAGTGGCTTCTCATAGCATGTTAGGAGAGCATTTTAGCTAACCTAAACTGTTTTCCTAACCTGCCACGTTAATTATCCTAACATGCTGCGTAAATTGTCCTAACCTGCTACGAAAAAGTAACTTCTGGTCGTAGCTGTACTCCCTCAAGTCAGAACCTTGCTCAAGGGCACATGAAATGCTAACTGCTCCTGTTATTGGTAATGGTGAGGAGTAAGCATCTTGCGGGTATGGTCTTTTTGCCTCTAACTTTGTCACTCATCCTTATTCTCAATTAATTCAGGATAATCCATAATCATGGTAGCAGCCACTTTAACGTAGAAGAATTTAGAAACATATTATATTCATATAAAAGTGACTCAAAAATGACAGTACATTATTTACCATTAATTTCTATTGGGTACAAAATAATTTGAAACACCACCAAAACAATCAGCAAATGCATCCAGCAAGTTTGTAGTCACAAGCTTTATTTAGTCATTGTGTGGTAGAAATATATGACCAAATGCTAAACATTTGACTACTTTAATACACAGGCCTTCAAGTTCATTTGTCCAAATACTTTTGGTTCCCTATAATGGCAGGGACTATGTACAAAAAGTGCTTTGATTTCTAAAAGGTTTACCCCATATGAATGCTCTCAAATGAAAGTTGACAGTCTGCACTTTAACCTCATAGCAGGGTCCAATGGTAACTTTTTTTTTTCTCACTGGCCCATTCAGGCCAGCTGGCCAAAAATGTTCTGGCCGGATCAGAAATTCTACATGGGGTAATTTGTAAATGCATTAGGGTCATGCAGGGCCTAGGTTTACATGCTTTACACACTGCTCAAAAAAAAGGGAACACTTACACAAACACAATGTAACTCCAAATCTATCACACTTCTGTGAAATCACACTGTCCACTTAGGAAGCAACAATGATTGACAATACATTTCACTTGCTGTTGTGCAAATGGAATAGACAACCGGTGGAAATTATAGGCAAGTAGCAAGACATCCCCAATAAAGGAGTGGTTCTGCAGGTGGGGACCACAGACCACTTCTCAGTTCCTATGCTTCCTGGCTGATGTTTTAGTCACTTTTGAATGCTGGCGGTGCTTTCACTCTAGTGGTAGCATGAGACTGAGTATACAACCCACACAAGTGGCTCAGGTAGTGCAGCTCATTCAGGATGGCACATCAATGCGAGCTGTGGCAAGAAGGTTTGCTGTGTCTGTCAGCGTAGTGTCCAGAGCATGGAGGCGCTACCAGGAGACAGGCCAGTACATCAGGAGACGTGGAGGAGGCCGTAGGAGGGCAACAACCCAGCAGCAGGACCGCTACCTCCGCAGGGCCCGATGTCCACAGGTGGGGGTTGTGCTTACAGCCCAACACTGTGCAAGACACTTGGCATTTGCCAGAGAACACCAAGATTGGCAAATTCGCCACTGGCGCCCTGTGGTCTTCACAGATGAAAGCAGGTTCACACTGAGCACATGTGACAGAGTCTGGAGACGCCGTGGAGAACGTTCTGCTGCCTGCAACATCCTCCAGCATGACCGGTTTGGCGGTGGCTCAGTCATGGTGTGGGGTGGCATGTCTTTGGGGGGCGCACAGCCCCCCATGTGCTCGCCAGAGGTAGCCTGACTGCCATTCGGTACCGAGATGAGATCCTCAGACCCCTGGTGAGACCATATGCTGGTACGGTTGGCCCTGGGTTCCCCCTAATGCAAGACAATGCTAGACCTCATGTGGCTGGAGTGTGTCAGCAGTTCCTGAAAGAGGAAGGCATTGATGCTATGGACTGGCCCGCCCGTTCCCCAGACCTGAATCCAATTGAGCACATCTGAGACATCATGTCTCGCTCCATCCACCAGCACCACAGACTGTCCATGTGTTGGCGGATGCTTTAGTCCAGGTCTGGGAGGAGATCCCTCAGGAGACCATCCGCCACCTCATCAGGAGCATGCCCAGGCGTTGTAGGGAGGGTCGTACAGGCACGTGGAGGCCACACACACTACTGAGCCTCATTTTGACTTGTTTTAAGGACATTACATCAAAGTTGGATCAGCCTGTAGTGTGGTTTTCCAATTTAATTTTGAGTGTGACTCCAAATCCAGACCTCTATGGGTTGTTAAATTTGATTTCCATTGATAATTTTTGTGTGATTTTGATGTCAGCACATTCAACTATGTAAAGAAAAAAGTATTTAATAAGAATATTTCATTCATTCAGATCTAGGATGTGTTATTTTAGTGTTTATTTTTTTGAGCAGTGTGTATATATATGCTGTTTGGTTATGGTATGTATTAAAAAGACGTGTAATATAATTTAGCAATATAAGACCATTATTCTTTCAAATGTAATTATATTAATTGCATTCAATTAACTTTTGTTTCTGAGGTATGTCAAATTTTTTGAACATCACAAAATAGGTTGTTGAAAAGTTTATTTCAAAAGAGATATCAATCTGGCTATGGGCAACAGTATGTTCAGAATTGAATGTTTATTTTTGTAAGTCACTTTCCCTATAATAAATAAGCTCAGCAAGTGGATTGAGTGCTTCTTTTTACTCTAGATAGCTCATGTGGGCTGTGTGAATGCATCAATTCATGTACTGCTCGAGTACTAAAGATGTGAGTTGCGATGAGAGTGGTTGAATTAACGGTCAATCATACTGCTCAAGTACAAATAGCATGACTTTTCTGCGTGTAGTCTTCAATGGCAGACTGCAATAGAGCAGGTAAATGTCAAACTGATACGTCAAAATGGGCTGAGTGCTGGCCTGGTCGGGACAGTGACAGACGAGATCCACTAGCCCAACACATGGTTTTACTGGCCCCAGGTCAGCGGGGCATCAATAATGTCAGACCCTGCTCATTCATTGTTTCATTTCAAATCCAGTGCTGGAGTACAGAGCCAAAAGAACAAAAATGTCATTGTCCAAATATTTTTGGACCTCACTTTATACCCAAAATTACTTTACTCATTTTCCTTTTCTGTATTTTGATATTTCATGCAAGTTCATTGACTTGTAGTCAGGGAAAACATTTTGAGATTTCTTTTTTTAGTCAGCTGTTAAATGGTTTCTATCAATAATTGACATAATGTATGAAAATAAGTGATGTCAGAACAGGTTACACATCAGGGTTTCTGTTAGCTGGCAATTGCTGACATTTACATTACATTTACATTTAAGTCATTTAGCAGACGCTCTTATCCAGAGCGACTTACAAATTGGTGAATTCACCTTCTGACATCCAGTGGAACAGCCACTTTACAATAATGCATCTAAATCATTAAGGGGGGGTGAGAAGGATTACTTATCCTATCCTAGGTATTCCTTGAAGAGGTGAGGTTTCAGGTGTCTCCGGAAGGTGGTGATTGACTCCGCTGTCCTGGCGTCGTGAGGGAGTTTGTTCCACCATTGGGGGGCCAGAGCAGCGAACAGTTTTGACTGGGCTGAGCGGGAACTGTACTTCCTCAATGGTAGGGAGGCGAGCAGGCCAGAGGTGGATGAACGCAGTGCCCTTGCTTGGGTGTAGGGCCTGATCAGAGCCTGGAGGTACTGCGGTGCCGTTCCCCTCACAGCTCCGTAGGCAAGCACCATGGTCTTGTAGCGGATGCGAGCTTCAACTGGAAGCCAGTGGAGAGAGCGGAGGAGCGGGGTGACGTGAGAGAACTTGGGAAGGTTGAACACCAGACGGGCTGCGGCGTTCTGGATGAGTTGTAGGGGTTTAATGGCACAGGCAGGGAGCCCAGCCAACAGCGAGTTGCAGTAATCCAGACGGGAGATGACAAGTGCCTGGATTAGGACCTGCGCCGCCTCCTGTGTGAGGCAGGGTCGTACTCTGCGGATGTTGTAGAGCATGAACCTACAGGAACGGGCCACCGCCATGATGTTGGTTGAGAACGACAGGGTGTTGTCCAGGATCACGCCAAGGTTCTTAGCGCTCTGGGAGGAGGACACAATGGAGTTGTCAACCGTGATGGCGAGATCATGGAACGGGCAGTCCTTCCCCGGGAGGAAGAGCAGCTCCGTCTTGCCGAGGTTAAGCTTGAGGTGGTGATCCGTCATCCACACTGATATGTCTGCCAGACATGCAGAGATGCGATTCGCCACCTGGTCATCAGAAGGGGGAAAGGAGAAGATTAATTGTGTGTCGTCTGCATAGCAATGATAGGAGAGACCATGTGAGGTTATGACAGAGCCAAGTGACTTGGTGTATAGCGAGAATAGGAGAGGGCCTAGAACAGAGCCCTGGGGGACACCAGTGGTGAGAGCGCGTGGCGAGGAGACAGATTCTCGCCACGCCACCTGGTAGGAGCGACCTGTCAGGTAGGACGCAATCCAAGCGTGGGCCGCGCCGGAGATGCCCAACTCGGAGAGGGTGGAGAGGAGGATCTGATGGTTCACAGTATCGAAGGCAGCCGATAGGTCTAGAAGGATGAGAGCAGAGGAGAGAGAGTTAGCTTTAGCAGTGCGGAGCGCCTCCGTGATACAGAGAAGAGCAGTCTCAGTTGAATGACTAGTCTTGACTTTTGTTATAATAAATAAAAAATAAAAAAAGGAAAGGAAAGCCGCAAAATAAGACTGTTGCTGGCCAAAATGACCAGGAGAAAATAAAATTCTGTTGCAAAATAATGTTTTTTTTGTCATTGATGTAAATACCAGTTGATGGAAATGCATTTGACTGTCATGCTTATCGGACTATATTTTATAATTTGCATAATTTTTATTTTGTGTGCATTTTCGCTAGTTATCCAACACAACTGTCGCACGCTCTCAGCATACAGATCCTGTTTTGAGCAGTATTTCTCCCGCTCAAACCTCAGCTGATTGCTGCTGGAGTAAAATGTGATTTTATAAGCCAATTTATTGTGCAACAATTCTAAATGCAATCGCCGTTAAAAACTTTACAATGTGAGCTGGAGGCAGTATGCAATTTGAAACCATACTTAATTGTTTGAAACCTGAATGTTTTATTTCATATTATGAGTCATGTCTTACCTTGCTTCAAAGTAGCCTATTCGCAGAATCCGACCATGGAAACAGTCATTTATTTTATGACTTCATAGTCGGCACGTGAGTTTCAAGTTTGGGAAATCCTGCCATTTCTACACAGTTATGATTTTTATATGCGCATTTTTGTGGAAAGTTTCATTTGAATAATAACTTTATCAAAATTATAATCAACTAATGTTAGATCACCAGTCTCTGCCATATGGACACATTGATATACTGGGATCCATTGGCGACTAAAGAAAAGAGCGCATGGAACTCATAGCCTATAGGCCAATGCAGCAGTAGGCCTATATAGTGCAAAGTATTCATACCCCTTGACTTATTCCATATGTTGTGTTACAGCCTGATTTCAAAATGTATTTTTCTCACCCATTTACACACTGTCGTTTCTCTTTGCTTATTTGAGCTGTTCTTGCCATAATATGGTCTTTTACTAAATCAAATCTTGTCACATACACGTACTTAGATGTTATTGCGGGTGTAGCGAAATGCTTGTGTTTCTAGCTCTAACAGTGCAGTAATATCTAACAATTTCACAACAATACACACACCTAAAGGAATGGAATTAAGAATATATACATTGTGGGAGAGCAATGTCAGTAGCATAGACTTAGATACAGTATATACATATGAGATGAGTAATGCAAAATATGTAAACATTATTAAAGTGGCCAGTGATTCCAAGTCTGTATATAGGATAGCTGCTCTAATGTGCTGGTTATGGCCTTTTAACAGTCTGATGGCCTTGAGATAGAAGCTGTTTTTCAGTCTCATGTGACTATAACCCAAGAGAATTCTCTTGGGAGGTAATACAGTTGGGATTTGATTGAGGTATTCTAGGTCAGGTGAACAAAACACACAGGAACTCAAGTCCTTATCTCAATTACACCATAAGTTGTTCATCATAAAACATATATTTTTTTTGTATTTTTTTTTGATTGATTGTTTTTTAAAATAAGTTTAATGCTAGCTAGCAACTTAACTTGGCTCCTTGCTGCACAGGTAGTCAACCTGCCACGCAGTCTCCTCGTGGAGTGCAATGTAATCGGCCATAATCGGTGTCCAAAAATGCCGATTACCGACTGTTATGAAAATGTGAAATCGGCCCTAATTAATTGGTCGACCTCTAGTAAACGTATCGCGAAACAAAGAAATTCTCAGTCCAAATAAACTTTAATAGAAAGTTAGCAGAAAGCTATCATGGAAAGGAAAATACCTGTCTATTTGTGGATTAAGTCACCCTGATTAAATTATTATGGCTGCCACCCCGTTAACGGGATAATTGTCATCAACATCCGCTGAAATGCATAGCGCCACAATCAAATAATATTACCAAAAAGATTTATATTCATGAAATCACAAGTGCAAAATAGCAAAACACAGCTTAGCATTTTGTTAATCCACCTGTCATGTCAGATTTTGAAAATATGCTTTACAGCGAAAGCAATCCAATCGTTTGTAGGTTTATCGATCGCTCGACAAAACATTATGTACACCTAGCATCAAGTAGCTTGGTCACGAAAATCGGAAAAGCAATCAAATGAATCATTTACCTTTGATTGATCTTCAGATGTTTTCACTCACGAGACTCCCAGTTACACAATAAATGTTCCTTTTGTTCCATAAAGATAATTTTTATATCCAAAATACCTCCGTTTGTTTGGCGCGTTATGTTCAGAAATCCACAGGAAAGAGAGGTCACGAAGAGCGGTCCAAATAGTATCCATAATGTTGACAGAAACATGTCAAATAAAAGCCTGAAACTATGTCTCAAGACTGACACCTTGACGAAGCGATAGGAAAAGGAATCTGGTTGATATCCCTTTAAATGGAGCAAAGGCAGGCTATGGAACATGGAATTTTCAAAATTGAAGCCACTTACTGGTTTGATTTCCCTCAGGGTTTTGCCTGCAATATCAGTTCTGTTATACTCACAGACAATATTTGGACAGTTTTGGAAACTTTAGAGTGTTTTCTATCCAATACTTATAATAATATGCATATATTAGCGACTGAGGAGCAGGCCATTTAGTTTGGGCAACTTATTCATCCAAGCTACTCAATACTGCCCCCAGCCATAAGAAGTTAACTCTTTAGTCATATCCCAGTTTACCTATTTGCTTATGGTCCTGTCTACACCTAGCTACTGTTTTTATTTTATTTTTTTATTATACGAGCCAAAAATATTCAATTTAATTTGGAACAGCAAGACAAAATTTAGACATGCCTATTTATATAATGAATATGAATTTGGAGGGCAGAAATTATTACATTTTAAAGCATTAGACCTCTCACTAAAATGTGTCAGTCATACAGAAGTTATACTTAAATCTGAATTGGTTCTCTTCCAGATTAGTAAAATGTCTCACTCCATGTTCACGAATGGCCTTTTTCACTTTTCAACTGTTCACTTTCGGTTATTTGAACATTTAATCTCCAAAATATCGTTATTTGTGGAACATGCCATCGAACGTTGGTTGCAGTTTCAGTTTAGTCCACCAGAAAAGACAGAACAAATATTACAACAAATATTGTGGTTAAACTGAAATATACAGTGTGGCTTAAAAGTATTTAGTCAGCCACCAATTGTGCAAGTTCTCCCACTTAAAAAGATGAGGCCTGTAATTTTCATCATAGGTACACTTAAACTATGACAGACAAAATGAGAAAGAAAATCCAGAAAATCACATTCTAGGATTTTTAATGAATTTATTTGCAAATTATGGTGGAAAATAAGTATGCACACATATTTAGAAGACACTAGAAGCACAAGCATTTCGCTACACTCGCATTATCATCTGCTAACTATGTCTGTGACAAATACATTTTTATTTGATTCGCGTTGAATTTTCGAGTACTGGACCGTGTTGATGTCCGCCCTGAGATTTGAAGGTTGGGACTTAGATCCCTGGCCGAGTCTTACCAAAGACAGTAAATATGGCACCCAGTGCGAGCGTCTCTCTACTTGGCATTAACAAGATAGTTTGTCGCAGGGCTTTTACTCCATTCTTTTGTCCTTTCCAGGGGGTGTACTTCAAGCTGACTCACGCTACAGAAACTGACTACTGACTGCAACTACTGCTATGGTCTGCACCAGTTCTGGTCAGGCTCCTGCTCCTATGAGCTGCTGCGGCTCGCAAAAGCCACCACTCGTGCAAGGCTACTTACTTTGAGTACTGTAGCAGCTCAGCACTGTACTGTATTGTCAGTGTGTGTCTGATGCTCAGGGGTCGACTAGACTATTGGACAGGAAACGTTTAATTACAGAAAGGACCAGTATTGTGTACAACTAGGTTATCACTATAGGCTACAAGTCACTACAAGTTATGTGTACGTTTTTGTGGCCACTGACTTGCAGGCAATCTCTTGTACGCAGTACTTGTTGTTTTTCATTGTCATAAGGTTCACATGGTGGCAAGTCAGATATTAGATGGCATATGTAAGTACCGGTTAATGCTCGAGCTTGACATTATGCATTTGTGTACCCAATAGATTGATTGTGTGGGAATGATGCCAATATTTAGACCTTTTTTTGTTGTTCTACCATCTTAGAAAGTATTGTAATTAATAACCTTAGCAAACATGAGTTTATTGTTGGAATGTCATTGAATGTGACAATGTTGTTTTTCCTCATTGTGCTCCGGCTGAGAGAGGTTCTCAGAAGTGCAGGATAATTTTGCAGAAGAGGGATTTGACTAAGGAAGCTTAGCCAGATTGTTGGGAGCAATGATGTCATGTTTCTTGATCATTATTAATCGTCTTCTATTTAACTCAGCATTCTGTGATTGAGTTTCTCCTTACCAGCACCCATTACCCGCAATTTCCTTGCAGACTAAGTGTAATATAAGATAACGTAACGTAATCATTTACAGGCTCCATCTCTCTGCTGCTCCCTGCATCAGTGTGTCTCTCTCTTACACACTTGCGCAGACAGACATGCATGGACGAGGTAATGAGTCACTTTTTTGGACGTGGTCTCTTGTCCTGTGCTCTTGTTCAGACACACCCCCTGAGACAGATGCTTCCCTGAGTTGAAGCACAGAGCACAACTGTTCCAGCTGTACCACAGCCTCAGCAGTGAGAAATACACCAGTATGGTTTCAATTATATTCACCAGTTTGATCATTTTTCTCTTAGAGCAACATTCGTGAAAGAAAAATGTGAACCTTCTCTCCTTCCAACTCGGTTCCGTTCATTGGGCCAGTTCTTTTGACCTCTGCTTTTCAGGTCCCTTTGCACCAGGGATGCTTGTTGATATCATGCAGTATATCATGGAGTTGTCGGTTGTCCAGTCTGTAAAGAACATTGTAGGGATAGTGTACGATTGGGTGTGTTTGTGTGAGTAAACCGATTGTGCTACATGAGCGGCTTTCAGTCTGCTGGTATTCGCGTGATCCAACACACAGCTGTGTCACTGAATGGTGACCGTGATGGCTGGGATGTGTTGGCTCTGCCCTCCCCTGTAGACCATGAAATGACAGATGGACAGAGCCAGCCTGCTGGGTGTCCTGTCCAGTGCAGGACGTCCTGCCCTGATGGCCGTTAGGCAGGTGTATGGAGGTCAAGGTCGCAGGGAGGGGAGAGGAAACACGCTGATCAGTTCATGTAATTCCACCAAGGCTCAGGTCCTAAGCACTGTACTGCTCTGTCTCCAGGCAACATGCTCGAGGGGGTGGAGCTTGGGGATTCTTTTTACTGGTGCCCTCATGCCAATTACTTGACTATACCTGCCTGTGTAATCATGAAATGGACCTGCCCATACCTTCCTCAGAATATGCAGAAGCATTTTTTAAAATTTTATTTCCAGTGGTCATAAGATCATACAATACTGTATGATAGGAATCACTATTGTAATAACTATTTTTAATTGAGGCGATGGGTTTCTCCCAGCAACTGTATAGGGCAAAATGAGCATCAGCCATCCCTCCTGTCCTGACTATCTCTTGTGTTTCTCCTTGTCTCTAGGTGGAGTCCTTCATATTAGACCAGGAAGACCTGGACAACCCCATGCTAAAGACTGCGTCGGAGCTGCTCCTGTCCAGCGCTGCTGAAGGAGCTGACCTCAGAACAGTGGACCCAGAAACACAAGCCAGACTGGAGGCTCTGTTAGAAGCAGCCGGTACGTATAGTACAGGGCAATTGCTGGCTTTTGACCCCCCCCAAACGGAAAAGCAAATTAGCGAATTGACCGGGATAAAAAAACAATCCCTTTGCAAAAGAATGCTTTTATTTCATTGATGGAAATATCAGTCGATGTAAATGCATTTGACCGCCAATGCTTATCGGTCTATAGGTTCATTTTCAAAATTTTGTGGAATTAAATTGGGCTGTGTGTATTCGGTAGAGGTCATGTATCTCAATCATCGCACAGCATACAGAGCCTAATTTGAGTGGAATATCACTTGTCAGATAGCGCTAAAGCTGCAGCTGGAGTGAAAATAGCATTTATACATCCCAAGTCATTGCTCAACAGTTATTAAAGCAATTGCTATTTACGCTGTTTCATATCAGCTGTCTTTTTCTGTCCAGAAACCAAAGGCCTAATCCTAGTCATATTAACAACCCATCCTAGTTGTTGCATCTTTAGATTCCCCCTCGTTTCTAACAGAGATTTTCGTCTGTCACATATGGAACCGCTCGTATCAGGTGTGCTGTTTAGAACCGTTATTTCCCGCTAATTGCATGACGTTTTATTTGGCTGCTTCATTACAGGAGTTGCATGTTCTGTTAAGATGAATTACCATGATCTTAATGTGATTTCTGTCATTCAGAGCACTGTGGTTGGACGTCGTAATGGGTTACGCACCCAATGCATATGGGTCCGGTAAATTTCTCAAATGGCCAGTAAATTAAAATCCTTCCGGGCACATTGTCCGGTGCCGCATTTTCCTAACGGAAACCCTGGCATAGTAGCACCACGATCTGACTCCTTCACCTAGTTTTATGAATACCCTGTTTTCAGACCTGCCCACATTTCGCCCTCTGCCATGCCCACTATGCATTTGAAGTCATGTTGAATTACAAAACTGTTGCATGGTAAGGCTGCCCAGTCATATTCTTGTTATTGAATAGGACTGCTGGTCTTTTTTGATTGTTTGAATGCCGAAACCCGCTTGAATCTCTGCCCAATAGAGTATAAATTTAAGCCTACAATTTTGCTGCAATTTAGTTAGTAGGCCTGTGTCTGGTGCTCGTGTTTCTGTTCCTGCCACTGTGTTGGGACATGACCCTGTAGGTGTGTGGAGTTGGCACGCTGCCAGGGATAAATACCAACATCACAAACGCAAGTGCTGAACACCAAAACATGATTCTCTGCTACAACATAAACCCCTGCGTCTTCTTTTTTACTGTGCTTTGCATCCGGTTGTGTTGTGGGTTCTGTAGTTCACCTTGGAAAAAAAATCAAAATGATATGATCAATTACAGTAATAAGTAAAGTTGGGGCGGCAGGTAGCCTAGTGGTTAGAGCGTTGGGCCATTAACCGAAAAGTTGCTGGATCGAATCCCTGAGCTGACAAGGTAAAAACCTGTCGTTGTGCCCCTGAACAAGGCAGTTAACCCACTGTTCCTATGCCATCATTGTGAATAAGAATTTGTTATTTAACTGAAATGCCTAAAATAAAAATAAATAAATAAAAGTTGACTGCAGGGTGCTCACAGGCTAAGTGTCACAAGGTAATTATCAGACCGGTCACAACTGTCTCTCTCTGGCCTCAGTTGAGCTAAGCTGAATCAGACCATCGACGCACTAAACCTTGGTCTGTCTGTATAGAGCCATAGTCATTGCAGCCTCTTTAGAGAAAGAAAAGCTTTCTGAAACAATTAAAGACGTTAATTGGTCTGATTTGATGTGCATGAACCTGTGGATGGCACGTCGTGGTGTGCAGACGGTTAGCACATTAGCTGGTCCCCAGCAAGCCAGCCAGTCAGTCAGTGCATGGCGAGCTGGTACAGGCTAGCCCAGCCCATGAAATGAGATGGGAGGTAGCTAGGCTCTCTGGGACACCACGGGGGAGATTAACATGAACAATGGATTTCCATACAGCAGCAACAGCTCCCATCATGACTCAGCACTGGCCTTTAGTAGACTCTGTTGTTTCCGTCCGTGTGTCTGTCTCCTGTCTATCTTTGTGTCTGTGTGTATGTGTCTTAGTGATTGTTTGTTCCTGTGTTTTTGTCAGTTCCTCTCTGTGTGGTGTGCGTGTCTGAACTGCTGCACATCTGTGTAACCAACCACGTGGCACGTGCAGTGGTTTTTGCATACCATAGGCAATATTGGGCTCATTCTTCTGTTAAGCCTCAATGTTGGCTGATCACCAGGCTCTGTTCCGTTGATTCAGTGTATGCACACTCTGAGTCATGTGTTCAGTTTCCCCAATTGATATTATCAGAAGCTATTTCTCCAATAGAAATCCCAGATCACACTTGTAGGCGATGTCATGTCGATGTTGGCAAGCTAAGCTCACGCGCAGAAACACGTCATTGGGTCTAACGGTCATCTCACTCCGAACTGCAGATATGCAGGCCATCAAATCAAAGGCACACCTTCGATACAAAGCTGTTTTTGATGAGAATGAAACATAACATGTTCCACTAAAGACATTGGCTCAAATCTAGGTTGTGCCTTTTAGATTTCGAGAAAATGAACAACTAAGGAATAATGTTTCACTTCTAATTGACTTCTCAAACCCTGGCCTGATCTGCTTTGTTTGTTTCGCAAGCGTTCCTGGAAGTCTCGCGACTCTAGGTTTAAAAACTCTGTTTCCTCAACACTGTTCAGCACTTGATAATACAGACAGAATGTGTTCTTTGCACTGTGTCTTTGAACATGTTGCATGGTTGGAACATGGGCTAACCTATGCCCGTTTTGTGTGTGTTTTTATTTGGCCCGGCACTAACTGTGGATGCGTTTGTGGTCACTGCGGCTGTGCTGTGAATGCTGGTGACCCTCGATGCACGGCCCTGTGCCTATGAAGGCATTGGTAAACTGTCCACTGCCGATGGTAAAGCCTTTGCAGATCCAGAGGTGCTACGCCGCTTGACGTCGTCCGTGAGCTGTGCGCTGGATGAGGCTGCGGCTGCTCTCACACGCATGAGGGCTGAAAACACACTCAACACCAGCCAGGCAGACAAGTATGTATCTCTTCTGCTCTAGTAGTCTCATACCACAAAGGTGCATCACACCTTATTCTCACATCAGTAGAAAGATGTTCTTGTCTAGGCCATATGTTTCCTTTGTGCTTTCTTCAAGTTAGCGTTTTCCCTCCTCATGAACAGTTGACAATTCCTTAGATGAATACGTAACTGTGCTCGGACTCTGAATAGCTCACATTGATTCATAGACGTTACCTTGTTCTCACAAATTAAATCAATCTTATACTGTTTTACTGAAACACTTTAAGGCACCATATTGAGCCAAATGCAGTTCATAAAATGCATGTACAGCTCTGAGTGAGGACTTTTTGTTTTCAACTTCGTATTAGGTGTGAATTGTGACAGCGCTCTGTTACCTTGTTTTCTGACCTGCTGTTGATTTGCCCTGTGCAGCCACAGTCCCAGTAATTGTAGCAGTCTGGTTATTTTCAGCCGTAGCTTGGCGGAGGCGTGCTCGGACGGGGATGTCAATGCCGTGAGGAAGCTGCTGGATGAGGGGCGGAGCGTCAACGAACACACGGAGGAGGGAGAGAGTCTGCTCTGCCTCGCCTGCTCCGCCGGATACTATGAACTCGCACAGGTAGAGTAAACACACACACACACTTTAAATACTTTATTTCAAGGGCCGTTGACACAAGACAGGAACAAAAAGAACCTTCTCCTCCTCCACATAGCTAGGCTGCCCGTAACCGCCAAAACAGAGCAGTACTGAGGCAACTGCCTTGCTCTGGTCTTAGGAAGGCCTGCAGTCTGGAGACCATGTACAGTAAGCCTACGTACGTTGCTGAGACTGCCAAATATCAGTGCCACCAACCTGCATCTTTATCCCAGGTTGTGTAGGAGGGATATGAGAGGCTGGTATTTTAGGAGCATGTCTGCAAAAGCCTGCTCCTATCTAACAGTCGAATGAGCAGCCCACTTCCAGAATCAGCGCCTCCCCCACAGCAACAATCTCTGGCTCATTCGGCATACAAGAAAACACATTATCATCAACATCAAACCAGGCTCCTCTGACACACAACACACTCTCTCATCTTTGTATTTTTAACTACTCATGTAATACTGCTAGCATTGCCCAGCCTTGCTTTTAATCCGTAGTTCCATCTAGTTCTGAAATCCAATACAGTTGTATTCAAATTAGGGCTGACCCCAATTATTCGACTGTTTGGTTGTTAGGCTGTTGTGGTGTGTGTGCGTATATATATACATGTATGTATGTATGCATTGCATGCATCCGTAAGGCAGTAGTGACCAAGAAAAGCACAAATAAGCAAGGATAAATATTTAGTACCAGTCAAAGTTTGAACACACCTACTCATTCAGGTTTTTTTATTTTTACTATTTTCTTCATTGTAGAATAATAGTGAAGACATCAAAACTATGAAATAACACATATGGAATCATGTTGTTGTTAGGGTTCGTTCCTTGGTCCTTGTCAATCATTGGCTCATTGGTGAAATTAGCATTATGACTCTTTAATTAAATAATTCAAAAACCTGTATTAATGCAATTGCAGACAGAAGTTGACAATCAGGATCACAGCACGCATGCTTCCGAGTAAGTTCTGAATCAAAGGAAAGGTCCCGTGTTATTTTATCAAACCCGAAGTCCAGCCCTAGTGATGTCACGGCCTACGTCATTATCTTTTACTCATGAGACCAAAACCATGCCTACACAGCTATATTAACAAGGCTTTTAGTGTGTTATCTAAAAGCTTAGCAGTAAATGTCCAAGTTGGTTTATGTATTTATTTTATTTATTTCACCTTTATTTAACCAGGTAGGCAAGTTGAGAACAAGTTCTCATTTACAATTGCGACCTGGCCAAGATAAAGCAAAGCAGTTCGACACTCACAACGACACAGAGTTACACATGGAGTAAAACAAACATACAGTCAATAATACAGTATAAACAAGTCTATATACGATGTGAGCAAATGAGGTGAGATAAGGGAGGTAAAGGCAAAAAAAGGCCATGGTGGCAAAGTAAATACAATATAGCAAGTAAAACACTGGAATGGTAGATTTGCAGTGGAAGAATGCGCAAAGTAGAAATAAAAAATAATGGGGTCCAAAGGAGTAAAATAAATAAATAAATAAATAAAATAAATACAGTAGGGAAAGAGGTAGTTGTTTGGGCTAAATTATAGATGGGCTATGTACAGGTGCAGTAATCTGTGAGCTGCTCTGACAGTTGGTGCTTAAAGCTAGTGAGGGATATAAGTGTTTCCAGTTTCAGAGATTTTTGTAGTTCGTTCCAGTCATTGGCAGCAGAGAACTGGAAGGAGAGGCGGCCAAAGAAAGAATTGGTTTTGGGGGTGACTCGAGAGATATACCTGCTGGAGCGTGTGCGACAGGTGGGAGATGCTATGGTGACCAGCGAGCTGAGATAAGGGGGGACTTTACCTAGCAGGGTCTTGTAGATGACATGGAGCCAGTGGGTTTGGCGACGAGTATGAAGCGAGGGCCAGCCAACGAGAGCGTACAGTTTGCAATGGTGGGTAGTATATGGGGCTTTGGTGACAAAACGGATTGCACTGTGATAGACTGCATCCAATTTGTTGAGGAGGGTATTGGAGGCGATTTTGTAAATGATATCGTCGAGGATTGGTAGGATGGTCAGTTTTACAAGGGTATGTTTGGCAGCATGAGTGAAGGATGCTTTGTTGCGAAATAGGAAGCCAATTCTAGATTTAACTTTGGATTGGAGATGTTTGATATGGGTCTGGAAGGAGAGTTTACAGTCTAACCAGACACCTAAGTATTTGTAGTTGTCCACGTATTCTAAGTCAGAGCCGTCCAGAGTAGTGATGTTGGACAGGCGGGCAGGTGCGGGTAGAGATCAGTTGAAGAGCATGCATTTAGTTTTACTTGTATTTAAGAGCAATTGGAGGCCACGGAAAGAGTTGTATGGCATTGAAGCTTGCCTGGAGGGTTGTTAACAGTGTCCAAAGAAGGGCCAGAAGTATACAGAATGGTGTCGTCTGCGAAGAGGTGGATCAGAGACTCACCAGCAGCAAGCGCGACATCATTGATGTATATAGAGAAGAGAGTCGGTTATAGTGGAATGTCTGACTTTTCTTGTCTCCGACACTCCCCTGCAGAGTTCTGTCTCAGTCACACATTTCTCAGAGAGAACTAGAAAACAACTTTGGAACGAAATTAAAACCTCATAATGTGTGTGTGTGTGTGTATATATATTGTTAATTTGTAGTCTAGGACCCTATAAATATAAGGAGGAAGGAGTCTTATAACCCCTCCCCTTCTATTAATACAACATCAGCATAATCAATTATTCTAATACATCAGTCATTTGGTACAGCCCCAATCATGACCCCTAGGTGAACCTCTAACATTGTAACCAAGAAAGAGAAGTTTTCAACAAATCAAAAAGTTATATTTGAGATTCTTCAAAGCAGCCACCCTTTGCTGTGATGACAGCTTTGCACACTCTTAGCATTATTTCAACCAGCTTCATGAGGAAGTCATCTGGAATGCATTTCAATTAACAGGTGTGCCTTGTTAAAAGTTAATTTGTGGAATTTCTTTCCTTAATGTGTTTAAGCCAATCAGTTGTGTTGTGACAAGGTAGGGGTGGTATGCAGAAGATAGCCCTATTTGGTAAAAGACCAAGTCCATATTATGGCAAGAACAGCTCAAATAAGCAAAGAGAAACGACAGTCCATTATTACTTTTAAGACATTACGGTCAATTTTTTTGATTACTACATGATTCCATATGTGTTCTAGTTTTGATGTCTTACTCTACAATGTAGAAAATAGTACAGATAAAATCCCTTGAATGAGCAGGTGTCCAAATTTTGATTAACCACGTGACAATGATTTTTAGATGACTTGTTATGAATTAAATTAAACTCTTCCTCAAATGTGCATATGAAAACTAACTGGCACTCAGATCGGTAGAAATGGCGAGATAAATTGGCATTCCACATGATAGTTTGCTGAGTTCTCGTGTAGCCTATTACCGGTCACTTCAGGAGAGTAATATCAGAATCTCTGGAAGCAAGTAGGAGCCAAGGAGGATGGTTGGGACAGGTTTTGTTTTTTCCGGTTATCTTGATCTCTGTCTCCCTCTTGAGTCATTTGTCTTATTTCATAAAACAGTGCGCTTAATGCTTCAGACAAGCTCAATGAATGTAGTGGATTTTATTCAAACATATATGGTGTCTGTGTATGGAAAATTACAATCGATTGGTTGAAAGAACAGAATAGATCATTAAAATGTTCTACTGCCAACCTGGGGCTTTGTGGTTGTGCCTGGGTATCTGTTGCAAGCACTGATGTTGTCTGTTCTCCTGCAGGTCTTGCTGGCTATGCACGCTAACGTTGAAGATCGGGGCATCAAGGGCGACATCACGCCCCTCATGGCAGCAGCCAGCGGCGGCTACGTAGACATTGTCAAACTGCTCCTGGTACATGGGGCTGATGTCAACGCACAATCCTCCACAGGTAAATACAACAAGTCACATTCGCTCAATCCAGACAGTCTCATACCCTGACTACACCTCTCGAGTCGCGTGCGCTGCAAAATAAATGTAGAAATGTATGTTCTACAATTATTGCACCCACACTGCTCACGCGTGTCAACGAGCGTCTGCGTTGCCAATGGCTAAAATAGAAGTCCTTTCTATTTCTAACGCAGATCGCGCTGCAAGTCCTGCCTCTCCCATCTCCTCTTTGGTTTATAGAAGCAGGTATTCACTTGCCATCTCGTCATTGGCAGGGTAGCCTAGTGGTTAGAGCGTTGGACTAGTAACCGAAAGGTTGCAAGTTCGAATCCCCGAGCTGACAAGGTACAAATCTGTCGTTCAGGCAGTTAACCCACTGTTCCTAGGCCGTCATTGAAAATAAGAATTTGTTCTTAACTGACTTGCCTAGTAAAATTAAGGTAAAAAATTGTTTTTTTCAAATTGGTTATACCCAGTGTTGCCGGTCGTTGTGGTAATACTATGAAAGTTTAGATGCCAATCACCATATAAGTTCAAAGATGAAAAAGCCTGAAAGGAGGAGAGATGACTAGATATGTTTCGGTTGACAGTTTTATGTGTGGATTAATTGTCAGAGTAGAGGACCTTGTGCATTTCAGGTGAAGTAACAACTTAATGTTTATCTTAGGACAAATCAGCTAGCAAGTGCAAGCTAAATTGCCATACATGTTTTTCGACCTGTCCCCAAATTAATGTAATTGGTTCAGAGTTTGTTTTGATATTTTAACCTGTGTGTCGTCATCATGTTTGGTGTAGGGGGACAAAATACATTTATGCACGAAGGGGTTCGCACGCAGCCGGTTTGGGTTCCATGTCATACTTCCCCACCACATGCAGTTATATACATCTGCTGTGAATGTCCACAAACACTTAACACTCTGTCCTTGTTCTTGTCAGGTAACACAGCGCTGACGTATGCTTGTGCGGGCGGCTTCCTGGATGTGGTGAAGGTGCTGCTGAAGGAAGGCGCCAACATCGAGGACCACAATGAAAACGGCCACACCCCCCTGATGGAGGCGGCCAGCGCGGGACACGTGGAGGTTGCCCGGGTCCTCCTGGAGTACGGTGCTGGAATCAACACGCACTCCAACGAGTTCAAGGAAAGTGCTCTTACGCTGGCCTGCTATAAAGGTACGTCCTGGACAATGAACCCCTTACCCATGCATCAGAGCGATCGGTCTTTGTCTAGATATCCGTGACTGAAGTGATCTAATGTTGTCACGTATGTTGAAAAAGTATGAATGTTAAACAGGAATTGTAATTGTAGGAAAGAAGCACCCAGAGCATTGTTTATCATTGTTCCTCTTGTTCCCACACACAGGGCACCTGGACATGGTGCGCTTCTTGTTAGAGGCTGGGGCTGACCAAGAGCACAAGACAGACGAGATGCACACAGCACTCATGGAGGCTTGTATGGTGAATAAACACAGACACAGGAACTCATTTAGTTTGTGCAGCACGATGAAATTGGACAAGGTGCAGTATGGCTGTGCACGTTGGTGAGCCCTGTTGTCTCTGCCTCTCTTCAGGATGGGCATGTGGAGGTGGCGCGGCTGCTGTTGGACAGCGGGGCGCAGGTCAACATGCCTGCTGACTCGTTTGAGTCGCCGCTGACGCTGGCGGCCTGTGGGGGGCATGTAGAGCTAGCTGCCCTGCTGATCGAGAGGGGCGCCAACCTGGAGGAGGTTAATGATGAGGGATACACTCCACTCATGGAGGCTGCACGAGAGGGCCACGAGGAGATGGTAGCGCTGCTTTTGGCACAAGGTATGGACTTCTCTCCATTTGAAACAAACGAGTGCTTCGGTTTAGAGATTTGTTCCTTACTACAGATGTAGGATCTTTATTTGATCATCCTTTTGTTGCTGAGAATTTTCCAACACTGCAGGAAATGCAGATGAGCTTTGTGATTTACATAAATCACCTGAAAACCCACACTAGCATAGTTATGTTAACGCTATTGCAGTTTTAGGTATCCTTCTTTTGGCCAGCTAATAGCCTAAACACAGGTGAAGCAACATTATGGACTTAAACGTTTAAATCCTGTTGCTGTAGGAAAATGTTCTGTGACAATATACTGAGTGTACAGAACATTAGGAACACCTGCTCTTTCCATGAAACTGACCCGGTGAAGCTATGCTCTGTTATTGATGTCACTTGTTAAATCCTTTTCAATCAGTGTAGATGACAGGTTGAAGAAGGATTTATAAGCCATGAGACATTTGCAACATGGATTGTGTACTTGTGCCATTGAGGGTGAATGGGCAAAGGCAAGTTTAAATGGCTTCGAACTGGGTATGTTAGTAAGTGCCAGACACACTGGTTTGAGTGTCAAGAACGGCACCGTTGCTGCGTTTTTCACGCAACGTTGCAGTTTCCAATGTTTCCCCTGTGTATCAAGAATGGTCCACCACCCAAAGGACATCCAGCCAACTTGACACAACTGGAAAGCATTGGAGTAAACATGGGCCAGGATCCCTGTGGAATGCTTTCGACACCTTGTAGAGTCCATGCCCCAACGATTTGAGGCTGTTCTAAGGGCAAAAGGGAGTGCGACTCAAGATTGGGAAGATGTTCCTTATGTTTTGTGGACTCTGTGTAGGTCAAATTAAGATCCAACACCGGTATATTGTCCATCCAAGCTTAGTGTTGAGGCAAAATGCAGAAGTCCTCTTTTGGAAATAAAATGATGTTCAGTTACAGTTTTAAGATTATTTTCTTTCTGAGTTAATGCAAAAGGGACAAGCTGGCTTTTCTAAAACAAATTGGGGAAAATCATTCTGGGGTCCAACAGGCATAGATTAGTACTCCTTTAAAATGGGTTCCAGGCCAAATCATCTGAATCCTTGTCCCTCTGTCTATGTTGTCTGTGTTGTCTGCAGGTGCCAACATCAACGCTCAGACAGAGGAGACCCAGGAAACGGCCTTGACGCTCGCCTGCTGTGGGGGCTTCCTGGAGGTGGCTGACTTCCTCATCAAGGCCGGGGCCGACATCGAGCTGGGCTGCTCCACGCCTCTCATGGAGGCTGCTCAAGAGGGACACCTGGAGCTGGTCAAATACCTGCTGGCTGCAGGTGAGCAGAACCTCTCCTAAGGAGGACAGCCTGTCTCTCTCAAACCCAACTCTACCAACCTCATTTATTGAAATTGACTTGGCTATAAAAACAACAACCCTCAGTGTGTGAATTTGACACTTGTACTCTTGTCTTCAGGCGCAAATGTCCACGCCACCACGGCGACGGGAGACACGGCGCTGACGTACGCCTGTGAGAACGGACACACAGACGTGGCTGATGTGCTGCTGCAGACGGGGGCTGACCTGGTGAGACCTCTCCCCAACCCTCTGTCCTGCCCTCATCTATGGGGGAACAGTTCATGTCAATACATAGCGTTTTTGTACGAGTTGTTTACACGTTTGCATAAGTGTGGGTGTGCTTCCCGAATTGCATCCTAAAATATTCCCTTCATAGGGAATCGGGTACCATTTGGGATGCAGCCTGGGTGTTTTTAAGATGCTGTATACATTGCTGCTTGAATAGGCTCATGTGTTTCTGTGTGCCCACGTGACTCACTTCTGTCTTTCTGTTTGTCTTGCAGGAACATGAATCGGAGGGGGGCAGGACCCCTCTGATGAAAGCAGCCAGAGCGGGACACCTGTGTACTGTACAGTTCCTAATCAGCAAAGGTGTGCCTCTACCTCCTCCCTGTATAACAAGCACACACCAGACATCTGACACATTTGAACTTGAGCCGCGGACAGACACAACGATACATTCATCTTAACACGTCGTAGTGTTGCTACTTTTTGCAGGTGTGCTTAGGTTGACCCTGTCCTTTGTCTCCCTCCCTCCACCAGGTGCTAATGTTAACAGGGCGACGGCCAACAATGATCACACTGTGGTGTCTCTGTCCTGCGCTGGGGGTCACCTGGCCGTGGTGGAGCTGCTGCTGGCCCACGGGGCCGACCCCACACACAGACTGAAGGTGAGTTTGCCTGTCCCAAGCTCCTGGGCGGAAAGGTCTCAGGAAAGAAATCTAATGTTAAGAGTGCAAGCACGGCAAGCATTCTAATGGACTCCTGTAAAGACTAACCTTTCTGTAACTCCTATGAACACAATTGTTTCTTTTTCAGTTGTCTTGAGATAAATTGTAACTTCTCCCAAGAACCTGAGACTAATGGTAATGTGTGTTTTGTACATGTTTCACATAGGATGGCTCCACCATGCTGATTGAAGCTGCTAAGGGTGGACACACCATCGTGGTGTCCTACCTCCTCGACTACCCCAACAACATCCTATCGGTCCCCACGCCTGACATGTCTCAGCTCACACCCACCTCTCATGACACCTCTCAGGTAGACTGCTGACTTGCCTATAGACAAACATCTACTTCTACAAACATGTTATTTGTCTGGATGACGTGTTGATACCAAATTATACTTTTATGTTATCTTACACTTTACCTTACCCAAACAGGATCCACGAGTTCCATTCCAAGCCCTGGCCATGGTGGTGCCTCCTCAAGAGCCAGACAGGGTCCCCTCCAACATCACAACGCCTCCACCGGTCATCACAAAAGGTCAGTTCATACGACGTGTGTTAACAGCAAATACATGTCTAACTTTGTTCATTCCCTGGCCAAGAAGCCCACTAGACACCAGTTGACTGCACAAGGCATTAAAATGTTACAGGTAATGATTACTGTAATACTGAATGGTACAACCTTGTAGCTAACTGGTTGTGTTGTCCTGTGCGACTGTCTCAGGCAGCTCTAAGCAGAGGCTGAGCCCCCACCTGGGTAGCCCTGTCGCTGCAGGCAGTCCAGATGCGGATCTGCTGCCCCCCTTCCACCCATACCAGCCCCTGGAATGCATTGTGGAGGAGACGGAGGGCAAGCTGAACGAGCTGGGCCAGAGGATCTCCGCCATAGAGAAGGCCCAGCTGCAGTCTCTAGAGCTGATCCAGGGAGAGCCGCTCACCAAAGACAAGATCGAGGAGCTGAAGAAGAGCCGCGAGGAGCAGGTGCAGAAGAAGAAGAAGATCCTCAAGGAGCTGCAGAAGGTGGAGCGCCAGCTGCAGCTGAAGACGCAGCAGCAGTTCACCAAAGAGTACCTGGAGGCCAAAGGCCTGAAGGACGACCCGGGGCAGCCGGGTCAGGCGGCAGGGGTGGAGAAGCTCGGCACCCCCCTGCCAATGCAGGCTGCACAGCCGGGCTTCAACACTGAGGGGGACGGGGAGGGCAACCACCACCACGATGGGCAGCTCCATTCCGCCGACGAGGAACAGGAGGATGACGATGATGATGAAGATGATGAGGACGAGGAGGATGAAGAGGTGGACTATGCCAAGCTTCCCGAGGTGGACACCATCCTGTACAGAGAGGCCCAACAGCACCCGACAACCTCTCCTCCTCAGACCCAAGGCCTGCAGGCCAACTTCGTACCCGTCCAGTCCCTGGCCCTCCAACAATCCACAGACTTCAGCACAGCAGACTACCTCGACAGCCCTGACCTGCAGAGGGCGATGGTGAGCCAGCAGCAGATGCTGGGGCAGCACTTGACAGGCCTGGGACCGGGCCTTCTCGCCCAGGCCCCTGATGGACTTATGGTAGCCACACCAGCACAGACGCTCACAGACACGTTGGACGATATCATGGCAGGTGTGTGAGCAGTTACCGTAGACTCTGGTTCATTGCTTTCCTTAGTTCTTCTAATAACTATAAGTAGTGACAGTGTTCCCTCCCCCATCCATTTCCTTAATACTCAACACGGTTTCAGTACATTTTAAACAGAATTCACAAATGGTCTTGATCCTTAAATTCTAATGTAATACGATTTGGTTATAATTTGAAAGTTTTGTCTTATTAAAACCTCTTAAGACTGCAGTGCCTGAAATCAGGCACAAGAATGGCTGATATTATGTTTATATTATTGAGGAGTGCTTACGCCTCGATCACACCGATAGCTATATTGCATTTTGGTACACCAGAAGTACATCCATTTCCAATGGAACGCTGCGTTTGCTTTGCAGCGTTTCGTTGCAGAGGCAGTTTGCAGTGTGACCTGTGTGGTGCATACGTTGGATTCATCGAACGTATCCGTGAAACTATACGCGTAGACGGGCCTGACAGAAATGGTAGCGAAAGGTGAATGTCGAACTTTTGTTGCACGCATATCCAGATGATGCTGCGTACCATTTTGCGCAACGGCGCTGTAGATGTGATCAAGGCATTGGAAAATTCTGGTCCATCGCAGAGTGATAGGAGAGCGCTCGTTGCATTCGTCTTGAGCACACACAACTGTATATGTAACTTGTGTAGCTCTACGATAAAGAATGAAACCTACAGACTTCCTTAAACCTAAAATAGTGACAGAAGTCATTTTGTGTGGAAGTCAAAAGTTTCGTTACGTCGGCGGCAAACCCAAAACATATGCTAGGAACGAAGAAAAATCCCTTGTCACTGGGCTTCTCCCGTTGTTGATACGGAGGACGTATGCTGTTTAAATGGCCAACATGTTAAGATGTTCACAAATGTAACACATTTTCAAGATTACTAATGTCTTGATATGTTTGGTGAAGTAATAAAGAAAGTGAAATATTTTGGGTAGGTGTTTCTAAAACTAATTGTAACCACATATGGACATATAAAGAATAAAAAGGCTTATTCATTCAAATGTCATGGAGGGGGGTGGACACTACAACATTATTGAAAATATTGCCCTCTTGCTAGTTTGATGCATACCATAGCAAAACAGTGCAAAAGGGCTGTCAGCTCAAGAGGTTTTAACAACTCTCTCCCTCAGCAGCAGTGAGCAGCAGAGTGCCTATGTTGAACACTACAACCTCACCCACACCCACAGCACAGACGCCAATCGACGGAGAGTCCCCACCCTCCATGCTCCCCCTCTACCCCTCTGTGGACATTGACGCACACGTACGTCACACAACTTATCTGCTAATACACACTGCTTAAGCTAATAGTAGTACGTCTTGTTTCTGATCAGGAAAATAACGCTGACTATCTCTTCTCAGACGGAGAGCAATCATGACACCGCTCTGACGCTGGCCTGTGCAGGCGGCCATGAGGAGCTGGTGTCGGTGCTCATTGCTCGCGGGGCTAACATCGAGCACCGGGATAAGAAGGGTACACACTCCATACTTTGTCTTTTATATGTTAGTTGTAGCTTTAGTTTTGTAAATGTGTCAATTTTACGAGAACAATCATTTGTCTGTAGAAGTGGGAGTCCATATCTGTGTATGATGTTGGAGAGTAATCTAAGTGTCTGTCCCTCTGTCTGTCCCCAGGTTTCACCCCTCTGATCCTGTCTGCTACAGCGGGTCATGTTGGCGTGGTGGAGATCCTGCTGGATAAAGGCGGGGACATCGAAGCCCAGTCAGAGAGAACCAAAGACACACCTCTCTCCCTGGCCTGCTCTGGAGGAAGACAAGAGGTGCTGCTCTGCGTTCAACACCACATCAGTGACTTGTTATAGGATCAGAGACCAAGTAAAATGGCTGAACTATGGGCTCTTAACTGGCCCAAACTGCTGGTTGTTAAACTAATACAAGGGAGCTGCTGGATGAAATCAAGTTCAGAAGTGTTCAGTAGTGTGATCAGACCTGGCATCTTTCAGACCATTGACACCCCGATTTGACACCAACTTCCTGTCTTGACCAGTTTAACACTCCATACATTTAGAAAAACAATGTGTTCTGTGGATTGAATAACTTGTGGTCCATTCCTTTCAGGTGGTAGAGCTGTTGCTGCTGCGCGGGGCCAACAAGGAGCACCGTAACGTTTCAGACTACACTCCTCTCAGCCTAGCCGCCTCAGGAGGCTACGTCAACATAATCAAGATCCTCCTCAACGCTGGTGCTGAAATTAACTCCAGGTATCTACAACCAGCCCTCATTGCCACAGTTTGTTTCCATGTGCAGGCTGCACCTCTGCCTTTATCCCAATATCAAAGTGGAACGGACAGCATTTTAGCAACATGAAATCTTATTAAAATCAGTTGAATCATACCCCCAGAAAGAATATGACACCTTTCCTTTACAGTTTATGACAAGCGAGCACTTAAATGGTCATTTTCATGTTTTTATAAATTCATAGAATGTTTGGGAATTACGTATAGTAAGGCATTTGTTAGCAGTCGTGCTTTTGGACAATTAATAGACACTGCAGTAAATAAAACCAAATAACTGTCCAGGACTGGATTCTACGCACACTGGTGCGCCATAGCCAATCAGAGCTACAGTAGGCCTATATGCAAATAAGCCATTTCCCACACAGGCCTGCCGTCATTCACTTGGAACTGGACTGTGTGTTATACAGGCAGTAACAATAGCGTGGCTTTAGATCTTTAGAACGCATTCACTAAAAGCCACAAAGTCCTGAATGGAGTTCTGCAAATATGAAAATAACTTGAGAGTTTAACAGTTTGGAACTGCACAATCCTATTGATCAAACAACCATGAAAAGGTTTTCGTTCCCTCAGTGGCCTTTGCATATCAACAACAAGATCAACAACTAATGCTATCCAGAGCAAGATGAGCTAAAATCTAACAAGCGAACATTTGATAAACCCTCAACTTTTTCACCTAGTTGTCTGTCAAAATTGCACTCATAAATAATGGGTAATAGTAGCCTTCTTGTCCTTCTGCAGCTTGCCTGTCATTGCATGCTTGTCCCAACCCATGCTTTGACATAAATGTGAACTTGCCTGCCTGCCCGCCCGCATGTTTGATCAATGCCAAATATATTTGATTTGACAACTGAGATATGCTAACTGTGAATAAGTCGTTAAAGTTCAGTATAGCTAGCTACCAAAGTGATTCACGTTTCTTGCTAGCTAACCAAATGACACATGCTTCATCTCGAGCTGAAGCCACTGAAAAAGGATAAGGGGGAAAAGTCAGTCACTCAACCACTCCTCCAATGACATGGCATCCTAGCTAGCTAGCTAACGTTAGGTGCCGTGTTATTAGCTCGCTAAATAAATAGCTAGCTACATAAATAGATACGCTAGCCCAGGTGTTAAACTCAATCAGCGCACGGACAATATTGAAAAAACATTTTGCTGGCCTGACATAGCCTATTTGATTTGACCCAAACTAGCCATTGTTTTATTAGAAAAAACATGGCCCTTTCTATGTCTGCTGATGTATATAGCGTTTTAACATATTAAAACAAAAGATAAATATTTGTCCTGCCTTTACTGCTATACTTGCAGATGTGCGTAATATGCTGCAACCCTAATCAAAAAGTACTCCAAATAACAAAAATGTAGCTATAGGTTGTTGTAACATTTAAACTTAAAATATATATACACTTCCAATTCAAAAGTTTGGAGTTACTTACAAATGTCCTTGTTTTTGAAAGAGAAGCCATTTTTTTTAAGTCAATATTTAAAATAACATCAAATTGATCAGAAATACATTGTAGACATTAATGTTGTAAATGACTATTGTAGCTGGAAAAGGCAGATTTTTTGTTTTTTATGGAATATCTACATAGGCGTACAGAGGCCCATTTATCAGCAACCATCACTCCTGTGTTCCAATGGCACGCTGTGTGAGCTAATCCAGGTTTATCATTTTAAAAGGCCAATTGATCATTAGAAAACCCTTTTGCAATTATGTTAGCACAGCCGAAACTACTGTTCTGATTTAAAGAAACATTAAAACTGTCCTTCTTTAGACTAGTTGAGTATCTGGAGCATCAACATTTGTGGGTTCGATTACAGGCTCAAAATGGCCAGAAACAAAGAACTTAATTCTGAAACTCGTCAGCCTATTCTTGTTCTGAGAAATGAAGGCTATTCCATGTGAGAAATTGGCAAGAAACTGAAGATCTCGTACAACGCTGTGTACTACTCCCTTCACAGAACAGCGCAAACTGTGTCTAACCAGACTAGAAAGAGACGTGGGGGGCCCCGGTAAACAACTGAGCAAGAGGACAAGTACATTAGATTGTCTAGTTTGACAAGTCCTCAACTGGCAGCTTCATTAAATAGTCAATAATAACCTATTTTTAAAACCTCAACTCTGGTTTTGAAGTATATTTTTGACTGATATTATGATTGTTTGTTTCATATCTGCAAGGTAGTTAAAACAGTTCCACTTGAACTGTTTATGTTATCTTTGCTTTCCCCGCTCCCTGTCTGTTTCTCTCATTGCGTATCTGTTTCCTTCAGGACTGGGAGTAAGCTCGGTATCTCTCCTCTGATGCTGGCGGCCATGAACGGCCATGTCCCTGCGGTCAAGCTGCTGTTAGACATGGGCTCGGACATCAACGCTCAGATCGAGACCAACCGCAACACGGCATTGACCCTGGCCTGCTTCCAGGGACGGGCGGAGGTAGTCAGTCTGCTGCTGGACCGCAAGGCCAACGTGGAGCACCGCGCCAAGGTGCGAGCAGCTGCTATCGGCTAAACATGACATGTCGTTATGTGAGCTGGAGTCAGACATTAGGTTTGGTGTTAGTGTGGTGTCTATTTGGTGGAGTATGTCACTGACTCCTACATTCTCTATTAGACTGGTCTGACTCCCCTCATGGAGGCTGCGTCGGGTGGCTATGCTGAGGTGGGACGCGTGCTGCTGGACAAGAGTGCTGACGTCAACGCCCCACCTGTCCCCTCCTCCAGAGACACGGCGCTCACCATTGCTGCAGACAAGGGCCACTACAAGTTCTGTGAGCTCCTCATCAACAGGTAATTACTGATACAGTCCTATGACTGTAATATGAGATTGAGCATGGCATTTGTCAGAATATCATTAGTCTACTCACCCTGTCATCTTCATCCTCAGAGGTGCTCACATCGACGTGCGTAATAAGAAGGGGAACACACCCTTGTGGCTGGCAGCCAACGGTGGGCATTTTGACGTGGTGCAGCTTCTGGTGCAGGCCGGGGCCGATGTCGATGCAGCAGACAACCGCAAGATCACACCGCTCATGGCTGCTTTTCGCAAGGTACATTACTGACCCCCCCACCACTACCTAAATGAAACTATACTGTGATTAAACACTCGTGTGACATGCTCCTTTTTGTAAATATGCTCTGATATTGACTTATAGTTGAATATCTCATATCTGACACTTTGGCACTCTAGGATGTGCTCCCCTTTCCTGCACCTAGATATTGACCCTGGTGGTGCGCAAATGGAAGAAGAATCCTGGGAGGTTGAGCTCTGACCTCTGTCTTACAGGGCCATGTGAAGGTGGTGCAGTACCTGGTGAAGGAGGTCAACCAGTTCCCCTCGGACATCGAGTGCATGAGATACATTGCCACCATCGCAGACAAGGTAAGATAAAACAGACAAGGCAATAAATTAATTGAAAATTAGAAAAATATCAACATGGGTAAAACACTATGACGCTCAAAGTGTGGGTGAACTCCCAACGGCAAAGCTTGTTTTATACTCCTCCTAGGACCTGCTGAAGAAATGTCACCAGTGCATGGAGACCATTGTCAAAGCCAAAGATCAGCAGGCAGCAGAAGCCAACAAGAACGCCAGCATTCTGCTGAAGGAGCTGGACTTGGAGAAGGTGAGTAACTTTGACCTTTTTTATCAAACAAAAGCTTTTGCATCCCAAATGCCACCCTATTCCCTATATTTATGATTATACAGAAGTGGTGCTATTTGTAGTCCCACCCCAGAAAATTATATATATACAGTGGGGCAAAAAAGTATTTAGTCAGTCACCAATTGTGCAAGTTCTCCCACTTAAAAAGATGAGGCCTGTAATTTTCATCATAGGTACACTTCAACTATGACAGACAGAATGAGAAGAAAAAAAATCCAGAAAATCACATTGTAGGATTTTTAATGAATTTATTTGCAGATACCTTTAGTGGGGTGGTAAGGAATTCAGGTAAGTATGTCAAATATGCAATACAAAGGTGTGTGTATTATATGGGCCTTTCTATAAATAAAGGGGCCAAGGTGTGACAGAGTAAACATTTACTTTAAAAAAATATATATTTCAATATGATTTTGTGTAGTTACAGGAGCAAAAGTATAGATGTCCACAATGAGACCAGAAAGCCACCTTGCAACCACAAAACATCTACATGTCAGTCAAAATGTCACGTGAAACATGGACACCGCATGTTTATTTGTAGCCAAGTCTTTTTGTGCTTTAGTTAATTTCCCGATCATTTATAGCAATGCTAACCATTCCTGAAGAATGGAAAAAAATAAACATACTTTTTCTTGCCACTGAATATAGAAATTATGTGAACCCTTTGGGAGTACCTGGATTTCTGCATAAATTGGTCATACAATTTGATCTGATCTTCATCTAGGTCACAACAATAGACAAACACAGTCTGCTTAAACTAATAACACACACACAATTATACATTTTCATGTCTTTATTGAACACACCATGTAAACATTCACAGTGCCGGGTGGAAAAAAGTATGTTGAACCCTTGGATTTAATAACTAGTTGACCCTCCTTTGGCAGCAATAACCACAACCAAATGTAGTTGCGGATCAGACCTGCACAATGGTCAGGACGAAATTTAGACCATTCCTCTTTACAAAACTGTTTCAGTTCAACAATATTCTTGGGATGTCTGGGGTGAACTGCTCTCTTTGGGGTCATGCCACAGCATCTCAATCGGGTTGAGGTCTGGACTCTGACTGGGCCACTCCAGAAGGCATATTTTCTTCTGTTGAAGCCATTCTGATGATGATTTTACTTCTGTGTTTTGGATCGTTCTCCTGTTGCAATCCCCAACTTCTGTTGCGCTTCAATTGGTGGACAGATAGCCTTACATTCTCCTGCAAAATGTCTTGATAAACTTGGGAATGAATTTTTCCGGCAATGAAAGCAAGCAGCCCCAAATCATGATGTTCCCTCCACCATACTTTACAGTTGGGATGAGGTTTTGATGTTGGTGTGATGTGCCTTTTTGTTGTGTGTTCCTTCCTAACAACTCAACTGTAGTATCATCTGTAAACATAATATTTTGCCAGTAGTGCAGTGGAACATACAGGTGCAGTTTTGCAAACTTCAGCAGTGGAATCTTCTGTGGTGTCCTCCCATGAACACCATTCTTGTTTAGTGTTTTACGTATTGTAGAATTGTCAACAGAGATGTTAGCATGTTCCAGAGATTTCTGTAAGTCTTTAGCTGACACTAGGATTCTTATTAACCTCATTGAGCATAATGCACTGTGCTCTTGCAGTCATCTTTGCAGGATGGCCACTCCTAGGGAGAGTAGCAACAGTGCTGAACTTTCTCCATTTATAGACAATTTGTCTTACCGTGGACTGATGAACATTAAGGCTTTTAGAGATACTTTTTAAAACTCTTTCCAGCTTTATGCAAGTCAACAATTCTTAATCTTAGGTCTTCTGAGACCTCTTTTGTTCGAGGCATGGCTCACATCAGGCAATGCTTCTTGTGATTAGCAAACTTACATTTTGATTTTTTTGTATAGGGCAAGGCAGCTCTAACCAACATCTCCAATCTCGTCTAATTGATTGGACTCCAATTAGCTATTGGAGAAGACACTTGCCAAGGGGTTCACATACTTTCCCCAACCTACACTGTAAAGTTTTTAATTATGTATTCATTATAGACAAGAAAAATACAATTTGTGTGTTATTAGTTTCAGCACACTGTCTATTGTTGTGACTTAGATGAAAATCAGATTAAATTTATTGACCAATTTATGCAGAAATCCATTTGATGACCAATTTATTCAGAAATCCAGTTAATGCCAAAGGGTTCACATACTTTATCTTGCCATTGTAGTTGATATAATAATACAATACAATGGGCTCTGTCAAGAAAATTATTGATAATAATCAATGAATTTCAGTAAATCGGTACACTATTCAAGCAGTGTCTCTTAAACTGTATACCCTATTTTCACTTGCAGCATGTTCTCTGGATTTATGACATTAGATCTCTTATTCACCACTACCATCAATACACCTCCAGAACTGTGTGTGTGTGTGTGATGTCATCCATCTGGTCTTGGCTATCTTTCAAAGTTCTGGTATGGAAACAAAGAATTACATGAGGTTATTGAAATTAGTAATTTAATATGAAACAAGATTTATGTAATTTAAAAAAATATATATATATTTTACCTTTTATTTTACTAGGCAAGTCAGTTAAGAACAAATTCTTATTTTCAATGACGGCCTAGGAACAGTGGGTGAACTGCCTGTTCAGGGGCACAACAACAGATTTGTACCTTGTCAGCTCGGGGGTTTGAACTTGCAACCTTTCGGTTACTAGTCCAACGCTCTAACCACTAGGCTACCCTGCCGCCGTAATGTAAGCAATGTGTTACTTACCATGCAGACTCTGAAGTTTCACCTCTCTCCATTGCTCAACATATATTCTCACAAACTGCAATCCCATGGAGGCAATCACAGAAGCAGCTGAGGTTTCTGGTTGCCACTACCCTGTTGTTTTTGATGCAATGCTGTAGTTGTAGAGCTCCTTTGCGTTTCTGATCAGGGCTTGGCCATCCTTCACTGCTGTGGTTGCAAGACTCTTGATTACTGCACTTTCCCCATCACTGGCACCTTTACTGTGTCTGCAGCCAGAATAGTTACGTTGTATGGGGAAACCAAAATCAGACACAGCATAGCTAACATCAGATATAGTTCCTTGTGATGTGTAGTGTGCACCACAGCTGTCAGAGTATCTTTACAACTTGTTGAGCTTCAGATTTCTTTGGTTTTTCAGGTGATCAATAGCTGCAGTTTGAAATGCGTCGACCGCATTGTAGTCATGTTTGAGGTCAACTGATATCATTATACAACTTTCTGTGATGGTCATGGGGCATTTTCCATATTTGTAGTACATGACCAAGGGGTGCAGTGTAGCACTCTCTTGTGTACAGTAAGCCCCCTGGGCCTCATGCTGGGACCTGCAAGTGTAGTTTTCTGCAAAGTCCAGGATGCCCAGTGCTGTGTGTTCTGGAAGGTTGGCTTTCACTTTTGCAAGTTGGTTGTTCTGCCAGTCCATGATGAATATGTGTTCGGAATAAGCTTGAACTTCTTGTTCATCAGTAAGCATCTCCATAGATTCACGCTTACAGACCAGTGATACATTTTTTTTCTTTTTGGCGTACTCTTGTTTCCCATTTTGTTACTTTTTTTTGTCTGACAATCTCCCATCAGTGTCCTTTTATGTTGTTGAGGAGGGGGGCAATAAATGGATCTTGTATATGGACACCAATCCTTGCACTGCCGTTTGACACTTAACTACAGGGGATTTCCACCATCCTTTCTCTTGCATAGTGCAACTGTTGAATGCATGCACACCTTTTATGGTTGGTGAATATTTGCTCATCAGGTGGCCGTTCACTGTGTAATTTCTGTTTTGATAATTTCAAAGTATTTGTAGAGGCAAGCAACCCACATGTTTAGCACTTTTCTGTGGTTTAATGGTTCTTGCTCTTTTTTTCTGTAAAACATAGCAGCTCCTATTGAGTTACAAGGGTTGGCTTTGAGAAGTTCTTGGTACAGCTGAGCAATGGAGTGCTCTCGGACGCTGGCTGCGCTCCCAGTCTTCTTGCTCACCTTTTCCTTATTTGGCACTTTGAGAGAGACTGCCTCATATTTTTCCACTGCTGAGACTGTAGATTACCTCAATCTATGTCAGTGGTCACCACCCTTTTGAGTCAATCACTTTCTCAGTCAAAATCCAAGCCAAGATCTACCTTTCGGATATTCTTTTTTACATGACTTTAAAAATTGTACGCTTATGCAACATTAACCTATTAAAAACAGTACCGTAGTAATGAGGTTTATGCATTAGGCTATAGGCCCAAAACATTATCACCACCTATTGATTTAGCTTGAATTGCCCTGCCAATGCATTGTTATTTTCAGACTGCTTTAAAAAATGTATTTCAACATTTGATGTAGACTATATAATCACACCGGTAATAGATCAGTTGTTGTATTACTTGTGAGTAAGGGCTGAACCCAATTAGTCGACTGGTCGATTGTTTGGTCGTTAGGCTGCTGGTCGTCCGAGGTTATTTTAGTCGAGCAGTAACAAAAATATGTATTTTTTTTCAAGGGTTTTTCTTTGTTTTTAATATTTTCTACATTGCAGAGTGCTATGGTAGCCATGCTAGTTAAGTGTGGCTTGAATTCTAAATAAACTGCAGTGTCACCAGCAATGCACCATTACACCACCTCCAACATGCTTCACGGTGGGAACCAAACATGCAGAGCTCATCCGTTCACCTATTCTGTGGCAGTTGGAACAAAAAATCTCACATTTGGACTAATCAGACCAAAGGACAGATTCCCACCGGTCTAATGTTCGCTGTTTGTGTTTCTTGGCCCAAGCAAGTCTCTTCTTATTATTGGTGATCTTTAGTATCGTTTTTTTTGCAGCAATTCAACCATGATGGCCTGATTTTAAGCAGTCTCCTATGAACAGTTGATGGTGAGATGTGTCTGATACTTGAACTCTGAACCATTTATTTGGGCTGCAGTTAACTCTAATGAACTTATCCTCTGCAGCAGAGTTAACTCTGGGTCTTCCATTCCTGTAGCTGGCCTCATGAGAGCAAGTTTCATCATAGAGCTTGATGGTTTTTGCGACTGCAGTTTGAAAGTTCTTGAAATTTTCCAGATTGACTGACCTTATCTTAAAGTATTGATGGACTGTCGTTTCTCTTTGCTTATTTGAGCTGTTCTTGCCATAATATGGACTTAGCCCTATTTGGTAAAATACCATCTTCTGAATACCACCCCTACCTTGTCACAACACAACTGATTGTCTGAAATGCATTAACAGAGAAAGAAATTCCACAAATGAACAAGGCACACCTGTTAATTGAAATACATTCCAGGTGACTACCTCATGAAGCTGGTTGAGAGAATGCCAAGAGTGTGCAAAGCTGTCATCAAGGCAAAGAGTGGCTACTTTGAAGAATCTCAAGTATATTTTGATTTGTTTATCACTTTTTTGGCTACTACATGTGTTTTCATAGTTTTGATGTCTTCACTGTTATTCTACAATGTAGAAAATAGTCAAAATAAAAAATCCCTGGAATGAGTAGAGGTGTCCAAACATTTGACTGGTACTGTATGTATATTTGCACCCATCTCAGTGAACTAATCCATTTTGGAGGCCTAGACTAAAATCCAATTTAAGCTTGATTTGAAAATGTGGTGGGAGGCTCCATATGGAGGGTGTGACGCAATTGCGGAGCCTCCAGAGGCACGCAGAGGCCAAATCGAGCTCTGTACCGCATCTCCATGCGCCTCCCAAATGTTGTAACAATGCGGAGGGCTCTGTATAGCTCCGCATTGACATCAAACTGTTAGCTTTTAAGCATCAGAAAAGCTCATTGCGTATAGCTGATTTTATTAAAACACACAGGGTGTCTTAATATGGAAAAATACACCTTAACATTTTTTTAGACCAATCGATTGAAAGAACAGACTACTTTTGCTCTACAAATATTTTTTTTGAGTTGGGGAGATCCCCTACATGAGGCACAGCTGAGTGAGCATGCGTTTTAATCATTTGCTTTTGATTTTACTGGGCTGGTGGAGCTTGCATCTGATGGTCAGTCTCAGTGGAGGGAGAGGGCAGCATACTGAGGGTCCTCCTCTTAACATCAATCCCTTTCCTGCGCTGACTGACCAAAAAGGGGCACAGTCTTCCAGCTGATGGCAACTCGAGTTGCACAGCATTTTCTGATTCATGCACAAATTCATTTTACTCCTATGAACAGAGAAAGTTTAATATTAAAAAAGACACAAGCCGCTAATAATAACGCAAGCCTATCGATACTTCCCTACTTATTCGTTGCAGCTGCAGTGCTGGTTGTAGAGCAAGTGGAAGAAGGGAGAACCCACATTTAATGGTTTATTGAAGTGTTGACAGTGCTGAGTAAGAATTTCAACATGAACTCACTCATAACAGCAGTTCTTTGCCCTATTCGTTGACAGTCTCTCTCTAGCCATGCTTTAAAAATCTCAGTTTCAAATTTGCTGTAGCTTTCTGTTATGCCTGTTACGTTACTGCAGACACAGCAATCTGAGCCATACGATTGGCCAGTGGTAGGTCTATAGTGCACTTGATTTGCTCCCCCTGGGAAGGCAGAGTTTGTACCTCCAGACATATAAAATCACGCATGGCAGCTGAATCGGGTGCACCAACTGCACGAGACAATGAAAAAAACAAAATAGGAACTCAAGGCTTATCGTTCATTTTTTTTTACAGAAATGTTTGCTGATCATCTAGGAATGCCTTGGAGATCAACCAGTGGATCGCGATTGACCGGTTGGTGACCACTGATCTATGTTGACCTTCTGGGTTTTTTGTTGTTGCTTGCCTTAAGTTTTCTGCTGACCCCAAATCTTTTTGCAAACTGTTCCCATAGTTTATTTCTTATTCAGTGAACAAGCCAAAGCCTTCCTAGTTGCAGATTGTCTGGACTTTTCATAGGCCTGCCACTTCCAAATTCCCGTCTGTGTTTTTGATCTTCTGACGGAAAATGGCTCGGTGAGGCCTTGTCAATGAAGTCCATGGTAGCAGTGACATACTGTGCTGCCTGTTTTGGCATACGGGCTTTAGCCTTTTTAAAGTTCCTTCTTCTGGCAGATGGAAGCCCTTCATCTCGCACTGCTGTCAGCAAGGCTCTTTTAGAATGGTCAAGTTGCTTTCTCTGTTATTCTAATTTATCCTCTAGTTCCTTGAGATTAATTCTCTTTGCCTCCAATTTCTGTTGTGCTTTAAACCCGCTTTGTCTTTTTGTTGTCCTGACAATATTTTTCCACAGTTTTCTTTCATGCTCCTCTTTTGACCTAGCTGCTCTCTGTTCAAGTTTTTTTTAAAGACAGCTTTGCCTTTTTCTGTAATTCTGTTCGTTACTGTTTTTTCCGTGCATTGGCAGAACAGTGCAGCTCCATCGAAGACTGCACTCAACGAGCTATTTAAGGCCATAAGCAAACAAGAAAATGCCCATCCAAAAGTAGTGCTTTTAGTGGCTGTGGACTTTAATGCAGGCAAACAAATCTATTTTACCTCATTTCTACCAGCATGTCACATGTGTAACCAGAGGGGGGAAAAAACTCTAGACCACCTTTACTCCACACACAGAGAAGCATACAAAGCTCTCCCTCGCCCTCCATTTGGCAAATCTGACCATAATATCCTCCTGATTCACGCTTACAAGCAAAACCTAAAGCAGGAAGTACCAGTTACTCGCTCAATACGGAAGTGGTAAGATAACGTGAATGCTACGCTACAGGACTGCTAACACAGACTGGAATATGTTCTGGGATTCATCAAATGGCATTGAGGAGTATTCCACCTGTCACCGGCTTCATCAATGTGCATCGACGACGTCGTCCCTACAGTGACCGTACATACATATCCCAACAAGAAGCCAGGTATTACAGGCAACATCTGCGCCGAGCTTGAGGTTTCAACTGACGCTTTCAAGGAACAAGCTAAAGGTGGTAAGGGTAGGTAACTACACATCTGCCACGGTGATTCTCAGCGGTGCATGCTTAGTCCCCTCCTATACTCTCTGTTCACCTACGACTGCGTGGCCAAGGACAACTCCAACACCATCATTAAGTTTGCAGACGACACAACAGTGGTAGGCCTGATCACCGTCAACGATGAGACAGCCTATAGGGAGGAGGTCAGAGACCTGGCAGTGTGGTGCCAGGACAAGAACCTTTCGCTCAATGTGAGCAAGTCAAAGGAGCTGATTGTGGACTATAGGAAAAGGATGGCCAATCAGGCCCCCATTTAACATCGACGGCTGAAGTGCAGCGGGTCGAGTTTCAAGTTCCTTGGTGTTCACATCACCAACGAACTATCATGGTCCAAACACACTGAGACAGTTGTGAAGAGGGCACGATAACGCCTATTCCTCCTCAGGTGATTGAAAAGATTTGGCATGGGTCCCCAGTTCCTCAAAGTTCTACAACTAAACCATCAAGAGCATCCTGACCAGTTGCATCACAGCCTGGTATGGCAACTGCGCAGCATCTGACCATAAGGCACTACAGAGGGTAGTGCGTACGGCCCAGTACTTTACTGGGTCCAAGTTTCCTGACATTCAGGACCTATATACTATGCGTGTCAGAGGAAGCCAAAAAAAAAATGTCGGACTCCAGTCATCCAAGACATAGACTGTTCCCTCTGCTATCGCATGGAAAGTGGTACTGGTCCAAACGGCTCCTTAACAGCTTCAACCCCCAAGCCGTAAGACTGCTGAACAATTAATCAAATGGCCAACCGGACTATTTTACCTAGTTTTTACACTGCTTTAATTATCTTGGGGCGGCAGGGTAGCCTAGTGGTTGGACTAGTAACCGGAAGGTAGCAAGTTCAAATCCACAAGCTGACAAGATACAAATCTGTCGTTCTGCCCCTGAACAGGCAGTTAACCCACTGTTCCTAGGCTGTCATTGAAAATAAGAATTTGTTCTTAACTGACTTGCCTAGTAAAATAAAGGTAAAATAAATAAATAAATCTACGGTATGCATAGTCACTTTCCTGTAACCCCGCACATTGACTCGGTTACCGGTAACCCCTGTATATAGCTCATTATTATGTTCTTGTTACTTTTAATTTTAGTTTTTTTATTTGGTAAATATTTTCTTAACCAACAATGCAGTTCAAGAAAAGGGCTCATTAAGAATTTCACTCTAAGGTTGTACCTGTTGTATTCTAACATTTGATTATCTTGACACACTCTGCTTTTTCTCTCGGCTTTGCTCTCAACTTCCGCATTCTCTGGGAAGCACTGACATTATATATATTTTTCCGCTGCTGCCATCTCCCTCTGCTTGAAATATTCCTCATTTTTAGGATACTATCAGTGAGGGATATCTCATGTCTGTTTTGTTTCATCCTTTTACACATTTGAAACAAAACATAATGATTTCATTCTACCAGGTATGCTTTCATTGCAGTCAAATTTTAATTGGGAATTTTTTGGGTAAGCTTTTAGAAATGTATGTTTTGTATGAGCATGACACTCATGTTGCGCATGGTGATGGCTCTACGGACATAAGACTGTCTTATGTAGAGCCATCACAAGTCAGCTAGTGTTCCACATGACTTTTTCCACATTTTGTGTTACAACCTGAATTTTACAAAAAAATGATTCTCTGTCCTGAACATAATACCCCATAATGTTAGTGGAATTATGTTTATTTAAAAACAAAATTTTTGGGGGACAAATTAATAAAAAATGAAACGCTGAATTGTCTTGAGTCAATAAGTATTCAACCCCTTTGTTATGGCAAGCATAAATAACTCCTGCTGCACTGCTGCTTGGAAACCACCTGGTGATCTGTTCACCGTCTGCCCTGGCTTGTCGCCCCATGTCTTGTACAGGTACCCGCACCACACTCCCACCTCTCTCCCGAGCTTTCGCTCGCCTCCAGCACACAGGCACTGTTGGTTCGATTGACTCTGAACTTACAATGGCTAGCCCCAAGTTTTTTTTTTTTTGTGCATTTTGAGATTTGCCTCATGACTCCTGCATGCTTTGTTCACTATGAGCTTTTTATTGTTTACCCAACCATGGGACAGACTGTTCCCACACTCGGAACCCAGACTCTCTATTGGTTACACTGACTTTTGGTCCCCACCCTATTCTAACCTCCTGAAGTCGGCTTTGTATTCATGTTACCTGAGGAACTTGTTGTACAAAATGATCTTGTTGCCAGTCTAATGCACATTCTAATGTCATAAATCAGAACTGCAGAGCTCTCCCTGTCCTATGCCATGCCTTGATTGTATTACTGTTGATGATATCTGGAAATGTGCATGTACATCCTGGCCCATCTACTGTTGCTATCACCAATTCTGACTTGTGCCCTGATATCTGCTTCACTGACTTCTGTTCCCGTAAAGGCCTGGGTTTTATGCACATTAACACAAGAAGCTTATTACCTAAAATGGTTCAATTGAAAGTGTAGGTTCACCACTCCAATCCAGATGTGTTGGTCATTACTGAGATGTGGTTAAGGAAGAGTGTTTTGAATACTGATAACCTTTCAGGTTATAATCTGATAGTCTTATACTCAGCTGCTCCCTCCCAGATTTTGTGTTAAACGCTCTACAACAAAGCTTTTTTAGTGTCCAACAAGCTTTCCCTGCCCTTAACCTTGTTCTGAACACCTCCAAAACAAAGGTCATGTGGTTTGGTTAGAAGAATGCCCCTCTCCCCCACAGGTCTGATTACTACCTTTAAGGGTTTAGAGCTTGACGTAGTCACCTCATACAAGTATGTGGGAGTATGGCTAGACTGTACACTGTCCTTCTCTCAGCACACATGAAAGCTGCAGGCTAAAGTTAAATCTAGACTTGGTCTCCTCTATCGTAATCGCTCCTCTTTCACCCCAGCTGCCAAACGAACCCTGATTCAGATGCTAGATTACAGAGACGTAATTTATAGATCGGCAGGTAAGGGTGCTCTTTACCATTCAGCCATCAGATTTGCCACCAATGCTGCTTGTAGGACACAAAACTGAGCTCTATACTCCTCTGTAAACTGGTTGATGCTCATTTATAAAACACTCGGAGCCCCCCCCCATCTGAGATATCTACTGCAGCCCTCATCCTCCACATACAACACCCGCTCTGCCAGTCAAATTCTGTTATAGGTCCCTAAAGCACACAAATCCTTGGTTCGCTCGTCTTTTCAGTTCGCTGAAGCTAGCAACTGGAACAAGCTGCAACAAACACTCAAACTGGACAGTTTTATCTCAATCACTTCATTCAAAGACAAAATCATGGACACTGTTACTGACAGTTGTGGCTGCTTTGTGTGATGTATTGTTGTCTATACCTTCTTGCCCTTTGTGCTATTGTCTGTGCCCAATAATGTTTGACCCTGTTTTGGGCTGTTACCATGTTGTGCTGCTGCCATGTTGTTGTGCTGCTATCATGTTGTCATTTTGTGTTCCTTCCATGCTGTGTTGTTGTCTTAGGTGTCTCTTGTCGTGTTGTCCTATATTTTAATTTTTAATCCCAGTCCCCGCAGCAGGCCTTTTGCCTTTTGGTTGGCCGTCATAGAATTTGATCTTATTAACTTCTTGCGTCGAGCAATCCCGGATCCGGGATTCTATTTATAGCCTCAAGCTCAAATCGCTCCGTTTTGTTCACGTTTGGCTATGAAAAAAACCTGTATCCAGTTATAGCCTCAAGCTCATTAGCATAACGTAACGTTAACTATTTATGAAAATCGCAAATGAAATGAATGTGCTAGCTCTCAAGCTTAGCCTTTTCTTAACAACACTGTCATCTCAGATTTTCAAAATATGCTTTTGAACCATAGCAAAACAAGCATTTGTGATAGCTAGCGTAGCATTTAGCGTAGCATTTAGCGGGCAACATTTGCACAAAAACCAGAAAAGGATTCAAATAAAATCATTTACATTTGAAGAACTTCGGATGTTTTCAATGAGGAGACTCTCAGTTACATAGCAAATGTTCAGTTTTTCCTGAAAGATTCTTTGTGTAGGAGAAATCGCTCCGTTTTGTACATCACGTTTGGGTACCAAAAAAAACAACGAAAATTCAGTCATCAAAACGGCGAACTGTTTTCCAAATTAACTCCATAATATCGACTGAAACAGGGCAAACGCTGTTTAGAATCAATACTCAATGTGTTTTTCACATATCTCTTCATTGATATATCGTTCGTGGTAGTCTCCTTTCTCCGGTGAATCGCTTGGAAAAAGAAGTGCAGTTGAAGATGACGCACCAATTTCGACGGAAGACACCGGGCGGACACCTGGCAAATGTAGTCTCTTATGGTCAATCTTCCAATGATATGCCTACAAATACGTCACAATGCTGCAGACACCTTGGGGAAACGATAGATGGGGCAGGCTCATTCCTGTCGCATTCACAGCCATATAAGGAGACAATGAAAAACAGAGCCTCAAATCCTGCTCATTTCCTGGTTGCAGTTTCATCTTGGTTTTGCCTGTAGCTTCTGTTCTGGGGCACTCACAGACAATATCTTTGCAGTTCTGGAAACGTCAGTGTTTTCTTTCCAAAGCTATTAATTATATGCATAGTCGAGCATCTTTTTGTGACAAAATATTGCGCTTAAAACGGGCACGTCTTTTTATCCAAAAATGAAATAGCGCCCCTATAGATTTAACAGGTTAACTTGCCTCGTTAAATAAAATAAAGTTAAATGGATTCTCTGTTTGTAGCAACAGTGTTGAATATGATATTTTTAAATGACTACCTCATCTCTGTACCCCACACATACAATTACAGTTGAAGTCAGAACTTTACATACTCTTATGTTGGAGTAATTAAAACTCATTTTTCAACCACTCCACAAATTTCTTGTTAACAAAAAATAGTTTTGGCAAGTCGGCTAGGACAACTACTTTGTGCATGGCACAAATAATTTTTCCAAAAATGGTTTACAGACGGATTATTTCACTTATAATTCACTGTATCACAATTCCAGTGGGTCAGAAGTTTACATACACTAAGTTGACTGTGCCTTTAAACAGCTTGGAAAATTCCAGAAAGGGATGTCATGGCTTTAGAAGCTTATTTGAGTCAATTGGAGGTGTACCTGTGGATGTATTTCGAGTCCTACCTTCAAACTCAGTGCCTCTTTGCTTGACATCATGGGAAGATCAAAAGAAATCAGCCAAGACCCCAGAAAAAATGGTAGACTGGTTCTGGTTCATCCTTGGGAGCAATTTCCAAATTCCCGAAGGTACCACGTTGTTCTGTACAAACAATAGTATGCAAGTATAAACACCATGGGACCATGCAGCCGTCATACCGCTCAGGAAGGAGACGCGTTTTGTCTCCTAGACATGAACTTACTTTGGTGCGAAAAGTGCAAATCAATCCCAGAACAGCAGCAAAGGACCTTGTGAAGGTGCTTGAGGAAACGGTAACAAAAGTATCAATATCTACAGTAAAACGAGTCCTATATCAACGTAACCTGAAAGGCCGCTCAGCAAGGAAGAAGCCACTGCTCCAAAACTACCATTAAAAAGCCAGACTATGGTTTGCAACTGCACATGGGAACAAAGATGGTACTTTTTGGAGAAATGTCCTCTGGTCTGATGAAAGAAAAATAGAACTGTTTGGCTATAATGACCATCATTATGTTAGGAGGAAAAAGGGGGAGGCTTGCAAGCCGAAGAACACCATCCGAACCGTGAAGCACGGGGGTGGCAGCATCATGTTGTGGGGTTGCTTTGCTGCAGGAGGGACTGGTGCACTTCACAAAATAGATGGAATTACGAGGAAGGAAAATTGTGGATATATTGAATCAACATCTCAAGACATCAGTCAGGAAGCTAAAGCTTGGTCGCAAATGAGTCTTCCAAATGGACAATGACCCCCAAGCATACTTCCAAAGTTGTGGCAAAATGGCCTAAGGACATCAACGCCCTGACCTCAATCCCATAGAATATTTGTGGGCAGAACTGAAAAAGCGTGTGCGAGCAAGGAGACCAACAAACCTGACTCAGTGACACCAGCTCTCAGGAGGAATGGCCCAAAATTCACCCAACTTATTGTGGAAGGCTACCCAAAATGTTTGACCCAAGATAAACAATTTAAAGGCAATGCTACTAAATATTACTTGAGTGTATGTAAACTTCTGACCCACTGGGAATGTGATGAAAGAAATAAAAGCTGAAATAAATAATTCTCTACTATTGTTCTGACTTTTCACATTCTTAAAACAAAGTGGTGATCCTATCTGATCTAAGACAGGGAATTTTTACTATGATTAAATGTCAGGAGTTGTGAAAAACTAAGTTAAAATGTATTTGGCTAAGGTGTATGTAAACTTCTGACTTCAACTGTATCTGTAAGGTCCCTCAGTCGAGCAGTGAATTTAAAACACAGATTCAACCACAAAGATCATGGATGTTTTCCAATGCCTCACAAAGGTCACCTATTTGGTAGATGGATATATATTTTTTAAAAGCAGACATTGAATATCCCATAGAGCATGGTGAAGTTATTAATTATACTTGGGATGATGTCAATACACCCAGTCACTATAAAGATACAGGTGCCCTTCCTAATCTCACCATGAGGCCAATGTTGACTTTAAAACAGTTTAATGGCTGTTTTTCGAGAGAACTGAGGATGTATCAACAGCAGTGTAGTTACTCCACAATACCAACCTAATTGACAGCGTGAAAAGGATGCCTGTACAGAATAACAATATTCCAAAACATGCATCCTGTTTACAACCAGGCATGTAAGTAATACTGCAAAAAATGTGGCAAAGCAATTACCTTTTTTTGTCCTGAATACATGTGTTATGATTGAGGCCAATACAACCCATTACTGAGTACCAATCTCCATATTTTCAAGCATAGTGGTGGCTACATCATGTTATGGGTATGCTTATAATGAGTGGTTAAGGATGGGAGAATTTTCAGGATTTGAAAAAGAAAATGGAGTGGTGCTATGCACAGGCAGGGGGAAAGCTTGTCTGTCTGCTTTCCACCAGACACTGGAAGATTAATTCACCATTCAGCAGGACAATTTAAAACCAGGCCAAATTTACACTCGTTGCTTACCAAGAAGACAATGAATGTTCCTGAATGGCCTAGTTACAGTTTTGACTTAAATCTACTTGAAGATCAACAACCATTTAAGATGTTTAAGAATTTTCGAAAATAACAATGGGCAAATGTTGCACAATCCAGGTGTGGAAAGCTCTTAGAGACTTACCCAGAAAGACTCAACGCTGTAATCGCTGCCGTAGGTGCTTCTAGTAAGTATTAACTCGGGGGGTATTTTTAGATATATTTCTGTATTTAATTTTCAGTGAGCAAAAATGTCTAAACATGTTTTCACTTTGTCATTTGGGTATTGTGTGTTGAAGATTTGAGAGGTTAAAAATAATATTTAATCCATTTTGAATTGACTGTAACACAAAGTGTGGAATAAGTCAAGGGGTATGAATACTTTCTGAAGGCACTGGATATCTACCTGACATATGTTGAAGACATGCATGTTGAATGTTTTTTCAAAAATGTCCCACCTCAATTTGCAACAGTTATGTAGAATGATCCACTACTTATGGGCCCTGGTCAATAGGGTGTCATTTGGGACACGAACCTTCTGCTCCTCATTTGTCTGTATGGATTTACAGGTCTCTGTAGATATTGTAATCATCTGTTTTTGCTTGGGGTGTACAGTCCAGGGAGGAAAGTAAGAAGCAAGCCCTGGCTGCTAAGCGTGAGAAGCGTAAGGAGAAACGCAAGAAGAAGAAGGAAGAGCAGAAGAGGAAGCTGGAGGAGGAAGAGGCCAAAGTAAAGGAGGAGGACCTGGAGTTACAGGACCAGGATCAAGACTCCTCCGAGGGTGAGCACCTATTTACCAGCTCAACCTTTACAGCCTCTAATAGCCTAATCCAGATACTGATATCAGCATTGTATTGCTGTTTAAGATGACCTTTTTCCTAGATAAACTATGTCTCTGTCTGCGTGACTGAAGGGATATTGAAGTCACAATTAAACAAGCTACTCACTTATTTACAGCCTGTTTTGTTTCCCTATTATGTAAACTGAAAGAAGAATGTACTGAACATGTATATAAATGCAACATGCAACAATTTGAAATATATTTTTTACTGAGTTACAGTTCATGTGAGGAAACCAGTCAATTTTAACTGATTTCATTGGGCCCTAAACAATGGATTTCACATGCCTGGGAATACACATATGCATCTTTTGGTCACAGATACCTTTAAAAAATGGGCCTCGCAATGGTTCTCAGGATCCCGTCACAGGGTATTTCTGTGCATTCAAATTGCCATAGATGAAATGCAATTGTGTTCGTTGTCCGTAGCTTATGCCTGCCCATACCTTAACCCCACCACCACCATAGGGCACCCTGTTCACAATGTTGACATCAGCGAACTGCTCGCCCACACAACGCCATACACATGGTCTGTGGTAGTGAGGCTGGTTGGACGTACTGCCAAAATTCTCTATAACAATGTTGGAGGCTTGTGGTAGAAAAATTAACATTCAGTTCTCTGGCAATAGCTCTGATGGACATTCCTGCAGCCAGCAGGACAATATATTTTTTTTTAGCTCATGATACATGGGACCAACACTTTACATGTTGCGTTTGTTTTGTTCAGTGTACATCTCAACTGAGAAGCAGCCATCCAGCATCTTTTTAAAAAGAATTTCTGTTAATTTACAATTGTAAAATAAGGGTGAATAACCTTTTCCTTCCTTGTCTCATGGTCTGTGTAGATGGCGATGTCCCTATTGACCCGCCCAGTGCTACTACAACCACCACCATTGGCATCTCTGCCACCTCTAGCACCTTCACCAACGCCTTCGGCAAGAAACGAGCCAATGTGACGACCACGCCCAGCACCAACCGCAAGAACAAGAAGAACAAGACCAAGGACTCCCCCAGCGAGCCCATCATCCTGCAAGACCCCCAGGTGGCACTGGCTCAGCAGAAGGTTAACAAAAACAAGATCCACGGGGAGCCCAGGGGTGGAGGGGTGCCAGGTGGAAGCGACTCGGACAACTTGGACAGCACCGACTGCAACAGCGAGAGCAGCAGCGGAGGCAAGAGCCAGGAGCTCAACTACCTACCGGACCTGCCCTCTTCGTCTTCCTCCTGCTCTTCATCGTCTGCTCCCTCGGTAGTGAGCCAGCAGCCCCAGCCGGTCCCTGAGAAGAGGCAGTGCACATCACTACACAGCTCCCGAGACGACAAGATCACTGTGTCCATCTCCAAACCACACCATAAGTAAGTGGCTAGTCTTTTTTGCTCAACTGCTATGTATCCAAACTAAAAATATAACCTTTTGTTGGTCCTTTAACTATTATACTGCTGTAGTGGTTTGTTTTCTCTGGCTTTAGTGCAAAATGTAGAAAGGACACATGCAGGATTCTTCCATCTGAATTGTTTTAGGTACACCGCAGGGTTCTCTTAAGTTTATTATTCCGTATTCTTTCTTCTCAGAATCCATGACCACATAAACGACTTCACGCCCAGTTCCCTTCCCTCCTCGTTCAGAACTATTTCACTGCCAGTCATCTCTCCCATCAGCAAGATGAACCTCACCAGCCCCAAGAGGGGCCAGAAGAGAGAAGAAGGCTGGAAGGAGGTGGTGCGAAGGTGAGTTGGCTCACAGGAATGTGCCTCAAATCAAACAGTCGCTACTGTTGTTACTGTTATGCATAAAGACAGTAGGAGTACAGTATATCCCTGTTTAGCATCTCCGGTGCTTTAGTTTGTAATGTATAACAATCAACTGCCACTTGTATCTACTACATAGTTGTGGAACGTAAAGACATACAGTGGGGCAAAAAATTATTTAGTCAGCCATCAATTGTGCAAGTTCTCCCACTTAAAAAGATGAGAGAGGCCTGTAATTTTTATCGTAGGTACACTTCAACTATGACAGACAAAATGAGGGAAAAAAATCGGACCATAATTTGCAAATAAATTCATAAAAAATCCCCCAATGTGATTTTCTGGATTTTTTTTCTTCTCATTTTGTCCGTTATAGTTGAAGTGTACCTATGATGAAAATTACAGGCCTCATCTTTTTAAGTGGGGGAACTTGCACAATTGCTGGCTGACTAAATACTTTTTTGCCCCACTGTATGACACATATATATTAATTGAATTGCTTTTGTGTGTATTCTCAGGTCAAAGAAGCTGTCGGTGCCTGCCTCTGTGGTGTCTCGGATCATGGGCAGAGGTGGCTGTAATATCACTGCCATTCAGGATGTGACCGGTGCTCACATCGACGTGGACAAACAGAAGGACAAGAATGGAGAGAGGATGATCACCATCAGGTTAGACCAGCCAATTTGTCTACTGCTTTCACAGAACAGTCTGTCAGTATATCATAGTCATTTTTACTGTCTGACACACACCTGCTTTTCTTCCTTCTGGTCTTTCAGAGGTGGCACAGAGTCGACTCGACACGCCGTGCAGCTGATCAGTGCCCTGATCCAGGACCCAGCCAAGGAGCTGGAGGACCTGATCCCCAGAAACCACATCCGCGCACCTGGCACCAGCACCAAGATTGGCTCCACCTACACCACCTCCACAGGGGCCACCAACACTACGGCGTCCGGCTCCAAGGGCCTGGCATCAGTGTTGCCGTCGTCCGCTGTGTCCTTCCAGTCGTCCTCTGTCTCTCAACAGGGAGGGAAGATGGGGAAGAACCTGTCTCCCGGAGTGAGGCCCCCTTTTGTTTCACTTCCTCTGGCGTACTCCAACCCCCACCTGGCCCTGCTGGCCGCCCAGACCATGCACCACATCAGACATCCGCGCCTGCCCATGGCACAGTTCGGTGGCACCTTCTCTCCGTCGCCCAACACCTGGGGCCCCTTCCCGGTGCGTCCCATCAGCCCCGCCAGCACTAACAGCTCTCCCAAGCACAACGGGACCACTGCTCCCCGGCCCTTGCCTGCCTCCACTGCCCATCCAGAGTACACAGCCCCTACCTTTATAGCAGGCCCTGCAGCCACCGCCTCTCCCTCCAGATCTGCACCCTCTGGAACCCCCATGCCCTCCGCCGTCAGGAAGCAGATCTTTTCTGGCGAATCAAAGAAGGCCAGCATGGCAGTGGTCACCTCGACCTTGAGTGGTGCGCCCGCTACACAGGTGGGCGCTGCACCCCCCACCATGCCCTCTACCACACCCTCCCCTCCTGCTCCTATCGCCCCACCTGCACAGCAGCTACCCATTTCCAAGCTAGAGCCTGCTGGCTGCGCCATGCCTGGTAAAGAGAAGTCCCCTCCAGACTCAGCGGCACCTGTCCAAGGTGGAGCATCTGAAGGCTCCGACTCCACCGGCCCCATGCACTTCACAGCTCCCACTGCTCCACCACCACTGCCCTCACAGCAGCCAGATAGCCGACAGCAGCAGCTGTCCCTCCCCTCCTCCTCCAGCACAGAGCCCAGCCTCCGGCCCGCCCAGCCTCCCTGCTCCCTCCTGCCCACGTCTCGCTCTGCACCAGCAGGGGGCAGCACAGTCACACACACCAGCAGCACTTTACCTCACTACGCATCGCCTGCTCACTCACGCATGCAGCCCTCGGCCCAGTTCTACCCCATGGCAGCTGGGGCATCTCTACAGGAGCACCAGTCTGTATTTGTACCCTCTGGAGCATCTCAGGAGCAACGTCAGAAATCACAGCAGCAGCATGCCAGCCAGAGCATGACAACCCCCTCCATGCAGCAGCAGATGTCCTCCAACATGGGCATGATGAACGGCTCCCAGATGCACATCCACGGGGGCAAGGCCCAGCAGCTGCCCCCCAACTACGGCCCCACAGCCCTCTTCAACCATTTCAGCAGCATGTTTGACAGCAACCAGGTGGGCAACAACCAGGTGTGGGGAGCATGTCACCTGCCTGCACGGACCCCTCCTGAGCAGCCCTACACCGCTCCACCGGCCTATATAGGGGGCATGGGACAGATGGAGAACATGGTGCCCCCTCCTGATGGCTCCAAGGCACCAGGGTACCGCTGTAACACCCAGAGGATTGTCACCAGTCCAATCGGTAAGCAACAAGGACCATAAAGACTCCACCACACACACACACACACACAGTCTTAACCCATAGCTCCAAGACAAAACTTTTGTTTCATAGAAACAAAAAATCAACTGATTCCACAAAGCAGTACTCTTCACATACATACATGCATACATACATGCATACAGGAACTGACAAAACAAAGGAAACGCCGACATTAAAGTGTCTTAATAGGGCGTTGGACCACCACAAGCCACCAGAACATCTTCAATGAGTCCTGGCATAAATTCTACAAGCGTCTGGAACTCTATTGGAGGGATGTGACACCATTCTTCCACAATAAATAATAATTTGTTATTTTGTTGATGGTAGTGGTAAATACTGTCTCAGGCGCTGCTCCAGAATCTCGAAGTAAGGTTTACATAATTTTCATGCTCATCAAACCATTCAGTGACCACTTGTGCCCTGTGGATGGTTGCATTGTCATTTACCTTGCCCTTTGAGGGGTTGAGTGGACCTAACCCATGGAAGGAAAATTCACCCAACACCATAGGAACCAGAACCCTAATTTATTTACTCAACTGCTTCCTTTATTTTGGCAGTTACCTGTATATTGACAGACTAGTTCAGTTTATTACAGTGATTTGTGCCTACATAATTTTACCGGGTCAGTTGAACTCTTTGTTTCAGGAATGCACCCAATGGACCCGTCGGGAAACTCCATCTCTTCGTCTGCTGCGCTGACTAGCTTCGCCACCAGTATCTCTTGCAGTCCAGTGTACCTGCAGGGTCCAGCCTCCGTGGGCACGCCCTCCTTCAGCCGCCAGCACTTCTCTCCTCACCCCTGGAGCGCCTCCACCTCCTGTAAGAACACAACACAGGGAGCGGGAACAGGGCCGTTGCTTCATAGATGTTCTGTGCCACCCCCCTGTTTTTTGTTGTTTTGTAAACACAGTACATTAGCTTCGTTGTCTACTGTCAAGGTGGGGACACTGAGACAGTCACTTGGTAAGATAATGAAAGTAAATGAAGCCAAATCAAATGATTTAATGTGATTTTATCCGAAGTATTTGATTAATCTAACAAGCCAAGCCTTTGCGACTCCCTCAGGTGAGTCCCCAGTGCCCTCTGTGTCGTCCGGGGGCTCGTCCCCCCTCTGTGCGTCCATGGTGACCCCGGCTCTGATTCAGGCTAAGCCCAGCAGCAATAGCCAGCAAGACCGCAAGGTGCCCCCTCCAATCGGCACAGAGCGCCTGGCACGTATCCGCCAGACGGGCTCCGTCAACCACGCCATGCTCACTGCCAGCTACACACCGCCTGTGGGACAGGGGGGCATCTGGTCCTTTGGAGTGGGCAGTTCTTCTGGTGAGTGTTCAGGGGGAAGGTGGATGGGGTTAGTGCACAATGGATAGATGTAGACCTGATCGTCTTAACTTCAGAGTGTTTTAAGATGTTTCTTGTAAGGTTTTGTAATATATTGTGAATGTCTTCTGTGTAAATGTTTTTTTTAAACATGACAATTAACTCTCACACCATCCCAAATCTCAGTCCTCCCCTCTTACCCTCCACCAGAGGCGATGTCGGGCTGGTCTCAGCCCCTGATGGGCGGTCACGTGATGCACCAGCAGATGCAGGAGCAGAGTGCTTTCTCCCAGCATCAGGCCATGGAGCGGGACGACACGGGCATCGTGAACCCCTCCAACACTTTCCATCAGCCCATGCCCACCAACTTTATGGACTTCCCAAAGGTAACGGACACAGCTAAGTAGTTGGTGCAAAGATCTCCTGGTGCGAGTGATCCTATGAGATCTATCACAAAAACAAAATGTTTACCACTTCTCTCTCTCTCTTATTGTCCTTTTGAGGGTTTGCCAATATCAATGTATGGTGGGACGATGATTCCTCCCCACCCTCCTATGGGAGAGGCCCCCGGGGGCCCCGTGTACAACGGGCTCCATAACGCTGACCCTGCCTGGAACCCCATAATGAAGGTGGTTACTAACTCTGCAGATAACTCAGATCCCCAGCAGGTAAGCACTCTCATTAACATTTTTCACTTATTTTCACCATTACTCAGTCCTCACTGTTGTGGTTTTGTAGCTAAGTGAGGAAAACTTGTCGTTTTAGGTCTGGCCTGGGACTTGGGCCCCGCACGTTGGGAATGTGCACCTGAATCATGTCAACTAAACACGCGGCCATCAAAGCATAGGACCAGTAACAAGACTCATACACGTTTAAGAGAACCAGATAATTACATAATATTCAACGATATTAACCTAGGGAGTGTCCAGAAAGGAGGAATTGGATGGTTGGACACCATTTTGATGTGCCTAACTAAAAAGACAAATCCAGTGTGGGCTGTAATGTGTTTACCAATGTCTATGAACAAACCGATTTGCCTGTTCAACAGGATCCATTCTCTGCGTAGTATAGCCATTATTTTGACTTTAAAAGCCCCACATGAATTGTTCTTGGTCTGCAGGGCTCTACAGGACTGTACGCTATTTATACTCAGCCCAAGAATTAGGTGATAACATAAAGAGAGAAATCAGACCTTTTAGAGTGGTAAATACATGTATAATTGTTTACATACTAAAAAGGGTTCAAATGAGAGTACATTTCATGTCGTATAGTGGCTCTACTTTATGTAGCCTGTATTAATGTGAAATATTTACCTTAATATTCAATAAAAAAGACGGAACTGTACCATCTTCGCCTTTCTATTCTTATTGCATTAACGTCATGACATACACCTCATGATTCTCCATACACTTGTTGATTTGAAGTGCCCTTGGTCTGTCTGTATTTAAGTAGTAGACTATAGTGTCATGTTTACTCATTGATGATGTCATCACTCACTGACTGCATGTTCTGGCAGGGGGTTCTGTTTATCATCTTGCAACTGTCTTGCATGCATCAAGAAGTTTCCACAAGAGACTGCAATCTGACAATTATTTTACATTCAATAGAGCCCCACCAGCAATAAATTGTCTACCCAGATAACACCCAAAAGCTCAGTATGTTTTGACAGATTACTACATTATCTCATTATCCTGTTTAAATGGATTATAGCTCATCTGCCTTGTTTTGGAATAACATGTATTTTGATTGTAAACAAGTAAGGCGGAAGATGTTTGAGTAACTTTTTTTTCTTCTTCTTCAAAACAACCAAGATTGACTGGGAATGGCATTTTAATGAGCGACCACTGTCACGCAATCTGAGAAAATAAAGCCGTCTTGGATGATATAACACTTTGAATAACATTGTCACGATGTCACATTGACTGATGTCACCTATTTATTTGTCTAACTTTATTTCCTAGTCCTCATCTACACAGTACAATTAAATCATGGGACTTGGTTCATTTCCATTCATACTGAGTCAACAATGTTATTGTGAGCTGTAAAATATGTTTTAGCTCTGTTGTATCATACACACCTGCACGTGGCTCTCGGCGCATATTGAGTATATCAATCTTGAAGTGGTGTGTGTCTCCCAGCGGTCCCGTGTTTCCAAACATACTTTCGAGTTGGCGCAGCATTAGTTGACTAAAGGCCAGAGTTGACATTGATCTGCAATAATTTGGCCAGGCTGTTTTTGTTTTGGAACTTTTAATTCCTTTTATATAACTTATTTGTTTATTCATCGACTTTCTGCAATGTCTTCTAATTGTAACCGCAGTATAGGTCTTAACTGCTCTATTCCCAGTAGCTTTGAGCAGTCGAAAGACTGGTCTCAGCTGCCGACACCTACCATCAGACGCCCGGAGGCACTCTGTTCTCCACGACTCCTGGAGGTAAGTTATGCAAAAATAACGGAATTCTGCCAAATAACTGTCATATAGAACAGGGGCGTCATGCACCACAAAAATCCAAGGGGGGCACAAAGTAGGTAAAGATGGCTGGGGGGGGGGGGGGCTTTTGGAGGTTTTTTTTCCCTAAACATTTTCCCAACACCTGAAACGGACATAATCATATGCTTAATTTTATGTTAATATCTTTCTGCATATCTAATCATACCTCTTCAACTATATATGATTGGTGGTTCTATTTTAAAATAAACGAAATATGCTTTTCTGCTAAAATCTGAGTCAAAGATTGAACGTGTGTTATAATTATTGCTTGCTTTTCTAAATTTCTCTACCATAAGCTCTATCCAATGTCACATCCAACCAGCCTCACATCCGCAGACCACGTGTAATTTCACCAGCCCAGGACCTCCACGTCTGGCTTCTTCACCTGTCTGCGATAAAGCCCTTTTGTGGGGAAAACTCATTCTGATTGGCTGCCCTGGCTCCCCAGTGGGGGGGCCTGGCTGTCATGTGGGCGGACCTATATGCCCTCCAAGGTCCACCCATGGCCGCACCCCTGCCCATTTATGTGAAATCCATAGATTAGGGCCTAGTTTATTTATTTCAATTGACTGATTTCCTTATATGAATTATAACTCCGTAAAATATTTCAAATTGTTGTATGTTGTTTTATATTTTTGTTCAGTATAGTTATCTGGGCTCGTTCAAGCCATCTTCCTAAAATTGCTATGTGGCAAGTAGTATTACAGAGAAACAACGTTTGTTTAAACGGGACAGATCTGAGGGGGCATGATTTCTCAGATATTGAGAAACACACTGGAATGTACTGAAGCTACTAGTTTGGAGAATAAAGTGCCTTGTGCACCAGTGCCTGAATATAGACCTCAGGAACACAGTGCTGATTCTGTCTTTTTTTTAGGAACTTATGAACAGTACTTACAGTCCTATTGCATTAAATGCACTTTTACCTGTTTCCATAATTTTAGCAGCATCCTTATTGTATGGATCAAGCAAAAACAGAATTTTATCTCTGTCAAGATGAGTTGATCCGATATGTCAACTGTGGGAGTGTACATGTTATTTGTATTTATTTTTAACTGGTGTGTTGACTGAGAACACGTTCTCATTTACAGCAATGATCTGGGGCCATGCGTGTGAGGAGGATAAATCAGTCGGCAGCCTTTCTGAGGGAATTAACTGTATGATAACAGGTATATGTTGTCTACTCCCTTTCCCTGCCTTTTATGACCAGATACAGTCAGTGCCTTGAACCTATTCTATCGCGCCCAAAAAACCTGCTCCTTTTACTCTCTGTTCCGAACGTACTAGACGACCTGTTCTTATAGCCTTATCCTACTCCTCCTGTTCCTCTGGTGATGTAGAGGTCAATTCAGGCCCTGCTGTGCCTAGCTCCATTCCTACTCCCCAGGTGCTTTCATTTGTTTACTTCTGTAACTGTAAAATCCTTGTTTTATTGACTGCTTTAGCCCACTCTGCCAACCCGGATGTCCTACCCGTGTCTGAATCCTGGCTTAGGAAGACCACCAAAAAGACCACCAAAATCCCTGAAATTTCCATCCCAAACTATAATATTTTCCGACAAGATAGACCTGCCAAAGGGGGCGGTATTGCAATCTACTGCAGAGAGAGTCTGCAGAGTTCTGTCTTACTACCCAAACAATTTGAGTTTCTACTTTAAAAAATCCACCTCTCCAGAAACAAGTCGCTAACTGTTTCCGTTTGCTATAGACCACCCTCTGCCCCCAGCTGTGCCCTGGACACCATATGTGAATTGATTGCCCCCCATCTATCTTCAGAGCTCGTGCTGCTAAGTGACCTAAACTGGGACATGCTTAACACCCCGGCCATCCTACAATCTAAGCTTGATGCCCTCAATCTCGCACAAATTATCAATGTATGATGAATCAATGAACCCACCAGGGACAATCCCAAATCTGTAAACACGGGCACCCTCATGGATATCATCCTAACCAACTTGCCCTTCAAATACACCTCTGCTGTTAACCACCAAGATTTCAGCGATCACTGCCTTATAGCCTGCATCCGTAATGGGTCTGCGGTCAAACGATCACCCCACATCACTGTCAAGCGCTCCCTAATACACTTCAGCGAGCAGGCCTTTCTAATCGACCTAGCCCGGGTATCCTGGAAGGATATTGACCTCATCCCGTCAGTAGAGGATGCCTGGTTATTTCCTCAACATCTTAAATAAGCATGCCCCATTCAAAAATTTAGAACCAGGAACAGATATAGCCCTAAGTTCTCTCCAGACCTGACTGCAATTGACCTTCACAAAAACATCCTGTGGCGTTCTGCATTAGCATAGAATAGCCCCCGTGACATGCAACTTTTCAGGGAAGTTAGGAACCAATATACACAGGCAGTTAGGAAAGCTAAGGCTAGCTTTTTCAAGCAGAAACTTGTTTCCTGTAGCACTAACACAAAAAGGTTCTGGGACACTGTAAAGGCCATGGACAATAAGAGCGTCTCCTCCCAGCTGCCCACTCCACTGAGGCTAGGAAACACCGTCACCACCGATAAATCCACCATAATTGAGAATTGCAGTAAGCATTTTTCTACGGCAGGCCATGCTTTCCACGTGGCTGCAAAATCTGGACCCCTACAACTCAGCCGGGCTAGACAATCTGGACCCTCTCTTTCTAAAATGATCTGCTGAAATTGTTGGCAACCCCTATTACTAACCTGTTCAACCTCTTTCATATCGTCTTATGATTCCCAAAGATTGGGAAGCTGCCGCGGTCATCCCCCTCTTCAAAGGGGGAGACACTTGAGACCCAAACTGCTACAGACTTATATCCTACCCGCTTTTCTTAGGTCTTCGAAAGCCAAGTTAACAAACAGATTACCGACCATTTCGAATCCAACCGTACCTTCTCCGCTATGCAATCTGGTTTCAAAGCTGGTCATGGGTGCACCTCAGCCACGCTCAAGGTCCTAAATGATATCATAACCGCCATCGATAAGAGACATTACTGTGCAGCCGTATTTATCGACCTGGCCAAGGCTTTTAACTCTGTCAATCACCACATTCTTATCGGCAGACTCAACAGCCTTGGTTTCTCAAATGATTGCCTCGCCTGGTTCATCAACTACTTCTCTGATAGAGTTCAGTGTGTCAAATCGGAGGGTCTGCTGTCCGGACCTCTGGCAGTCTCTATGGGGGTGCCACATTGTTCAATTCTTGGGCAGACTCTCTTCTCTGTATACATCAATGATGTCGCTCTTGCTGCTGGTGATTCTCTGATCGACCTCTACGCAGACGACACCATTCTGTATACCTCTGGCCCTTCTTTGGACACTGTTAACAAACCTCCAGACAAGCTTCAATGCCATACAACTCTCCTTCCGTGTGGTCTCCAACTACAAGTAAAACTGAATGCATGCTCTTCAACCGATCGCTGCCCGCACGTGCCCACCTGTCTAGCATCACTTACTCTGACGGTTCTGACTTAGAATATGTGGACAACTACAAATACCTAGGTGTCTGGTTAGACTGTAAACTCTCCTTCCAGACTCATATTAAGCATTGCCAATCCAAAATTAAATCTACAATCGGCTTCCTATTTCGCAACAAAGCATCCTTCACTCATGCTGCCAAACATCCCCTCGTAAATCTGACCATCCTACCGATCCTCGACTTCGGCGATGTCATTTGCAAAATAGCCTCCAACACCCTACTCAACAAATTGGATGCAGTCTATCACAGTGCCATTTGTTTTGTAACCAAAGTCCCATATACTACCCACCACTGTGACCTGTATGCTCTCATTGGCTGGCCCTCACTTCATTACTCGTCGCCAAACCCACTGGCTCCAGGTCATCAACAAGTCTCTGCTCGGTAAAGCCCCGCCTTATCTCAGCTCACTGGTCACCATAGCAGGTATATCTCACTGGTCACCCGCAAAGCCAATTTTTCCTTTGGTCGCCTTTCCTTCCAGTTCTCTGCTGCCAATGACTGGAATGAACTGCAAAAGTCACTGAAGCTGGAGACTTATATGTCCCGCACTAGCTTTTAAGCACTAGATGTCAGAGCAGCTCAGATCACTGCATCTGTACATAGCCCATCTGTAAATAGCCCATTCAACTACCTCATCCCCATACTCTATTTATTTACTTATCTTGCTCCTTTGCACCCCAGTATCTCGACTTGCACATTCATCTTCTGCACTCTACCATTCCAGTGTTTTAATTGCTATATTGTAATTACTTCGCCAGCATGGCCTATTTATTGTCTTACCTCCCTTATCCTACCTTATTTGCACATACTGTATTTAGACTTTTTCTACTGTATGTTTGTTTATTCCTTGTGTAACTCTATGTTGTATGTGTCGAACTGCTTTGCTTTATCTTGGCCAGGCCGCAGTTGCAAATGAGAACTTGTTCGGCAGGGGCGGCAGGGTAGCCTAGTGGTTAGAGCGTTGGACTAGTAACCCCGGAAGGTTGCAAGTTCAAACCCCCGAGCTGACCAGGTACAAATCTGTCGTTCTGCCCCTGAACAGGCAGTTAACCCACTGTTCCTAGGCCGTCATTGAAAATAAGAATTTGTTCTTAACTGACTTGCCTAGTAAAATAAAGCTAAAATAAATAAATAAATAGCCTACCTGGTTAAATAAAGGTGAAATAAAAAATAAAAGTGCAAAATGGGAAAAGTACAGACCTCGCACTTTTCTAAGTAGCCTGCACTAACCCACCTTGGACAACTATTGTGCACAAGAATACCTCATGGTCTAGACACACTGATGCACCTTGTGACTTTTGTCGAGTCTCCTGGTACTACTGTCCGTGTTTTTACTCTGAGACAGACACTTTATGCCCTTGGTTGTTATCGCAGAAACCAGGATCATCTGACAAAGTTCCTGCTGGAGTGTCGGAATATACCAATCGCACACACCCCCCCCATGCTGCTTCCCCCATATCACCGGGGTCACGGTGTTGGCCCTGCACCCTCTGGGCAAGCTGAAGGAGATGGATGAGAACAAAGACATCTCAGGTAAGCCCTTATACTGACAGTGACTACTGAATGTCCCATGAGACCCACTAGCCTCTTGCCCTAGCCTGGCCTCTTGGTCACCTGCTCTTCCAAACACCTGACTCCTTGCCCACATGGCTTTGAAGCAGATATAGTATGTGCTTGGAACAGGTTCTCTCTTGTTTTGTTCTTAGAAGTGGTGCAGGGACAGTAAATTAAGTAATTGCACTCATTCTGCAATTGCATACATTTGTTTCATGGTGCATTTGTTTATATCCTAATATAAAAATACAGTATCACCTTGTCATTGTCACATGTTATATGTTCTGATGTCTCGCCTTCCTAACTTGCCTCATTTTACTGTCTCCTTAAATTTCACTAATAAAAGGGAGCGGACAGGTGGCTTGGTTCAGGCCGATGTCAATAAGTACTATATTTCAGATAAGGAAGCAGGCTACTTAGGCCTGTTGTCATCAGTGCAGTGTGTATGAGGTGGCAAATGGCCATACTCTCACCTAGTGTGCAAACCAGTCAGTTTGTGTTTAAAAAAATACAATAGATTTGTACCAGCATAAGACCAAGTTTCAAGGTGAACCGCTCCATGAGAAAAGCAAACACATGTCAAGCTGCTGGCCAAGCCTTGTGCTGCATATCTTGTGACCACTCCATTTAGGTTTCATGCACCAGAAAGGGCTCTATCAGTGCGCATAGCTTCTTGGAAGTTCAGGAAAGGAAATGTCCCCAAAGCTGACTTGTGTTCTCTCTTCTGTTCCTACAGCTGATGGTGTCCAGTTTGTAATTGACATCTGAACCTACTCATCCAGACCAGCTCTGTTGGAGAAATTGTATTCCGTTCAGACCACTGGGTGGTCTCTACTGGTCAGTGGACAGAACACTCACTTTATATTCCCTTCTGTTTAATCCTGGTGGATGATTCAAGAACCGTTAAAGGCTCAGTTGACCTGAGGCTAGAGGAAGAATTCTGGGTAAATTTTAAGGGTGGCTGTATTCAGTCTGCTAACTGTGCCAAAGAGGTTAACTCATTGTTCTGCTGATTTTATCTGATGTACTTTTTTATTCTGTACACTAGGTACTTTATGTTTTTACAGGATTAATTCATGTATAATTAGTTTTGTTCATGGAAACAAATATTTCAAGTTGCATTTTTATATGTGGTGTATGGGTAGGCAGCCAAGTATGAGGTGTTCTAGAGATTTCTTCAATTAATCTCTGGGCTCTTTGACAGTGTGTGCTGTTCAGCTGCAAAAAAAAATGAAAGAACTGAAAGAAAGGAAAAAGTTAAGGGTGCTTTGTGTGTTTTTAGTCATCTAATTGTTTGAAAAGACATGGCAATGGCCCGAGAAGGGTGGCGTTTATGTGGTATGCTTTGAAGTAACTCATTGCCAATGTATAGAGAATTACTTTAGAGTAGGGATCAACTAGATTCGGCTGCGGGACAATTTTGTTCCCACAAACAGAACTATTTTACAAAAATGTAATAATTAATCAAACCTTGCTTACATTTGTATACCATCACATATCTCTCTATTATGGGCGGGAATACTTTGAAACAGATTTTCAAAATTAAAATCACTTGCAGCTGATATGCAGGTGTTTTTAGTCTTATGTCCAACAAAACAAATATAATATATATACAGTACCAATCAAAAGTTTGGATACACCTACTCATTCAAAGGTTTTTCTTTATTTTGACTTTTCTACATTGTAGTATAATAGTGAAGACATCAACTATGAAATAACACATATGGAATCATGTCGTAACCAAAAAAGTGTTAAAAAAATCTAAATATTTTAGATACTTCAAAGTAGCCACCCTTTGCATTGAGGGACAACTTTGCATACTCTTGACATTCTCTCAACCAGCTTCATGAGGTAGTCATCTGGAATGCATTTGAATTAACATGTGTGCCTTAAAAGTTAATTTGTGAAATGTCTTAATGTGTTTGAGCCTATCAGTTGTGTTGTGACAAGGTAGGGGTGGTATACAGAAGTTAGCCCTATTTGGTAAAAGACCAAGTCCATAGTATGGCAAGAACAGCTCAAATACGCCAAATGACAGTCCATCATTACTTTAAGACATGAAGGTCAGTTAATACGGTACATTTCAAAGTTTCTTCAAGTGCAGTTGCAAAAACCATCAAGCGCTATGATGAAACTGGTTCTCATGAGGACCGCCACAGGAAAAGAAGACTCAGAGGATAAATTCATTAGCTTTAACTGCATGTCAGATTATCGCCCAAATAAATGCTTCAGAGTTCAAGTAACAGACACATCTCAACATCAACTGTTCAGAGAAGACTTCGTGAATCAGGCCTTCATGGTCGAATTGCTGCAAAGAAACCACTACTAAAGGACACCAATAAGAAGAGGAGACTTGCTTGAGCCAAAAAACATGAGCGTTGCACACTCTTGGCATTCTCTCAACCAGCTTCATGAAGGAGTACCCACATATGCTAAGCACTTGTTGGAGGATTGTCCTTCACTCTGCGGTCCAACTCATCCCAAACCATCTCAATTGGGTTGATGTCAGGTGATTGTGAGGCCAGGTCATCTGATTCAGCACTCCATCACTTTCCTTCCTGGTCAAATAGCCCTTACACAGCCTGGAGGTGTGTTTTGGGTCATTTGTCCTGCTGAAAAACAAAATGATAGTCCCACTAAGAGCAAACCAAATGGGATGGCGTATCGCTGCAGAATGCTGTGGTAGCCATGCTGGTTAAGTGTGCCTTGAATTCAAAATAAATTACAGACAGTGTCACCAGCAAAGCACCCCCACACCTCCTTTGCACACCAGTATCTTACTTGCACATTCATCTTTTGCACATCTATCACTCCAGTGTTTAATTGCTAAATTGTAATTATTTCACCAGCATGGCCTATTTATTGCCTACCTCCCTTACCTCATTTGTACACAGTGTATGTAAACTTTTCTCTATTGTGTATGTATGTTTGTTCCATGTGTAACTCTGTTGTTTTTGTCGCACTGCTTTGCTTTATCATGGCCAGGTCGCAGTGGTAAATGAGAACTTGTTTTCAAATAGCCTATCTGGTTAAATAAAGGTTTAATGTATTTATATATTTTTTTAAATACTACAATTGTGTAAGCTTACCTTGCTGATATTTGCCATGCAATGCAGATGAAATAATGTAGCTAGCTAACTATTTTCTTGCTTATTGTGCAGTGGAGGATAAAATACCTGTAAGCCTATGGATGTGTAGCTAGCTATGTCGCCGATCTGTGTATGGACCCTAAAATGTCTGGTAGACATATTAGTTCAGAACCTGGCTATGAACCTCAGCTATCATAGCCAGTTGTATCAACTTCAAAACAGTCTGAATGACATTAATGAAGCCTTTCGATTGAGTAGAATATAATTTTGTGCCAAGGATGCAAGTTGTATAATTACCATGCATGATATCTCCACATTGTAGCCTGTACATTTAATATATTAACTGATCATGTACTCATCCTTGACAAATAAAAATGCAGTTCAGGTATGAATGTCTGAGATTATTTTTCAGTCATATCCAATAACAATCTTTGATGCTGTATCTGCATGGATGTATTACATTTATACACTTCAACAGTGTTTACCAATCCTGGTCCTGGGACATCAATGGTTACACTAACTATGCAATAGACTAGAAACATGATTTAACTAGTTAAAGGCTAATTTATATATACAGAAATATATATTTGTTTTAAACAGTACACTACAATTCCTATGCATCATGTAAATACTCTAAAACCGGTTAATTTCCTTCATCTGCATTGATCTAATAAACCAAGGATAGGTGTAGTATTTCATCAAATGAGACTTAATTTCAACCAGAAGAGAATGTGAAATGCTTTATTGAAAGAAGTTAATTATCCAAGTGTAATAAATATTATAATTGTAATATAAATAGAAGTTCAATCTTTACTTCAATGCGTATCTGTTGTGCATTATAAATCAGACAGAGGTGGCGAGAGAGGTGTAAAAGGGAAAGAGATAAGAACATACAGTAGGAGCAGGGAAGGCAGCATGTGATTAATGAATCACAGCGATACCCTAATATTCTCTCAGTTCATCACAATTACTTAAGTGTCTCTTGTGGTGTTTCATAACACCGCCTTGGGCTCCCAGTCAGCCCGAAGTTTATCTTAAGAGTGGGTGAGGTGGCGATGACGGAACTGGGGGTTGGCATCCTCTCTCACATCAAAACATACCTGCAGACGAGAGACGGATGGAGAGAGAGCATGTTTTTTAAAATAATTTCTAACACTGTCCGTCATCAATCATCAGGAGGTGAAATGCGAAACGGACCTTGGATCATTAACTCTGGGATTACTGCAGCTCTCTGTATTTCAATGTAACGCATCTCTTTAATAATACTTCCTGTTGACCTGACCAAGTGACCTCTCACCTCTGATCATGCTGTGCCCTCTTATGTAGCCAGTTCAGACACGGGAGGGATTCACCAACACAGCTGGTATAACCTAGAGGATTTAGGGAGAAAGGGATGAAGTGAAAGAGAGAGACTGTTATTAAGAAAATAAGGTAGTTAAAGAGTGTGTTCAACATGAATCTGTGTGTGTGGCCTCACCTGGTGTCCACACTAAGTGGCTGCAGAGTACTCTATGCTGAAAAACATGAACGGACACAAGGACAAACAATATAGCGTAGTCATAGAAATAATTAAGTCTCTTACTGTTCTCCATGGTTGGCCCTCTTGCCTATTCTTTGAAGGTGGAAGCAGCCAGTTATACACCTGAGCCTGCTTACTGCACAACACAATCCATCAACCAGATTGTTACATAAGTGCGTAGGTGTGGGTTATAGGATGTCTAATTGTTCTACATTTTTTCAATATGGGTGACTTAAAATAGCCTGTTTTTGTACATACAGTCGTGGCCAAAAGTTGAGAATGACACGTATATTGATTTCCACAAAGTTTGCTGCTTCAGTGTCTTTAGATATTTATGTCAAATGTTACTATGGAATACTTAAGTATACAGTGGGGCAAAAAAAGTATTTAGTCAGCCAACCCCGCAAGTTCTCCCACTTAAAAAGATGAGAGGCCTGTAATTTTCATCATAGGTACACTTCAATTATGACAGACAAAATTAGAAAAAAATCCAGAAAATCACATTGTAGGATTTATTATGAATTTATTTGCAAATTATGGTGGAAAATAAGTATTTTGTCAATAACAAAAGTTTATTTCGATACTTTGTTATATACCCTTTGTTGGCAATGACAGAGGTCAAACGTTTTCTGTAAGTCTTCACACGGTTTTCACACACTGTTGCTGGTATTTTGGCCCATTCCTCCATGCAGATCTCCTACTGGAGCAGTGATGTTTTGGGGCTGTTGCTGGGCAACACAGACTTTCAACTCACTCCAAAGATTTTCTATGGGGTTGAGATCTGGAGATTGGCTAGGCCACTCCAGGACCTTGAAATGCTCCTTACGAAGCCACTCCTTCGTTTGCTCGGGCGGTGTGTTCGGGATCATTTTCATGCTGAAAGACCCAGCCACGTTTCATCTTCAATGCCCTTGCTGATGGTAGGCTTTGTTACTTTGGTCCCAGCTCTCTGCAGGTCATTCACTAGGTCCCCCTGTGTGGTTGTGGGATTTTTGCTCAGCATTCTTATGATCATTTCGACCCCACTAGGTGAGATCTTGCGTGGAGCCCTAGATTGAGGGAGATTATCAGTGGTCTTGTATGTCTTCCATTTCCTAATAATTGCTCCCACAGTTGATTTCTTCAAACCAAGCTGCTTACCTATTGCAGATTCAGTCTTCCCAGCCTGGTGTAGGTCTACAATTTTGTTTCTGGTGTCATTTGACAGCTCTTTGGTCTTGGCCATAGTGGAGTTTGGAGTGTGACTGTTTGAGGTTATGGACAGGTGTCTTTAATACTGATAACAAGTTCAAACAGGTGCCATTAATACAGGTAACGAGTGGAGGACAGAGGAGTCTCTGAAAGAAGTTACAGGTCTGTGAGAGCCAGAAATCTTGCTTGTTTGTAGGTGACCAAATACTTATTTTCCACCATAATTTGCAAATAAATTCATAAAAATTCCTACAATGTGATTTTCTGGATTTTTTTCCGCTCATTGTGTCTGTCATAGTTGAAGTGTACCTATGATGAAAATTACAGGCCTCCTCATTTTAAGTGGGAGAACTTGCACAATTGGTGGCTGACTAAATACTTTTTTGCCCCACTGTAATTACAAGCATTTCATAAGTGTCAAAGGCTTTAATTGACAATTATATGAAGTTGATGCAAAGAGTCAATATTTTCAGTGTTGACCCTTCTTTTTCAAGACCTCTGCAATCTGCCCTGGCATGCTGTCAATTCACTTCTGGGCCACATCCTGACTGATGGCTGCCCATTCTTGCATAATCAATACTTTGAGTTTGTCAGAATTTGTGGGTTTTGTTTGTCCACCCGCCTCTTGAGGATTGACCACAAGTTCTCAATGGGATTAAGGTCTGGGGAGTTTCCTGGCCATGGACCCAAAATGTCGATGTTTTGTTCCCCAAGGCATTGTTCCTGGATTGTTGGGAGAAGTTGCTCTCAGAGGATGTGTTGGCACTGTTCTTTAATCATTTTTGTGTGAGCCCACTACCCTTGGTTGAGAAGCAACCCCACACATGAATGGTCTCAGGATGCTTTACTGTTGTCATGACACAGGACTGATGGAAGCGCTCACTTTGTCTTTTCCGGACAAGCTTTTTCCGGAGGCCCCAAACAATCGGAAAGGGGATTCATCAGAGAAAATGACTTTCCTCAGTCCTCCGCAGTCCAATCCCTGTACCTTTTGCAGAATATCAGTCAGTCCCTGATGTTTTTCCTGGAGAGAAGTGGATTCTTTGCTGCGCTTCTTGACACCAGGCCATCTTCCAAAAGTCTTTGCCTCGCTGTGCGTGCAGATGCACTCACACCTGCCTGCTGCCATTTACTGAGCAAGCTCTGTACTGGTGGTGCCCCGATCCTGCAGCTGAATCAACTTTAGGAGACGGTCCTGGCGCTTGCTGACTTTCTTGGGTGCCCTGAAGCCTTCTTCACAACAATTGAACCGCTCTCCTTGAAGTTCTTGATCCGATAAATGGTTGATTTAGGTGCAATGTCCTTGCCTGTGAAGCTCTTTTTGTGCAAAGCAATGATGACGGCACGTGTTTCCTTGCAGGTAACCATGGTTGACAGAGGAAGAACAATGAGTCCAAGCACCACCCTCCTTTTGAAGCTCCCAGTCTGTTATTCAAAACTCAATCAGCATGACAGAGTGATCTCCAGGCTTATCCTCGTCAATACTCACACCTGTGCTAATGAGAGAATCACTGACATGATGTCTGCTGGTCCTTTTGTGGCAGGGCTGAAATGCAGTGGAAATGTATTTGGGGGATTCAGTTCATTTGCATGGCAAAGAGGGACTTTGCAATTCATCTGATCACTCTTCATAACATTCTAGAATATATGCAAATTGCCATCACACAAACTGAGGCACCAGACTGTGAAAATTAACATTTGTGTCATTCTCAAAACTTTTGGCCACGACTATACATCACACCCTTACCTAAACAGCACCCTTACCTGAGAAGTAGGCGAGAAACTGAGAATTGAATAACTGCAGTTGACATTGCTAAGTAAATGGAAGAATACTCATATTGCAATGTGGATGGCTCTTAAGAGCCTTTGGTCGTGCATAGTGTAGTCTATGGTGTTGCCAGGGAACAGCACCCTCTTCAAAAAAGCAGGAGGTGAAGAACTTACGCACACGGATTGCCTCTCTTGATGTGTTGTCGGACCCCATCCTTGAAACATCCTGCAGAGCAACAGACTTCTCCTCTGGCACACAGCAGCGAGCTGCAGATCCCCTCCTGGTCCTCGTCCATTCTCATGAAGTTGTGAAGGCTACCTATGTCCTTCATATGTCTGAAATCCTCCAGGACGCAGTCCCATATGGCCCTGGTCACCCAACCTTGCAGTTCACTACACGATAACTGTAGGTAATTGTTTTGAAAGAATCTCCAGTTACAAGGTATCTGTAGGAATATGGAATATATTGTCATTATTAGACATTTACATCACCAGGTAATTGTTGGCGCAGTGGTTAAGGGCGCTGTACTGCAGTGCCAGCTGTGCCATCAGAGACTCTGGGTTCGCGCCCAGGCTCTGTCGTAACCGGCCGCGACCGGGAGGTCCGTGGAGCGACGCACAATTGGCCTAGCGTTGTCCGGGTTAAGGAGGGTTTGGCCGGTAGGGATATCCTTGTCTTATCGCGCACCAGCGACTCCTGTGGCGGGCCGGGCGCAGTGCGCGCTAACCAAGGTTGCCATGTGCAAGGTGTTTCCTCCGACACATTATTGCGGCTGGCTTCCGGGTTGGAGGCACGCTGTGCTAAGAAGCAGTGCGGCTTGGTTAGGTTGTGTATCGGAGGACGCATGACTTTCAACCTTCGTCTCTCCCGAGCCTGTACGGGAGTTGTAGTGATGAGACAAGATAGTAGCTAATAAAAAACAACTGGATACCACAAATTTGGGGAGAAAAAAGAGGTAACATTTAAAAAAAAGTATATTTAAAAAAGATGATAGCAGGAATTTTATATCAAGGATAGCATCACAAATGAATACATAAATACTACTTGAAGCTTGATGATGAGTTGATCATTTGAATCATTTGTGCAGTGCCGAGGCAAAAATAAAAATATGCACCCCTTTGAATCCCCAGGACCAGGACTGAGAACCACTGCTCTTCATTGGGACCTCTTCATCTGTAGACCGGCTTTCATAGCACTCTTTATTAGAGGACAGAAAACCTCACAAGAAACAGACTTCATTATACTCAAATTACACCACACTGAATATTATGTTACTATTATCTCTGGCTTCACCTCTAGGGACTGGAACTACACAAGTACCTGCCCTACCAGAATAGCCTACTCTCTCACTTTGACAGTTGGGGCTGCTGCCAGCACGCCCACAAGCGAGTCACAATGGGCGGCCTAAGCTGCACGAGGCAATTTACCGCTTACTAGTGTACATGCCCAGTTAGTTTACAATTTCGTCATGCAAAAATGGCCCTAACACCAGGTTCAGCAATTTACCTGTCTAACATCAGCATGATTCCGCTCAGATAGAACAGGTGGAAATATTTGAGGCGTGTATTTAAAAACATGATCCAAAGTGCTATTTAAAGAGCCGGTAGGGATATTTAAGACCAACCAAAATCGGGCTTTAACAGTTGGTTATGGCATGCATTTTGACAGCGGAAATGCAGCCTATCCAGCCATGACGCACACTGCCCATATGGAACAAGATGTGATTTGGTGCCTGTATACTTCATATTTAGAGACAAACACTAATGTATTTTCCCCATTTCGTTTTATTTTATTAAAAACCAAGCATAGCCTCCCTTCGTCTCCCTCGCCTGTTTTCTTTTTTGTCCTGCCCAATTTAGTTACTCGACAGCCACTCCTATTTGTCATACTTTTAATCTGAGCCTAGAGGAAAGTCTTTGTCCTCAGGCCAGGAAGGAAGCCAAAGTAATTCCGCTACCCAAGAGTGGTAAAGCAGCCTTCACTGGTTCTAACAGCAGACCTATAAGCTTGCTGCCAGCTCTTAGCAAACTGTTGGGAAAAAAATGTGTTTGACCAAATACAATGATACTTCTCTGTAAACAAATTAACAGACTTTCAGCATGCTTATAGAGAATGGCACTCAACATATACTGCACTGACACACATGACTGATGATTGATTGAAAGAAATTGATAATAAGACGATTGTGGGAGCTGTACTGTTAGTAAACTTAAGTGCTATGGCTTTTCAACCTCTGCCATATCCTGGATTCAGAGCTGTTTATCTAATAGAACTCAAGAGTTTTCTTTAATGGAAGCACCTCTTAATGTCAAACATGTAAAGTGTGGTGAACCACAGGGCAGCTCTCTAGGCCCTCTACTCTTTTCTATTTTTTTACCAATGACCTGCCACTGGCATTAAACAAAGCATGTGTGTCCATGTATGCTGATGATTCAACCATATATGCATCAGCAACCACAGCTAATGAAGTCACTGAAACCATTAACAAAGAGTTGCAGTCTGTTTTGGAATGGGTGGACAGAAATAAACTGGTCCTGAACATCTCTAAAACTAAGAGCATTGTATTTGGTACAAATCATTCCTTAAGTGCTAGACCTCAGATGAATCTGGGAGTGTATGGTGTGGCAGTTCAACAAGTAGAGACTAAATTACTTGGCATTCCCTTAGATTGTAAACTGTCATGGTCAAAAGATATAGATTCAATGGTTGCAAAGATGGGGAGAGGTCTAGCCATAATAAAGAGATGCTCTGCTTTTTTGACACTACACTCCAAAAAGCAAGTCCAGCAGGCTCAAGTTTGGTCTCATCTTGATTATTGTCCAGTCGTGTGGTCCACTGCTGCAAGAAAATACCTAGTTAATCTACAGCTGGCCCAGAACAGAGCGACACATTTTGCTCTTCATTGTGACCAGAGGGCTGATATAAATACTATACACACCAGTCTCTCTTGGCTAAGAGTTGAGGAGAGACTGACTGCATCACTTCTTCTTTTGATAAGAAACAATGTGTTGAAAATCCCAAATTGTTTGCATAGTCAACTTACACATAGCTCTGACACACACTTATCCCACCAGACATGCCACCAGGGGTCTTTTCAGAGTCCCCAAATCCAGAACAAATTCAAGAAAACGTACAGCATTTTATATAGAGCCCTTATTACATGGAAATAAACAGCAAACTTGGTTTCAAAAAAACAGATAAAGCAACACCTCGTGGCACAACGCCTCTCCCCTATTGACCTAGATATTTTGTGTGTATGCATTAATATGTAGGTTACGTGTGCCTTTTAACAAATGTATGTATGTATTTCTGTCCTTGAGCTGTTCTTGTCTAATGATGTTCTTTATTATGTCATTCTGTATTATGTTTCATGTTTAGGAAGAGTAGCTGTTGCTTTTGCAACAGCTAATGGGGACCCTAATAAAATACCAAATACCAAAATGTAATCAAGTAGTCTGGTCAAGACCTTTTATAAAGTGTTTAGCTCGTGAGATCGCTTGGAAATACATCTGAATCACCAAAGCTGTATTAAAATATCAAGTTTGAGAGGAGCAAAACAGGGAGCTGACATTCTCTCTTTATCTATGCATTGTAGGCAGGCCTACATTATTTTACACATTCTTTGGACGTCCATAAAACCCCCTCCATGGTGTAAGCTAGATGTGGCCATGCCCATCATAACACGAGAGATTATAACCTTTGTGAATACAGGTGAACCTTATATTTAGAAGTTATTATACTGTAACAATTGTCTTCCGTTTCATATTCATAAAACCCAAGCCCTCCGTAGACTACCCTTACCCTAGGCCTAGTATAATGAAGGCTGTTTCAACAGCAAAGCGTTGTCTTTTTTTTATGCTACCCAATTTTATGATATAATTACATTCCTTTTTCGTTGAGTTTTCTTAAAACCAAACTTATTAGAATGATTCAATGTCCTGGTTTTAGGGTGAGCACGTCTGTGGAAAGCATGCAATGCAACTTCTGGAGAAGTGTTAAGGCGATCTGTAAGATGGTTCCAATATGTATATAAAATATTATATTTGGAAGCAGTAGAACGGTGAGTGGATATTCTCCATTTGTCTTTATTTTGGATCTTTTTCCGGCTACTGTGAAAAGTTTGGATGTGCATAAATAGTCTGCCTGGTTTTACTATGATATGCACACGGGAAGAAGTTATTGTATATAGTGTATTTAAAACAAGTTGTTTGGTTTAGAATTTGATTTGAATTATTCGCTCTCTTTTTGAATTTAATCTTTCTTATTGACAACATTTGGTAAATTCATGCTCAGCCATAATGCATTTACAGTAGGCCTAGCCCCTATATCAGTGCAAATACTATGTATATATTTCCACATTGAAGCCATGCAATTTGGGTGACCACATTTAAAATACCCAAATACGGGACAACAGGATTATTTTGCGGGGTAGTGTAGCCTACATGAATACAAACATTTGGCAGCCCCCCCACTAAATGTCCTAAAATCTCATAAGAAATAAGAAATGAGGTGCTGTTTTTGGTGTAACACAGTAACGTTATACGCTATTACATTTGGTTATGTTATGTAGAATACAGTGGGGGCTCCTCATAGGAGGCAGGGGAGGACTATCCTCAGTGAAAAAAACAACATTTTTTAAAATTGTGAAACATTTAAAAGGTTATCCTTTTTAGATAAAACTATACTAAATATATTAATGTCACCAAATTATTGCAAAACAGTGTGTTTTAATCAATTAAGGTCTACAGTAACATCAACAGTACTCCTCTAGGATAGCACCATGATCTAGATGGAGGACAGCTAGTTTCCATCCTCCTCTGGGTACATTGACTTCAATATCAAACTTAGGAGGCTCCTGGTTCTCACCAACTTCCATAGACTTACACAGTGATTATTACAACATCCAGAGAACATCCTATCAGAGCTCTTGCAGCATGAACTGACGTTTTCCACTCAATCAAAGGATCAGATAATGAATCTAGTACTGAAAGCATAAACTACAGCTAGCTAGAACTTCAGTGCATAAAATGTGGTGAGTAGTTGACTCAGAATGACAATAGCTTAACAGTTTCGAACAAATTAATTTCTTCAAAAATGAAGGAGAAGGGAGAGAGAGCGCTAGCAAAATATATATTTTTTCACTTACTTAGCTAGCAAATGCAGCTAGCTAGTTTAGCCTACTCAAACACTCAAACAGAGAGGGGTGCTCTGTTAGGTAGCTGGCTATGACTATCTAATACTGGAATTCTTCAAAGTGAAGGTAAGCTTTTGGTTTTATTAATGTTTTGACACCAAGGCCCACCAGTGTAACTGCTAAACTCCTGCTGACTGTACTGACTGTACTGAATGATTATTAGCGGGTTTACTAATGCGTTAGTTCTAGTAGCTATGTTGACTAAGACAATATAGTATGTTGACAACGATGTAGGTGGTGTAGCGGTTATGATATGAAGATTTGGCTTGGAAAGGATTTTTTGCCTGGTCACAGACAGCTGATTTTGTTGTGCACTGAAGTCCACAAGTGAAGGGAAAAGGTGAGAGGATGAGAGAGCGTAGATGCGAGAAGAAATTATAATGATCAAAGCGATTGTACTGTATTGTGTATGTATGTGGCTGTTATGAAAGTGAACTGTGTCTTTCGTGTATTCATTCCGCAGATTCTGTGAAAATGTTTTTTCAAACAGAAGCAAACGGAACAAAATGGGGATAAAACATACATTAATTTGTCCTTGAGAAACTCTCGTTTGCAACTGTTGGACTAATGATTACACCCGAGAATACCCAGATGCAGGCAAGAGTGTGTAAGGCGGTATTGAATGTGCCAATGTCTGTCACCTTGATTATAAATATGTCTCTCAACCTGTGCACCTAGCTTACTTTGCAAACTTTCATTCATAGGCTAGGAGGTAGCAACCTTATGATGGGTATAGGGAAAATTAGAGTATCATGTAGTAACCTAAACCTATTGGTTTCACATTGAGCTGGGTGAATGGAATATGAATTGCAGTCATCCAATATGCTGTAATAGAAGGCCATACTAATAAAACAATATGTTGTCCTCTGTTAGGGTTGCGTCACTCGAATCTGGTATCCTGATAAGTATGACACTGAGTCACCGATTGTATGCTATGTATTTTTTATTAGCTAAGCAATAAGTGGTAAATGCAATTTTCGTATATACGGGCTCTCTGTCACACCTCGCAGGGCAAACAGAAAACCGACTTGTTCCTAACAAAGATATTTTAATATACTCTGACAGAAGTAGTTCCTGCTTCCGAGCCGGCATGTCAGAGTAGAGACTGGGCGTGGTTTAAACTCACTCAGCCTATCGTTGATTGTTGGCTTCCGAGCTGGTCCCAGCCCCCTAGGCGCTTCAGCGGTCAGTCGTTGTAGTTGTGTAGAATATCTATGCGCCCATGCTCGATGTAGTTATCACGCACCTGGCTCCTGTTATCTAACAAAAGACCATTTGTTCCCTACACTACGTTCTGTATGTGTCCGTCTTTTTCCATCACGAGAAAGGCCCATGGCCCTGAAACTGTTGATAATGTCTCAAGTCAGCTATGTTACATAACACATACATCCACACAAGCCAACAGCAGATAATATTCAATCACATATATGGTAACGGGCTATAGTGCATAACACAGAATCCTCACACCTCCCTCATCTTAAAAAGGCACTGAACGCTTCTGGTAGAATACTCAGTAATCCGCTCTCTGCTGCACGAACAAGCAATTGAAGCCACCTAGTTTACCCTTTATGCCTCATACAACATTTTGTGAGGCAGAAATGAGAGACCACGTGTGGCCAAATCGGGGAATATTTGGCAAAGGAAACATTTCTGGTTGGTCTCAGGGAATGTAAAACAGTTAGGGAGTCTTTTAAAACGGGATTGAGTGAAGTAGCAGCAACTAATGAGCATGGAGAGCCCTACAAGTTTGACAAAATTACCTTTATCTTTCAGTTTTATATGGCTATTTACTTACTTTTGTAGCTCTTCACCAGAGAAGCACGCTGTTTGTAATTAGTTTGGCCTATTGTTCTCTTCAAGTTTACCTGGAATTTAGGACGAAGGGATTTGAGAAATATAATTGGTTGACAATAGGCCTATGACGATTTGCGTTGCGCAGAATACCAGATTCCAAAAGTGTTTAGTCACCAGTAAATTTAGGCTACCACATCATTATGATATATATATTTTCACAAGTGCAGCATGACTGCAAGATATAGGTTGGAATGTCTGATTAAAATAAGGGACAAATCAACCTTTTTTTCTAAATTAGTGTTGCTTGAATTTGTTGATAAAATGCTGGACATGATTGTTTCGTTGCGGGACAAAGGGGAAAATGTAACTTTCCCGCACAATCCAGGACACATGTCCACCCTAAACGCAATTACTTAGAACTGTATGGACTGCAAACAGGTTCAATTTAACCTGTTTAGGAAAGATGGGATAGGCCTAAAAAAAAAAAAAAGTTTTTTTTTTTTTTTTAAACAAACATTAACGAACTAACATTGGAATTGTTGTTGATTCCAGAGCAATACATAAGACTGTAAGAGACCGTCGAACTTAAAATGCAGAAGACACATTTCAGGTGAATGCATTCAGTTGTTCAACTGACTAGGTATCCCCCTTTCCCTCTCCCTTATGTATAGCGCTAGCGCTTAGATTGACCATTGCGTTAGGTTTGTTAAAGTATAGCCCTAAGAAACAACATCAAACACGCTACCAGTAAATTCACTGGGTTTCTGCTGATAATGAGAGGCACAGCCTCTGGATTGGTGTAATAACCCTGTCACTCAGTCCTCCCGCTTGACCTACCCCGGTGGGAAACCGAGAGGACTGCTGCCATACTTAGCTAACCTTTCTGCCAATTAATTGGTCATCTGTTCGTAAATTGAGTGTTTTCTAGCTTGACCTTTTCCCTACCCTTGTATAGTTCATTTTTGCCCAATATTCTTTAGTATTTATTGAGCTGATATACAATCTTCTTTCAGGTTTCTATGGAAATGTATGTTTTAATGACATACTGTGTAACAGCCAGACATGTGGGAGCTATACCATACAGGGGGGAGGAGGTATTGACATTCTAATTATTGTTTATTTGGATCCCAATTAGCTTTTGCAGAAGCAGCAGACACTCTCCTTGGGGTCCAGTAACAAAATACAGATACATAAGGACATTCCCACAAATTTAAAATACAACGAAATACCAACAAACAAACAATACAATTAAAAATAATGTGTATGTTAGTGTGTGTTTGTGTGTCCCTGCCGTTCCATTCATTTTTTAAAGGTAATATTGTTGTTTCCTTGAGTAATTGTAGATGGAAGGGAGCTACATGCGATACTGGCTGATCACCTGTTACTTTATCTGCCACCCTTCTCCACCACCACAAGTGTCAATAACTCATGTGCCTTGTCCACTTTGTCATCAGTTTGACGTTATTCTAGATAACAGAGAGATTGTTTAAAAGATCAATCAGAATATTTGAAGTACAAGTAAAGACAAATTGCCCATGCATCTCTGTTATTGCGAGAACAGATAAAAGTGCATCTTTGAAGTGACCATTCCAAGTGTGCACAACAGACTCAAATGTGTCAGGATGTCACTCTAAGGCAGAGATTATCAACTTGATTCAGCCGCGGGAAGATTTTATTCTTGAGCAAATGGTCAGGCCGGAACAAAATTACAAATAGTTTGTAGACTGCAAATTGATCGCAAGAAGCCCAAACAGATATAATATAACTAAAACATAATAATTGAATTATTCCATTCCATTACATGAATTATCGGACAAAGGCGTCTTCTGTACGTTTAAGAGCCTTGGCACTTGGTCTGAACATTAACACACATCGCTTGCATTACCGTTTTGGAAGCATAAGGACCTTATCTTCAACTATTTTTAAAAAGCAAAACAAATTGATACAAACCTTTATAGGGTTAGGGTTTGTGTTCCCACACAGCCATATCTCCATGTTACAGCTCGTGTTTTTTTGTTTTGTTTTTTTCCATCTTCATTTAACCAAGTAGGCTAGTTGAGAACAAGTTCTCATTTACAACTGCGACCTGGCCAAGATAAAGCATAGTAGTGTGAACAGACAATAACACATTTACACATGGAGTAAACAATAAACAAGTCAATAACACAGTAGAAAGAAATAAGGAGTCTATATACATTGTGTGCAAAAGGCATGAGGAGGTAGGCGGATAGTTGCAATTTTGCAGATTAACACTGGAGTGATAAATTATCAGATGGTCATGTGCAGGTAGAGATACTGGTGTGCAAAAGAGCAGAAAAGTAAATAAAAATAAACAGTATGGGGATGAGGTAGGTAAATTGGGTGGGCTATTTACCGATGGACTATGTACAGCTGCAGCGATCGGTTAGCTGCTCAGATAGCAGATGTTTAAAGTTGGTGAGGGAGATAAGTCTCCAACTTCAGCGATTTTTGCAATTCGTTCCAGTCACAGGCAGCAGAGAACTGGAAGGAAAGGCGGCCAAATGAGGTGTTGGCTTTAGGGATGATCAGTGAGATACACCTGCTGGAGCGCGTGCTACGGGTGGGCGTTTCCATCGTGACCAGTGAACTGAGATAAGGCGGAGCTTTACCTAGCATGGACTTGTAGTTGACCTGGAGCCAGTGGGTCTGGCGACGAATATGTAGCGAGGGCCAGCCGACTAGAGCATACAGGTCGCAGTGGTGGGTGGTATAAGGTGCTTTAGTAACAAAACGGATGGCACAGTGATAAACTGCATCCAGTTTGCTGAGTAGAGTATTGGAAGCTATTTTGTAGATGACATCGCCAAAGTCGAAGATCGGTAAGATAGCCAGTTCTACTAGGGTAAGTTTGGCGGCGTGAGTGTGGTCGGAACCATCCAGGGTGGTGATGATGGTCGGGCGGGCGGGTGCAGGCAGCGAACAGTTGAAAAGCATGCATTTAGTTTTACTAGCGTTTAAGAGCAGTTGGAGGCCACAGAAGGAGTGTTAACGGAAGACGGACGGAAGACAGAGGAGAACCACCTGTGCTAATTAGCTATATTGGCTGCACTGAACACCTGTGTGTAATGGAAGAAGGCCGGCAGAAAAGTGTTGTTACTGAGAAGAATTGTAGGCAGCAACTCTGATAAAGCTGGTTAAAACAGTATACAGTAAAGTGTTATTTTTATTTTTTATTTATCCGTTATTTTACCAGGTAAGTTGACTGAGAACACATTCTCATTTGCAGCAACGACCTGGGGAATAGTTACAGGGGAGAGGAGGGGGATGAATGAGCCAATTGTAAACTGGGGATTATTAGGTGACCGTTATGGTTTGAGGGTCAGATTGGGAATTTAGCCAGGACACCGGGGTTAACACCCCTACTCTTACGATAAGTGCCATGGGATCTTTAATGACCTCAGAGAGTCAGGACACCCGTTTTAACGTCCCATCCGAAAGACGGCACCCTACACAGGGCAATGTCCCCAATCACTGCCCTGGGGCATTGGGATATTTTTTTTTAGACCAGAGGAAAGAGTGCCTCCAACTGGCCCTCCAACAACACTTCCAGCAGCATCTGGTCTCCCATCCAGGGACTGACCAGGACCAACCCTGCTTAGCTTCATAAGCAAGCCAGCAGTGGTATGCAGGGTGGAATGCTGCTGGCAAAGTGTGCAATTTGTATTTGTGAAATTATTTTGATTTGAAAGTAAAGAACTTTACGTTTCAAGAACCGTATCGCAATTCAGAATCAATTCACATTTAGATGGAGTAATTGGCTGTTTTGCTTTGGCTGAAAATAACATAAGCTCCTTGAGGAGTAACTGTAACGTTAAGCTCCTTAAGAGTACATCTTGGGCTAAATCAAATCACACCTTGCTTACATTTGCATACGATCCAATATCTCTATGCGTAAGAATACTTTGGAACAGATTTCCAAAGTTAAAATAACTTGGACCTGATTAGCTGGTGTTTTGACAGTCAAGTACGATTAAAAAAAAAAAAAAAATAATAATTTTTGCTCAAACTTGGGGGCCAAAGAAAATCACCCGCGGGCCAAATTCGGCCACAGGCCGCCAATTGGGGAAGCCTGCTCGAAGGATTGTGACACCCCCACCACTCTGTTGACTCTCCTAAATATGAGACTCATGCTAAAATTGATAGTAAAACCAGAAAGCCCACTTTTAGCCTATACCACATATGCAAATAGTTTGTGTCTTGTATCATAATGCTGAATTAGTACTGTTGGCTATCATGACATCATTAATGACCAGTGAAATCATAATGTGATATAGAACTGCCATTTAGTGGTAGCTATGGGTTGCTAGGCGTAAATAGCCAATACAAAACTTCCCCTTTATGAATTTCTGTTTCCAATCCCGATGTTTAAAATTTGTGGTAATTGATTGAGTTGTAGTTTTTGTGGGGTGAAATGCTGGGATATAAATACAGTGATTATGAGGTAAAGGCAAAGGGTTTACGTGACGAGACAACATAGTGAGGTGGGACGATTTAACAAGCTAGCCTATGCCATTGCTTAAGTTAGCTAGCTAATGACGGAAGCCTGCTAACTAGTGCAACAATTTTAGCCAGATTTTACCTAGGTTAGTTTTGCTACAAATGTGTGAATGCACCTGCTAGCTAGCCCTATAAATGCAGAGCGTACTGTAGGGCTACTGCTAGCTTGGTATCCCAACTACAGTAGTTAGGGTTTTAATAGTGGTGATTAGTGTCAAAATTAATGGCATCAATATATTAGATAATAAATGTAACAACAATTGTGTCAGAGAAATTAACAGGAATTTTAACCCTGCTGCAATTTTTCAATCTTCATTTGATGTGAAATGGCAGAGTGCGTGGACTAATCCACATAAATATTTGAGAACTAATAAAGTAAAACAAATTTCTTAGAAGATCCTTCACAGATGTTATCCTTGTAATAGTCGTATTTCTAAATATTAATGTAGAAAATGAAAGTGGATTTTGTGAATTGGAAAATGAGACTAGAGAATTTATTTTGATTGTTTGCTTAGCTAAATATTTTGGACAGGTATGAAAATATATATTAGAGATAAGATGGGTAAACCTATAAGCATTACTGCATTTAATATTATTTAGATATTTTACATGCACACACAGTAACTGACAATACATTGTGAATTGGTTCATTGTATTGGGTAAATGTTTCATCCATAAAATGAAATACATAAAATATATAAATACCAAATTATCAGAAGTGTCTAGAGTATTTGTGAATGTAACTTTGTCTCTCTGGATTTATTTATTATATTTTTGGAGATATTTTGTCATGTGTGATATTTGTAAATTGTTTTGTATAATTTTTGGGTAATGCAGTGGCGATTTTCGCATGTAAATCTTGGTGGGGCAAACTAACATTTTTTATTTTTAGATGCATGCCACAAAGCCACTTCACAACATTAAACAAGACTTGCACTATAACGGTGACAAATGGTGCCCATAAACTGTTAGGGCCACATAAAACTGTCCCAACAGCAGAGCTTTTTTTCAGCACCATGAAGTGAATCCTTACCACTAATACACCTGGCTATCAGCGGAGCCTTGTCTGGCAGCGAAACAGTTCATACTGCCTTTTAAAAAACATAGCTGATATGGCTGACTTGCTTAAACAAAATGTGGTTTCTACTGATAATTGAGATGTACAAACTGACATAAGAGGACGACAAGTGCATAAGAGGCAATCCGTAATTTCGATTAAGACATTAATGAGCGAGCGACGACGGACGTAGTCAATATAACTATTTGTTCAGCACTTTTGAAATGTACAGCGACAGAATTCAGAACACAGGCCGTTCTTACAGTATACTCCCTGTACAACAATTTATTACCGTAGGATAAATAAAGGGGGCATATAAACAAACAATGAAAACTCTTACAGTATTCGATGATTACATTTCTATAAAACCGGTTATAGGCTACATGTTCACCACCAATTTAAAACAGTAGGTGAAATTAAGAGGTGAAAATAAACCAAATTATTAGGGTGAGGCACATTGAATGCGCTTGGGATTTTACATGTCAAAAAAGATACATGTAAGCTTTTAATTTGACATGTCAAATAACACAATGCTATTATAGAATGTTGTGTGCGCTGAATTTGCAAGTGCAAGCCAAGCACCACCACTACTATCAGTAGCACTGTCAAAGCTGTACAAATAAAGTTTGCAAACAAGCACACACCGGCCACAAAAGATGTGTTTATAATACCACGATGGTGAAATTAGATAAAATTTTAGGGTGAGGCACATGGCTACGAACAGCTTACTACACAACATACATTTAGTATTACTTTCTTAGCTACAGTATAAATATCTCCCTTGCATAATAAATCATTTATGCAGCAGCATAAAATACATTTTTGGACTCACTTTGTGAAGGTGGTCCTTTGTGGGCAAATTTTGTCATCAAACTTTCATCAAAGTCTGGCATTCTCTGGATTTATGGTGGGGAACTCAGAAAAAAAGCAAGAAAAAATAGCAAGCTAGAGGATGCTTTGTAACGTTTGCAGTTAGCCACTGATTCCAAACCACCATTGTTGAATTTGCAATTTTCAACTTGTTGTGTAATCTTTATGTCCAATGGCAGATGAGCACCGATATGTTTTATCTATAATTTCTCTTCATTATTTATCTTCATATGACACGGATTAAAAATTATTTGCCAGTAGATTGTCGACTTCATTCATGATGATGACTGCTAGCTAGACTTTGAAGATGTTGACATGAACAGTCCAATCAAAGCTGTACATATAACATGATTTGACAACATTTTATCTGTGGCCAATGACCTTGAGCCTTCTTGGAAGGGCACTTGCAATATAACTCTAAGGGCTGAAATATTGGATGTCTAACCTTACATAGGACCTAAACTTGGCGATGACGTAGTGGCCCATGAGTGACAGAACACTGAGCCAATCACACCACTCACAGAGACGCATACAAAGCTCATTAATAAGCTAAGGACCCTGGGACTAAACACCTCGCTCGGCAACTGGATCCTGGACTTACTGACGGGCCACTCCCAGGTGGTAAGGGTGGTAGTCCCTGTTCAAGGCCAGGCCTGACTCCAACACAATCATTAAGTTTGCCGATGACACAACAGTGGTAGGCCTGATCACCGACAATGACGAGACAGCATATGGGGGGAGGTCCTGCGGTACTGGAGCCCCAAGTCTAGGTCCAAGAGGCATACAGCTTCTACCCCAAGCCATAAGTCTCCTGAAGATCTAATCAACCCAGACTATTTGCATTGCCCCCCCCCCCCCCATTGCCCCCCCCCCCATTACACCGCTGCTACTCTCTGTTGTAATCACTTTAATAACTCTACCTACATGTACATATTACCGCAATTACCCCAACTAACCGGTGCCCCACACATTGACTCTGTACCGGTAACCCTCTGTATATAGTCTGGCTATTGTTATTTTACTGCTGCTCTTTAATTATTTGCAACTTTTTTTCTTATTTTTATTCGTATTATATATTTTTTATTAAACTGCATTGTTGGTTAGGGGCTCATAAGTAAGCATTTCACTGTAAGGTCTACTACACCTGTTGTATTCGAGGCATGTTACTAATACAATTTGATTTGATCATGGTGCAATGTTCCTATTTTCTGCTGGCTCGCCCCACCACCACAGAAAGCACTGAGTTAGGCTGAAACACCTGCATTTTGGAGCTGCCTCATTAAAGAATACCAAAAAAAGAGACCACCAAAAAGAGAACACCTGCCCTGAATGACGGGTCGCCATTGATTGTCATACTTGAGTAAGAGTAAAGATACCTTAATAAAAAATGACTCAAGTAAAGGTGAAAGTCACCCAGCTAAAATATTCTTAAGTATCGAAAGTAAAAGTATAAGCATAAATCATTTCAAGTTCCTTAAATTAAGCAAACTAGACAGCTCCGTTTTCTAGTTTTTAAAATGTACAGATAGCCAGGGGCAAACTACCACACTCAGACATAATTTGCAAATGAAGCAAGTGTTTAGTGAGTCTGCCAGATCAGAAGCAGTAGGGATGTCATCTTGATAAGTGCATACATTGGACCATTTATCTGTCCTGATAAGCATTCAAAATGTATGGAGTAAAAAGTACATTATTTTCTTGAGGAATGTAAAAGTTGTCAAAAATATAAATAGTAAAGCATAGGTACCCCCCAAAGCGACTGAAGTAGTAATTTAAAGTATTTTTACTTAAGTACTTTGCAGTTTGTCAGCTGCGCGAGTGGGTGGGAGATGCCTGTGTGCTTCGAGGTTTACCTGATATTTTCTTGAAGATCATTCCCAGTGTTGCTAACTTAATTTTCAGGGTAAATAGCTAGAGGCAGGTTGATTTGTTGCTCAATGACGTTGTAATGTCATTGCATGATAACGTAAAACTGCGTCATTATGTATAATACACAATAACGTTACTCACATTGACTGGCCATCTCAGCAAAAAATATGATTTGACATTTGTTCAGGTACAGACTCCCACTCTTTTCTGTACTTCTGGCTGTACACTTTTGATTGAGAAGTGTTGATTGATGTTGTACGTTTTGTTCAAGATCAAACATTCGTGACCAACTATATTCACTCGTCGAACCCGTACTACTGCTGCTGTCAGCCAACAATGATTTGCAATTTGCTGAAATTGTTGCTGGCCTGCTGCTGCCTGTGCACGAGCTGAGTGTGTGACAGAGAAAAACGTTTTTGTGTAATTTAGAGTGAAAATGCGTGCATTTTAACGTCTGAGTCACTTTTCAAAAGTTGCTAAAAGTTCCAAATACATTTTTAAAAGTAGCTAAATTTGTTGCTAGGTGCTGTTTAAAAAAAAAAGTTGCCAGGGTACTATGAAAAGTTGCTAAATCTTGCAACAAAATTGCAAAATTGGCATCACTGATCACTCCACAACCCACATGCTGCTGGATGATGTTGCGCGGTGAGCCAATTGCCGCGTTCATGACAACTGGGAACTCGGAAAAATACGAGATCTAATCATGACTTCAGGGATCGGAAAGTCGGAGCTATAGAAAGAGTCCGAGTCGGAAGAGAGTTCAAATATATGTTACGGAGTCGGAGCACGTTTTCTTTTAGAGTTCCCAGGTATTTTGAACATACTGAATCCGTAAGTGGGAGATTTCCGAGTTCCCAGTTATTTTGAACGCGGCAGCTGACGTGTCATTCCCACTCGCCATCACTCACCGCTGTCACCGAATGGACTGAAGCTTGCAACAAGCAATGTTGTTGAGCTCAATTGTCGAGTCCAGTTGTCATGAAACGCAAAAACAGCGATGGGTTTCTCTGTCTTGGTTTAATAAACACTTAGAGCAATAACGAGGAACGCCCGCAATGTGTTTTGTGTGGGTTAGTGTTTAATAAGTCTCTCACGGAACAAATTAGAAACGACACGACAAAACATCCACAGCATGACGGGAAACCCAGTCAGTTATTTCAGAACAGCTTTAGAATGTTTCAAGTAACAGTGCTTCGACAGTGGAAGAGTGAGTCTGCTAGCAAGACATTGTTGTCATTTTATAACAGGTGATGATAAGCATAAATAAGGGAGTAACGTTACTTTCTATCGTAGTCGTCGGTGTGTTTCTCTTTCAAACAATCCCCGTGTACACAGCTAATAGCTAGCTAGCTCACGTTAGCCAAAGCAAGCTAGCTACTGATAGTGCAACAGGCATAAGTAACAGTACATATGAAGTTGAAACATGATCAGGCCTACTGTACATCTTACTGTAGAAATTAGGTTGGTGTCTAGGTTGGAACTGTTGCTGTTAAAATACAAGTAATGTTTTTTTATTCTGAACTGGAATAAACCGAAGCAAGATGCGTTTTGAGGCAAACACAAAGTTATGGGTTTCTTATCTACAGCAGGAAGCAGCCTCCTTCCTGCCTGAGAAAGCACTAGATGTTCTGATCCAGTTTGTCACAACATACACCACTAGTCAAAAGTTTTAGAACAGCTACTTATTCAAGGGTTTTTCTTTATTTGTACTATGTTCTGTTGTAAAATAATAGTGGAGACATATGGAATCATGTAGTAATCAAAATATAGTTTATATTTGAGATTCTTCAAATAGCCACCCTTTGCCTTGATGACAGCTTTGCACACTCTTGGCATTCTCTCAACCAGCTTCCAACCGCTGTGTCTTTGTGAGACGTGGTGTAGGTGAACGGATGATTGCCGCATGTGTATTACCCACCGTAAAGCATGGAGGAGGAGGTGTGGGGGTGCTTTGCTGGTGACAATGTCTGATTTATTTAGAATTCAAGGCACACTTAACCAGCATGGCTACCACAACATTCTGCATCGATACGCCATCCCATCTGGGTTGGGCTTAGTGGGACTATCATTTGTTTTTCAACAGGACAATGACCCAACACACCTCCAGGTTGTGTAAGGGCTATTTGACCAAGAAGGAGAGTGATGGAGTGCTGCGTCAGATGACCTGACCTGACCTCAACCAAGTTGAAATGGTTTGGGATGAGTTGGACCACAGAGTGAAGGAAAAGCAGTCAACAAGTGCTCAGAATATGTGGGAACTCTTTCAAGACTGTTGGAAAAGTATTCTAGGTGAAGCTGGTTAAGAGAATGCCTAGAGTGTTCAAAGCTGTCATTAAGGCAAAGGGTGGCTATTTAAAGAATCTCAAATATAAAATATATTTAGATTTGTTTAACACTTTTTTGGTTACTACATTTCAGAGTTTTGATGTCTTCTACAATGTAGAAAATAGTAAAAAATAGTGTACCTATGTGAGTTAGGGTTCTCAACAAGTACAGAAACAGACTCCATGCTGAGCATGACCTCAGGGTTGCACTGTCAAAAGCTGAGCCCAGAATAGACCTACTTGTTGAAAACTTCAACCAGTCAGTCACACACCTCTCATTAGGACTGTGTGTGTGTGTTTTGTGTGATGCCTCAAAAAGCATCTTGCTTAAATCAGTTTATTCCAGTTCCGAATTCAAATGATTTATTGTATTTTAACAGCAACTATTCCAACCTAGACAGATATGTAAGAGGGATTTTAATGGGGAAAAATAAACATGAATAGCTATTTATATGGCTATTTAATTGAATTGTTATTTGTCTATATTGCATTTGTTTTAGGTATAAGGGCAATGAAGGGCAATTGACCACAACTGTACAAAAAAAGCAATGTCTGGGAACAAAAATAGTATGTGGATGAAGGTCATGCTTAAGTGAATAAACTATAAAGGGAAATAAATGGCTACAGTTGACACTTTTTTTTAGTTATTTCATGAAATGTTGTTTCATGAAAAAGGGGTGTTTTTTTAATGTACCGGAGTAACAAAAAATATATTAATTGGAATATAAATATTGGAATAGAATAAAGTGCATTTGAAAGTTCAGACCCTTCCCTTTTTCCACATTTTGTTACGTTACAGCCTCATTCTAAAATTGATTCAACACATTGTTCCCCTCATCAATCTACACACAATACCCCATAATGACAAAGCGAAAACAGGTTTTGTAGAAATAAAAAACAGAAATACCTTGTTTACACAAGGTATTCAGACCTGAAATTGAGCTCAGGTGCATCCATTTTCCATTGATCATCCTTGAGATGTGTCTACTTGATTGGAGTCCACCTGTGGTAAATGATTTGGAAAGGCACAAACCTGTCTGTATAAAGGTCCCACAGTTGACAGTGCATGTCAGAGCAAAAACCAAGCCATGAGGTCGAAGGAATTGTCCTTAGAGTTCTGAGACAGGATTGTGTTGAGGCACAGATTTAAAGAAGGGTACAAAAAAAGTCCCCAAGAACACAGTGGCCTCCATTCTTAAATGGAAGAAGTTTGGAACCACCAAGACTCTTCCTAGAGCTGGCCGTCCGGCCAAACTGAGCAATCGGGACAGAAGGGCCTTGGTCAGGGAGGTGACCAAGAACCTGTTGGTCACTGACAGAGTTCAAAAGTTCAGTGGTGGAGATGGGAGAACCTTCCAGAAGGACAACTATCTCTGCAGCACTCCACCAATCAGGCCTTTATGGTAGAGTGGCCAGACGGAAGCCACTCTTCAGTAAAAGGCCCATGATTGCCCGCTTGGAGTTTGCCAAATGGCACCTAAAGAACTCTCAGCCCATGAACAACAAGATTCTCTGGTCTGCTGCAATCAAGATTGAACACTTTGGCCTGAATGCCAAGCATCACGTCTGGAGGAAACCTGGCACCATCCCTACGGTGAAGTATGGTGGAGGCAGCATCATGCCGTGGCGAAGTTTTTCAGCGGCAGGGACAGGGAGACTAGTCAGGATCTAGGGAAAGATGAACGGAGCAACATACACAGAGATCCTTCATGAAAACCTGCTCCAGAGCTCTCAGGACCTCAGACTGGGATGAAGGTTCACCTTCCAACAGGACAATGACCCTAAGCACCCAGCAAAGACAATGCTGGAGTGGCTTCGGTACAAGTCTCTGAATGTCCTTGAGTGGCACAGCCAGAGAGCCCGGACTTGAACCCGATCGAAAATCTCTGGAGAGACCTGAAAATAGCTGTTCAGCGACACTGCCCATGCAACCTGACAGAGCTTGAGAGGATCTGCAGAGGAGAATGGGAGAAACTCCCCAAGTACAGGTGTGCTAAGCTTGTAGCATCATACCCAAGATGACTCAAGGCTGTAATCGCTGCCAAAGGTGCTTCAACAAAGTACTGAGTAAAGAGGCTGAATACTAATCTAAATGTGATTTTTCCGTTTTTTTTTTACATTAATAAAAGAATAAAAATAAAAAAAGTTTTTACCTTGTTTTATGGTGTATTGTGTGTTGATTTGATGAAGGGAAAAAAACAATTTAATAAATTTTAGAATAAGGCTGTAATGTAACAAAATGTGGAAAAAGTCAACGGGTCTAAATTCTTTCTGAAAGCATTGTATATCTAATAACACTAAAAAACATAGGAATATAACATTTAATAACTTAACTAATTAACTTGATATGGCAGATCTCTTATGCTCTGCTATTGCACAATTCTAATTTGTACATAGGTCACAAATAAAGCTATCCCCAGTAAAATTGGAGCACAATTTATGAGCCCACCTGCACCGCTCACACCACACCTGTGACTAAAAACATGAGGAGAGATGCCAATTGAAAAGTTATCCCTTAGAAACTTTTTTGTTTTTAACCAGGTAAGTCAGTTAAGAACAAACACTAGGCTACTCTGCCGTAGCTATCTATCCAGCAAAATAACATAAAATGCTGTGTAAAATAGCTAAAAGGCTATAAAGTGACATTAACTGTAAAAATTTCAGTCACTAGTGAAAACAATTAAGTTACCATTTTAATGTGTTTTACCTCAGATGATCTGGTAGTAAGGTTGCTAGCAGCTTATGCTAGCCGGCAAGTTAGCATAAACTAGCGCTAACTGGGCTCGTCATTGTCTAAATGATAGGTAGAAACACAACAACAAAGGGATAACTTAGCCCCCAGGGGCCAGCTACCCCTTAGTGTGGGGGCGAGTTGCCCCCAACACACTCATCCAACATATTACTGTTGACTCACCCCATTCCGTACAAATTTGCGCAACCGCGACATTCAAACAAGGCTGCAATGAAAACGAATGGGACTGTAGCGACTGTGTTGGCACGTGTGAACTACTTTTCTATTCAAGCTTTGGCACATGGCAATGGCCCAATAGTATTGGAGGAAAGTAAAAAAAACTGACCCCTTTGAAACTGTATGTTAAATTGTGATGTGTCATGACGGAACGTACAGCACACATAATGCAACTCATTCTGTGTCAGGTGTTGCACTTCTCTCAGAGATTAAAAACAAGGAAGGGACAGGGTAAAGGGGATACCTAGTCAATTGTAAAACTGAATGCATGACTCTCAAAATCCGCTACAGCCGCTGTTTACTTCTGAAGATGACTTTAGCGCCGCCCTAATAACCCGATTCAAATTCGACACAAACCTTCAAATAGGTATGTAATGACATATTCTATAAACTCTTTATAGTGTTTTATTTATATTTTAGAGGTGACAAGTTGGACAGATCGAGTGAAAAAAGCAGTTTCCCCACACGGCTTATCTCCCCCTTTCCCTATCAGGCAGTAGGTTTCGCTTCCCCACCTGCCATTTTTAAAAAGACCAGACGGAGATCATTGCCTTCTTCAATTATGCAGAGACAGGCAGCATGAAGGCCTTGTCATTGATTTTGCTGGAAAGGGGAGAAATTGTGCTTTACAATGGTGTTCATATTCCAGTTGACCTGGGAGTATTACGTTTTTTGGGTGCTAAAATAAGTTCAATTGTACGTTACAGCGCAATGTACAAAAAGAGCGTTAGCTAACTATACTACTTTACAAAAAAAGTATCTACATTTTCCTCTCTAAACAAGTGGATTATTTACTTTTATATATTTTTTAAACAATTATAGATCTAACTTCATTGGAATATATCTACAACTTACCACAAAATCATTTTGTTGAAATATCTCCAAAAGTTGTGATGACACATTGGACATGTTTTGTTGAGCAGAGCAAATGCAGCTAGAAAAAGTGTTGGAAAAAGAATTTGTTGACATCTTGTGGTCTTTATATGTATTACCCCAGGGGGCTAGTTACCCCCTACTACCCTAGTAGTATTACAATGAAATGCCACCAATGTAAAGTTCAAATGTGAGTGTGATCAGCAGCGTGAAATTACTCATGGATGTGACGTAAGGTTATAAGAGGTGGGGGGATAACCGAGTCAGATGATAGTAGGCCAAAATCAGCCGACCGGCTCAGCTGTCTCTAAGACATCAAGGCACCCATCAGCTAGTTGCTGCCAGTGAAAACGGAGGAGCGCACCAGCAAGCAACACTCAATGGATTATACAAAGTAAATCAAGAAAAAGGCTGTGTTGATGCCAATCCGAACCAAGAAGAGAGAAAGAAAGCACATTACAGATTACAGTTCATTCAACCCGAGGTAATACTGACATTATTCACTCAGACATATTATAGGTCATTTTAACAAGGGAAGAGTAGAAATGGTCTGCATGATTGATTTATTCTTGAATGTCTAGAATCTGTCTAAGTAAACTAAGGAAAGTTTGAATATAACTTTGGTGCTAAAGCTGCCTACACTATAGTTGAACTTTTCTTAAACGTCAATAACTGAACAAATTACCCTAGAATAGTATTTTATGGATTGGAATAGCCAGCTACTGAATGGGCTCTTGGCCATATGATCCACATACTTCTTCTGATTAACTGTGGAAGTGGAAAGTATTGCCTATAATTAAATTCAGACCCTGGCCTTGTTCACTCATTATCATTACACTGTTAAAATAGTTGTGCCTCCAGAGTGGAATGTCACCTCTCAGACTGAGTCAGTCTTTCACAGTCAGTCACAGGGCTGACATCACCCCACTCGATGCAGCAGCAAGGCAACAAAGCTCTCATTCACTAGGTTGGACTGTTTTCAGTTCAACTTAAGCAACATGCACATTCTCCACTCCAATTACAAGACAAGGGATTCTGACAGTCAATTGTCGTGTCTTTCTCATTCTGTTTCTGACATTTGGTCAGAGACATTACTTGTCACATGCCATATTTATGCTTTTGTTGTTTTGTGATTACCCACATTCCCAGGCGGATTCGTCTTGCTGTCCACAGATGAATTTTGATCAGCCGCCTCCTTATGGGGGCCCTGGCCCCTCTGCCCCAGGATACCCTGCCCCTACAGCACCTGGGTATCCAACCCCCATGGCCCCTGTGTACCAACCCCAAGGGTTCCCAGATCAGGGATATCCAGCCCAGGGATACCCTGCTACGGGTTATCCACCCACATATCCATCCGACCCTAACTTCCCCCCAGGACCCCCAGGTTTATACCAAGGGCAGCCAGGTTACCAGGGTTACCAGATTCCGCCTCAGCCACAGTTAGGATGGCAGGATACACCCCCTGGTGCACAAATGTATGGAGAAGCCCCTAAGAACACAGGTGAGATCTTGGAATTATGAAGCAGCTATGGAAATTAATACATAGAATAACCCACTGACCCACTTTTGTCTGGCTGTGTATCTGAATAGATTATTGTATACAGGGGTTAAATGTGGAATTCAGAGGTGGAGGAGCCCTATTTTGGCCGGGTTAGGTTAAGCCAGGGTTGACTTTAAGACTAAGGGTTAGAGATAGATAATAGGCCAAAATTGGTGTTAGGGTTCTTTTTAGTCTTCGTAATGGATTGCCAAATGACCTCTGATAACTCTTTCCCCTTCACGCGATGTGATTGAGATACTTAATATCAAAGATGTTTGCAGTCACGCCACACCCTTACTGTACCCACGTGACCTGTCACTATAAAAGGCAGTGCGGTGTGACATTCTGTCTTTCTTCACTCACGTTTGTGTTTTACATTACGAGATTGCTATTAATCCCTTTAGGATTACTTCCTTACGGAATTACAATTCTTCAACAATTCGGAGGTGCTGTGAGTAGTTGATGTTCATCTAGTCAAATCAAAGAACATTTTATTTGTCACATGTGCCAAATACGACAGGTGTAGACCTTACCATGAAATGCTTGACAAGCCCTTAACCAGCAATGCAGTTTGAAGAAAAATAAGAGTTAAGAAAATATTAACTAAATAAACGAAAGTAAAAAAATAAAGGAGCAACAAATAAAATAACAATAACGAGGATCTATATACAGGGGGTACCAGTACCGAGTCAATGTGCGGGGGTCCAGGTTAGTCGAGGCAATTGAGGTAATATGTACATGTAGGTAGGGGTAAAGTGACTATGCATAGATAATAAACAGTGAGTAGCAGCAGTGTAAAAAGGGGGGTGTCAATGCAAATAGTCTGGGTAGCCATTTGATTAGCTTTCCTCTAGGAGCTTATGGCTGCAGGGAAGTTCCATCTCCATTGAAAGTGTGTATGGCAGCCATCTCTATGGGTCATGACCAGATTGTGGATGCATTACTACGGGCACACCCTCTAGTATCACCATTCATGCCCTCAGACTACGGCCACCCAAGGCTCCTTCAGTACCCTCATGGGAGTTAGATGTTGTCCTACGATCATTTATGACTCCACCATTTGAGCCACTGTCTTCACTTGAGCTATGGGAGCTCTCAGTCAAGACTGCCATTCTATTGGCTATGGTTTCAGCCAAGCGTGTTAGAGAATTACAGTACATGCGCTTTTTACCCAACATTCATGCCTCACTTTAGCTGAAGATGGATCTACGGCAGTGCTTTGGCCAAATTCAACATTCTTACCTAAGGTCCTTCCATCATCACATGTTAACCAGCCCTTAATCATAGCAGCATTTCACCTGCCTCCCTACTCCTCACAGGAGAGTCGTGAGTTGCATACACTTTGCCCAGTTAGGGCATTGAGTGCCTATCTTGCTGTAACAAGAACTGTTAGTAAACAGATCAGCTTTTTGTGTGTTATGGGGAAACACTCTCTCAACCCAGATACAGTAAGTGAGCATACCGTGAACCTTGTACATACCTATCAACCATCAGTGAGATGGATGTTCGAAACAGAGACCTTCCACTCTTGGTGCTGTTGCACCCAATTGAAGCCTCATGTTGTAAGTTGTAGCTTTCAGCTTGCTTGTAGATACAGTTGTATATCACAGTTGAAATTATTTCTTATCCTGTTGGGTAATTATATTCTGTTGCATCCTGTGGTGGATACAAGGGTTAGTTTAACCCTAACCTTTAAAAAAAATATCTTATTCTACATTTCTATTTGGACCGCTTAGGGTGCTGGAGCTTTTTTCTGAATCAAAATGGTGGTGGGTGTGACAGTGGGCGTGGCCAATGGCATCACCTCCAACCAAAAATGTTTGAGGCCCTCCTGTTGGCCACAGTGACCAAATATTGCTGTTGTAAAGCTAATTTCCTGCAATTCTATACATTTTACAATGGGGTCTGAGATTTTTTGAAAGTACAGTTTTAAAGCTAATTTCCTGTAATTCCACACAGCTTTCCATGGGGCTGAGAGAACATTTGAAGTTTTAAACCAACATTATATTTACAAAAGTATGTGGATACCACTTCAAATTAGTGGATTCGGCTATTTCAGCCACACCCGTTGCTGACCGGTGTATAAAATCAAGCACACAGCCATGCAGTCACCATAGAAAAACATTGGCAGTAGAATGGCCTTACTGAAGAGCTCAGTGACTTTCAATGTGACACCGTCATAGGATGCCACCGTTCCAACAAGTCAGTTTGTCAAATTTCTTCCCTGCTCGAGCTGCCCCGGTCAACTGTTATTGTGAAGTGAGCAACAATGACTCATCTGCGAAGTGGTAGGCCACACAAGCTCACAGAACGGGACTGGCAAGTGCTGAAGTGCGTAAAAATGGTCTGTCCTTGGTTGCAACACTCACTACCGAGATCCAAACTGCCTCTGGAAGCAACGACAGCACAAGAACTGTTCGTCAGGAGCTTCATGAAATGGGTTTCCATGGCTGAACAGCTACACACAAGCCTAAGATCACCATGCGCAATGCCAAGCGTCGGCTGGAGTGGTGTAAAGGTCGCCACCATTGGACTCTGGAGCAGTTCTCTGGAGTGGTGAATCACGCTTCATCATCTGGCAGTCCGACAAACAAATCTGGGTTTAACGGATGCCAGGAAAACGCTATCTGCCCGAATGCATAGTGCCGAATGTAAATTGTAGTGGAGGAGTAACAATGGTCTGGGGCTGTTTTTCATGGTTCGGGCTCCTAACTTCAAGTGAAGGCAAATCTTAATCACTACAGCATACAATGACATTCTAGACAATTCTGTGCTTTCAACTTTGTGGCAACAGTTTGGGGAAGGCTCTTTCCTGTTTCAGCAAGACAATGCCCCCATGCACAAAGCAAGGTCCATACAGAAATGGTTTGTCGAGATCAGTGTGGAAGAACTTGACTTGGCTGCAAAGAGACCTGACCTCAACTCCATCGAACACCTTTGGGATGATTTGGAAAGCTGACTGCGAGCTAAGCTTAATCGCTCAACATCAGTGCCCAACCTCACTAATGCTCTTGTGGCTGAATGGAAGCAAGTCCCCTCAGCAATGTTCCAATATCTAGTGGAAAGCCTTCCCAGAAGAGGCTGTTGTAGCATCAATGGGGGGACCAACTCTATGTTAATGCTCATGATTTTGGAATGAGATGTTCGACGAGCAGGTGTCCACATACATTTGGTCATTTAGTGTAATTTCCTTACATTTTACACATTTTTCCATGATTTATGCTATCTGAGTGACTCAAACATGATAACAAAATCAATAAAGGGAAAGGGTATACCTCGTCAATTGCACAACTGAATGCATTCAACCAAATGTTTCTTCCGCATTTAACCCAACCCCTCTGAATCAGATTGGTGTGGGAGCTGACTTTATCGACGTCCAACTCATCAGCTCCCGGGGCCCATACCATGACAAAAATGATCCTGAATGCATGATGTTTGGAAATGTTAGACTGTCTAGCTTTTATTTTGGTGATTGTTAGTGAATTTGGTGATTTTGGTCATAAAAAAAGTATATAGGCTCATAATCTTCTCTACATACTTTACACTGAGTGTACAAAACATTAGGAACACCTGGTCTTTCCATGACAGAGACAGACCAGGTGAATTCAGGTGAAAGCTATGCTCCCTTATTGATGTCACTTGTTAATCAGTGTAGTATCCACTTCAATCAGAGTAGATGAAAGGGAGGAGCCAGGTTAAAGAATGATTTTTAAGCCTTAAAAGACAAGCGAGACATGGATTGTGTGTGTGTGTGTACAGTCATGGCCAAAAGTTTTGAATGTTTCACAAAGTCTGCGGCCTCAGTTTGTATGATGGCAATTTGCATAAACTGCATTTCAGCCCTGCCACAAAAGGACCAGCTGACATCATGTCAGTGATTCTCTCGTTAACACCGGTGTGAGGAAGGCTGGAGATCACTCTGTCATGCTGATTCAGTTCGAATAACAGACTGGAAGCTTCAAAATGAGGGTGGTGCTTGGAATCATTGTTCTTCCTCTGTCAACCATGGTTACCTGCAAGGAAACACGTGCCGTCATCATTGCTTTGCACAAAAAGAGCTTCACAGGCAAGGATATTGCTGCCACTAAGATTGCACTTAAATCAACCATTATCGGATCATCAAGAACTTCAAGGAGAGCGGTTCAATTATTGTGAAGAAGGCTTCATGGCGCCCAAGAAAGTCCAGCAAGTGCCAGGACCATCTCCTAAAGTTGATTCAGCTGCGGGATTGGGGCACCACCAGTACATAGCTTGCTCAGGAATGGCAGCAGGCAGGTGTGAGTGCATCTGCACGCACAGTGAGGCAAAGACTTTTGGAGGATGGCCTGGTGTCAAGAAGGGCAGCAAAGAATCCACTTCTCTCCAGGAAAAACATCAGGGACAGACTGATATTCTGCAAAAGGTACAGGGATTGGACTGCTGAGGACTGGGGTAAAGTCATTTTCTCGGATGAATTGTTCCGATTGTTTGGGGCATCTGGAAAAAGCTTGTCCGGAGAAGACAAGGTGAGCGCTACCATAAGTCCTGTGTCATGCCAACAGTAAAGCATCCTGAGACCATTCATGTGTGGGGCTGCTTCTCAGCCAAGGGAGTGGGCTCACTCACAATTTTGCCGAAGAACGCAGCCATGAATAAAGAATGGTACCAACACATCCCCCGAGAGCAACTTCTCCCAACCATCCAGGAACAGTTTGGTGACGGAACAATGCATTTTCCAGCATGATGGCGCACCTTGCCATAATGCAAAAGGGATAACTAAGTGGCTCGGGGAACAAAACATCGATATTTTGGGTCCATGGCCAGGAAACTCCCCAGACCTTAATCCCATTGAGAACTTGTGGTCAATCCTCAAGAGGCGGGTGGGCAAACAAAAACCAACTAATTCTGACAAACTCCATGCATAGATTATGCAGGAATGGGCAGCCATCAGTCAGGGCCCAGAAGTGAATTGACAGCATGCCAGGGCGGATTGCAGAAGTCTTGAAAAAGAAGGGTCAACACTGCAAATATTGACTCTTTGCATCAACTTCATGTAATTGTCAATAAAAGCCTTTGACACTTATGAAATGCTTGTAATTATACTTCAGTATTCCAAAGTCTGACAAAAATATCTAGACTCTAAAGCAGCAAATTTTGTGAAAATTAATATTTGTGTCATTCTCAAAACGTTTGCCCACAATTGTACTGTTCAGAGGATGAATTGTAAGTGTCTTTCAACATGGTATGGTAGTAGGTGCCAGATGCACTGGTTTGTGCCAAGAACTGCAACGCTGCTGGGTTTTTCACTCTCAACAGTTTCCCCTGTGTATCAAGAATGGTTCACCACCCAAAGGACATCCAGCCAATTTGACACAACTGTTGGAAGCATTGGAGTCAACATGCTTTCGACATCTTGTAGAGTCCATGCCCCGACGAATTGAGCCTGTTCTGAGGGAAAAAGGGGGTGCATCTCAATATTAGGAAGGTGTTCCTAATGTTTGGTATATTCCGTGTATATTTTTATTTTAGTTTAAGTTTACACTGAAAAGTTTTTCCATCCTGAAAAATATTAAATAATTTCTAGTCTTTTTTTGAATGTTTGGATTTTGGTGGCCCATAAAATAAATATTGGCAGCCTGCCCAATACTTTTCCATGCAGAAAAACCCTGTCTTTGACCCAAGGTGCAGGAGCCAGGTTCTGTGAAGCTGAGGCACAACTTAACCACTGCCTGTACATACAGTATATGCATAAATCAACTATTTTACCTTTTTATAGAAAGGATTCTTGATGACTAGTTGAGGTGCAGAATTGTCAGTGATATTTGTAGAGTAGGCCAGTACAACTCAATGAACACTAATATATAATTTTCCCAGCATGGAGACAGTCTGGGCCAGGCAATCTCTGGCTCTGTGACGAGGCCAAAGTGATTAAATGGATTTGAACGCTCATAGGAATGAAATTCAACTTAACCTCGCTACCCATTGAAGAGACATGACACTAATGGCAGAACTGCTGGCTTGATCCACTTTCCTTCGGTCCCTGCTTCTGACAGTGGTCACACCTAATCAATGGAGTTCCACTCAGTGAGAGTCTGATCAGACCCCAGGGGCATCCAATTCCAGCTCCCAGTCTAAACCCATCTTGCTCTTGCCGGAAGTGAGGTTTTGTGAATCTGCCCTCATTCCCTTAGCACACATTGACATTACTAGTAATGCGAATTAATGCCTGATAGCTAACGAGTGTCGTAACATGGAGTGGCCTAGCTTTGGCCAATTACTAGTATATGTGTCTAAATAATGGATACAAGCCTTTTATTTTTCCAATATTATCAACATGCATGTGTGTCAGTGGAGGCTGCTGAGGGGAGGAAGGCTCATAATAATGGCTGGAATGGAATTAATGGAATGGGTTTGATGTATTTAATACCTTTCCACCGATTCCGCTCCAGTCATTACCACGAGCCCGTCCTCCCCAATTAAGGTGCCACCAACCTCCCGTGATGTGTGTAGATAAGAGGGACTGGGAATACAGCATTGAATAACTTCTCTTTGTCTTTGTCTCTATCAGTGTATGTGGTGGAGGACAGGAGTCGAGATGGCGGAGGCGGAGGGGAGCACGTCTGTCTCACAGCCTGTTGGACGGCCCTTTGCTGCTGCTGTTTGTGGGACATGATGACCTGATCACTGAACATGGCGAGACGAGACCTCACTGTTACCTCACCATGTCCTCCCCAGAGAAATCTACCACGGTGTAAAACCGTCAGGAAGTTAACTGATCTTTTACTTCCTGTCTCTTTGTCTTATTTGTTGTAACTTTATTATGCTCGCTAAATTGTTGCACATGTGACTTTGTACATCATACGGCAACTAAAAACCTAGCCTGAACACTCAAAGTACTAAAGCTAACTTTTTTAAAATATAGAAATATTGACACATCTTCACCGAAGAGAAATATATAAATCAATGTTGAATAATCGGTCTTAATAATTAACAGTTTATATTTAATTATATTTTTAGTTTTTTTCATATTAGAGACGTTGGAAACATACTTTTATCTTTCATCACCACCTTTAAATATTTGCTTTTTATGGTAAAGAAAACTAGACTGAACAAAAATATAAACGCAACATGTAAAGTGTTGGTCCCATGTTTCATGAGCTGAAATAAAATATCCCAAAAATTTTCCATACACACAAAAAGCTTATTTCTCAAATTTTGTCCACAAATGTGTTTATATCCTGGCCAAGATAATCCATCCACCTGACAGTTGTGGCATATCAAGAAGATGATTAAACAGCCTGATCATTACACAGCTGCACCTTGTGCTGGGGACAATAAAAGGCCACTCTAAAATGTACAGTTTTGTCACACAACACAATGCCACAGATGTCTCAAGTTTTGTCAACCAGAGCTGTTGCCAGAGAACTGATTCATTTCTCTACCATAAACCTCATCCCAACATTGTTTTAGAGAATTTGGCAGTATGTCCGACTGGCCTCACAACCACAGACCACGTGTAATCACTGCAGCCCAGGACCTCCACATCTGGTTTCTTCACCTGCAGGATCATCTGAGACCAGCCACCCAGACAGCTGATGAAACTGAGTATTTCTGTCTGTAATAAAGCACTTTTGTGGGGAAAAACTCATTCTGATTGGCTGGGCCTGGATCCCCAGTGCGCCCCTGCCCAGTCATGTGAAATCCATAGATTAAGGCCTAATGAATTTATTTCAATTGACTGATTTCCTTATTTGAACTGTAACTCAGTAAAATTGTTGAAATTGGTTTCCAAGTGTTTGATACCATTCCATTCATTCCGTTCCAGACATTATTAAGAGCCGTCCTCCCATCAGCAGCCTCCAATGGTTTACAGCTAGAGCTATTCACATTTAAATATGCACATTTTAGCTGTGTGTCTTAGTCAGGTGACTATATTTGCACAACTTATTTTGGGCAGTGCTTCTCACCCCTCTGGCTTAAAGCTCTCATGTGGGTTGAGTGTGGGGCCAGGGAGGTCTCTGATTCTATTTCGGAAAGGTCAAGATTTAAGCCCTGTTTATACCTGGTGCTAACATGTTTACGTACGGATCTTGTCCACATTCGAATCACCATCAGTTATTTTAATCATCTACACCTGTCTAAAAATCTGGGCCCAATCAGAATGTGAACAAGATCAGGACACATCGCACCAGGGTATAAACAGGGCTTTGGACAGGGTGCAGTGAGTTTGATCTGCAAAATAGCTGCAACTCGTTCAGAACTGTCCTGACTGCTGAGTATCTCTGCTTACCGCTGTTCTATAAAGGTAGATGATTCTACGGCATGGAGGGGGCTCAGTCCTACTGTATGTCAATTGAGATGTTAATGATTAAATCTGCTTGTTAGCTTGGAGTCCCAACCTCACACTTCACTGCAGTACTCCAGTCTTTCATATACGTTAGTGCCGGGGGTCAAAGATGCTTCTGGCAGGTGCTAATTAAAATGGTAAAAATAACCTGGGAGCCATGAGAATCCACTGCAGCTGACAGGAAGAGGTTTGCCTCCAATGATCTCAATTTGAATGATACAATACCTGCTTTTAATATACATTTACCTCAGTAGTACAAAGTAAGCCAATTTGACCTGTCAATCAGTATTTGACAGATTAAATTGCTTTGATTTATTCACAATTTGCTAATTTTACGCTAATGACAAAAATACTGTAAGTGCTCAATGGAAGTTGAGGGTAGGTAGTTAATAGTCTCCCAAATGACCCTCAGGAAAGCACGTCGATCCACAGCTGCTTGCTGAAAGTGGAAAAAGAACTTCATGCAACATGAAAAAACACGTTTATTCTGATAAACCTTCCACATAATCCTCGTCCTAGTGTAAAGAATGTTTCATGATACCTATTCATGTACATATTGACATCCGTACTGTGGTTCTTCACAGTGAAAAGATACTTTTTACAGATATGGTTGGTTACAGAGAAACCACTAGGTAAAAAATGAATTAAAATCTCCAGTTTAAAGGGGATGTTTGAGTTTTGGCAATCAAATCAGTCAAATATCAGTATGTAAACCCCTTTTCTATGGATCTTCACAGAACTATAGTTAAACCACCTTTGAGAAATTTACAAATTAGACAGCTTTCAGGACATGGATCTCTGTTGCTGAATGAATGTGAATGTACACATTTAATTGGTAATGTATAGGGAAACATGTTTCACAGTTGTAAAGACAAAAAAAGTAAACAATATAAAAACACAACATACACCATCATTTAGGTAGACCTTTACTTGACACCCAGTGTCATAACACATTGACACGGTTATAACCTGTCATAATATGGTCATAACACTGTCATGTGTCTTGTCCTGCTCCTGCATTCCCAGTCATCAGCAACAGAGCACTAGCGTAGGTGCATGTCTGACATCAACGTGTGCACAATTACAATGATAATTTAATATGGTCAATTCATTTTTTGTATTTTTATATAACAAGCATACTGTTGACACATAGGCTATGGTGTAATGGAATGTTTTGCCTTGTGTGGTATGTTTGGTGGGTTTTGACACTTATGTAGGTGTCATAACCAGCCATAGAATAATGCACCTTATGTCACAACAGGTCTAAATATATGTGTCATGACAGTGTTATGACCATATTATAATGGGTTGTGACACGTTATGTCAGATGTTATGACATGGTTCTGACCGTGTAATAACGTGTTATGATTCTGGCTATCAAGTGTTACCATATTTGATCTGTAGCATGGTCTTGGGCTGCAAATTCAAATATGTATTGAGAAAACTTTAATATATATATATATATATATATTTTTTAAAAGACATGTATTTCATCCTCAATACAAATTCTTCATGATTGTCATATAGTGCAAACAAAAAGAGCAAGAAAAAAACAACTATCCTGTGATTCCATTTGTATTTTTCTTGAAATTGTGAGAAGAGTTATCCTGACATATCTTGGATAAGTCAACAGGAGTGCCCAAGTGAATGTCTTGTTTCAAAGTCTACAGCACAGGAACATACAAATCTACATATATGTCATATCCTCAATCTCGGTTGTTGTTAAATTAAACCATAGTTTACGATGTACTCTGAATGAAGAACAATTGAGCGTCCTTAAACATTGCTCATGGTTATGATGATGTTGGCAAGTGATGGCTCTATGTTCTTCAGATGGTGGCCTGAGACAGTTCAAGAGTTCTTTAGCCAGAAATAAAAGCCTCGACTGTGTTGTCATTGTCTGCGTTGGGTCGGATACGTCTGATAAGCTGTTGGAATAGCAGTTAACCTCACTGGCATCAATACCAGTCCCTCAAAAAAAGAGTGAAAAATATTTTCAATTTTTTTTCCACATAAAAAAGTCTGTACAGTTCATATCATCAGTAGTTAAGGGTGCTTTTTTAATTCATAGTCTGAACTCATTCAGGCGTTGTTTTTGCCTTCAGCAAGACATCTGTTTTGTGAGATTGTGTCCTCTCAGATGCCCCTGCAGCACTGCCAGGCAAACCCCATGTTTACTCTCCCTAGGAGATGAAGTGTCAGAGGGGCTGTGTTGTATTGTACTCTGTTACCTCTTGCCCATCTCCTTCTGTCTGAGGAACTGGATGTTGCTGCTGCTGTCTGCCAGTTCTGGGTACTGCTCCACAGGCAGCACATAGTACCCATCGTAACCTGGCACCTTCCCTGCTGCTAGGAGCTGCTGCCTCTCTCCCTCTGCCCACAGCCTCCCACCCTCTCTGCTTTCTCTCAGACACTGCTGCTCCCTCATCCAGGCCCCCGACAGGGCCCTCTGGTGGGCCTGCTCTAGCAGGCGACCCCGTTCCTTCTCCAGCACGTCAGCCGCCAGGCCGTAACGTACACTCAGGGACAACGCTACCGTGTGGATCTCCACGGTGACGCCCCGACGAGAGCGGCCGCTTACGGTCACGTTGACGCCATTCTCCAGGGCTTTCCTCCCGCTGCTCAGTCCTAGAGACAGCAGGTCACTGTCAGCCAGGCCCAGCTTCACAAAGAAGTGGCAGTCCTTCCCGTCTACGGTGTAGTGGGTTCCCTCCAGATAGATGGCGTTGTTCAGGACTTGGGCCACCTTACGGCTGTCCTCGCTGGCCAGGCCGGACACTCCCGTCACCACATGGCCCTCCTTGATGGCTAGCATCATGCCCCGGCCCACGATGGGGATCTTGGTGCCGAACCAGTACCCAGGCTTGTCCCGTTTGGTCCGGTGCTCCTTGTTGAGCAACCTCCCCTCCAGGGCCATGAAGGCCTGGTTATAGCGCTCCGCTGCATGCTGCACCCCTGTGATCCGCTGGAGACAGAGCGGAGGGTCGGCCAGTCACTTGATTATTTTGTTTAAGTTAATAAACATAAAAAACATGGAGATTTGCCTGTGTAGTCTCAGTAATCAGTAGCTCAAATATGTATTTGATACATAACTCACCTGAGCAGTCTCACAGTCCTGGCTTGCTAGTAGTTCATAAGGCGGCTCAACAAAATACATGGGGTGTCTGGGGAAGCCTGGTATGATGTTACTGAGCTGGAAACCGAACATCACCAGCCAGCTCTTCACATCTACAAAATAGGGCAAGAGTATTAATGAATTAAAACATGTCAATATGTCATAACAACATACTTAGCACACTTGATGGATCTTTTTCCATAAGAAAAAGCAAACTCAAATCATCCTCACCTGTCACATAGCTCTTGACGTCTATCATGTCACTGAGTGGGTTGTTGTTCTTGAACATGTACAGATTGAACGGGGATGGCTCCTTGCCAATCTTAGGTAGGAGTTTATGGTCTGGAGCAGTCCATCTGCCTGCCAGCACATCGTAGTCTCTCTGGCCAAAGTGCACCAGCTTAGTGAGGGGGTCGTAGAGCCCTCCGTGGAAGCCCACCGCCATGTTGAAGTCAGGGTTGGAGTCGTGGTACACCTCCCCGTAGGCAGTGTACTGGAGCTGCTTGACCATCTGTCCGTTGCTGCTGAACACGGCGAGCGGCGTGCCCGTGTTGTCCGAGGCGATGTAATACTCCTCCCCGCCGGTCACCTCCATGGCAAACAGATGGCCCTGCAGGTCGTAGTAGAAAGAGGTGATCTCCCCTCCAGAGTGGTTGTACACGTGGGTTATCCTGCCGGGGTAGTTGAGATCTGCGTAGAAGAACTGCAGGTGCTCTCCCTCATTGGTCTTCCTGGAGATGCGGCGGCCCAGGCCATCATAGCGGTAACGTACGTTCCACCCCCTGGGCGTACGGCTGTACGCCTGCTCCAGCAGCCCGTTGGAGTTGTAGAGGAAGACGTCAGCGCCGCGCTGGCTCAGGACGCCGTCCTCATCCACGCGGTACTGCATGTCGCCCAGGCGGGTGATGCGGTCGCGCAGGTCGTAGCGCAGCGGTAGCAGGCGCGCGCTGTTCCCAGGGTTCAGCAGGTGCAAGTTGCCGTTCAGGTCGTAACTGTAACGCCAGGTGGACCAGTCGTTGACTTTGACCCCGACAAGCTGGCCGTCACCGTCATATTCATAGCGGTACTGTGTCGTGTTAGCATATGGCCCGATCTTCAGCTCTCTCTTAATGACCCGGCCCATGCTGTCATACTGTACCGTCATCCAGTACATGAGCGAGCGGAAGATCTCGTACTGCACCTCTTTGATGCGGCCGTGGGCGTCAAAGTGCTTACTGAGGGTCATCACTGCCGTTGTGATTATCTGGTTGACGTCATAGTAGATAATGCCAAACTTGCCAAAGTGCTCCACCTTGCCTGAGATCTCATCGTAGCGGTAGAGGTCCACGGGCAGGGGCGTCTCGCCGATCACAGGCTTGATGCTGGCCACACGGAAGCTGTTGTCGTGGTAGGTGTAATCAAAGCGGGCGTTAACCATGCCCTCCTCAGAGAAGCGGTACATCTGTTTGTCCACTAGGGGGCCAACTTTACGGTAGCGGATGGTGCAGGAGAATCCCCCACTCTGCAGGTTAACCATCTTCAACACTCCGGCTGTCTCGTCGTAGCCGAACGTCACAGCTGTGGCGTCGTACAGAACCTCAGACAGCTTGGCCAACTTGCCATACTTATAGATGACGCGTCGACCCGTGCCTAGGTAAAAGGTGGCGCGGGGTCGCCCGTCTTCGCTGAAGTCGTGGATGACTGTGGCGTTGCTCTCGGGAGGGTTGTAGATGTTGCGGATGTAGCCGATGGACACGTGGGTGGACATGGTGTGTCTGGCCATGCTGGGCATGGTGACAGAGATGATACGCCCCGAGGTGTCAAACTCAAACACATACTGCCTCTGACTCTGCTGGAGGTGCAGCACCATGGACTGGGGAGGAAGATAGAGAAAACAAAAAAGGTACATCCATTTGTATTCAGGGACAGGCAAGAGTAAAAACACTGTTCCCTTGCAGCTTACAGCACGCAAGGCAGACAGGCAGACAGGCAGACAGGCAGACAGGCAGACAGTCACATCCAGTAGTGTATCAGAATGCCTCACCCTGTCCAGATAGCTGAAGCTCCACACCTTGCCGTCCACAAAGGTGCGTGAGAGGATGCGTCCGAAGGTGTCAAACTCGCTCCTCTGGCTCATGCTGCCTCTCTGCAGGCCCACTAGGCGTCCAGTGGGGGAGTAGGACACGTTGACCACAGCCAGGCTGCTGCTGGGAAGCCAGGTGGCTGGACGGCCCTGCTGGTCATACATGATCCTCAGTGTGAACTTACGGTGGTCGTCATAGATCTTCTCTGTGCGAGTGTTGCGGTCAAAATCAATGGAGAGGAGGTTCCTGCCATGGGCCTGTGCAGAGTGTGAGGGAGGACATTTCATTAGTCATAGCTAGGTCAAAAATTATTGGCACCTGACTGTACATGAAACATGAGAGGAAGACATCCTAAGCCTGTATAATCATCTGCATTCTGATAAAATCAAATGTTTTTATGGGTCAAAAACTACATTTTCTCTCTTTTGCTCAGAGCTGGCTGTGTATCATATATAGTTAAACACAACATTACTCTACAAATCCTATATTGTAGCTCTATTGTCCTTCTCAGTGATAGAGAGGGACTTCAGTTTGACAGAGAGCAAGCTGCATTGATTAAAAACCCTCCAGAAATGGATTGACATTAGAGACTGAGCACTTTAAGTGCATTGTGTCCAGCTTACTCTCAGCTTCCTGCCATAGACGGTCACTTTGCTCTTGATGAGTTCCTTCCTCATCCTCCACTCGATAGAGTTCAGCCCGCTGTCAGTGGGTAGGCTGATGTTGCGCTGACCAATGGTAGGGCTGACTGAGCCGGCTAGAATATGGGGCTCTGTGTGGAAGCTGAGGCCCATGCCATTGGCATACGATACTCTTAGAGTACCATTGTAACAGAACTGGTAGTTGTTCCGTACTTGGTCTGCAGGGGGAGCAGCAGACACAGGCACACACACACACACACACACACACACACACACACACACACACACACACACACACACACACACACACACACACACACACACACACACACAGGTTGGATTAGAAGTGAGAAACTGAGGGCACGTTTTATTACAGAGAAGACATTACATTTGATCTGATTGAATGCTCTGCATTAGGGGAAATGCAGTCTCTGGGGCTGGATCTGTGTACTTTTCTACCAGACAATAACAAGTATCCTCTCTCATAATGACATGACCAAAGATAAGAGGGTTTTAAGTCTTTCAGCAAAATGCAGAACACAAGCTTTTTATTCCATTTTACATGCAGTAATGAGATCATGTACTACATTTGAGGAGGAAAGGTACCTGGAAGCAAAATAATCCATGGAGCTTAATGCGAAGGAAACTTCCCGAACACGTCTAACCAGACTAGAGTACTCAAAACCAGCTTTTAACGGCTTTCAAACTCAATTTATCTCCCTGAAACAGTAGAAGCAAACTTTGGAAGCCTTTATAGACAGATTTACTTTGTAGAGTCCATTTCAGTCAGAACTCCCGCATTAGATTGAAATAAAGTGTGCAGTTTAAGGTAGCCAAGTCGCTTTCCCTCTTTTATGAGCCCCCCAGGGCACACTTTCATATAAATCTCTTCAATTCTTATTCTCGCGGCTCCAGTAGTTTCCAGACGTACAGATGAGATTGCATTTATTTTCTGTCACACCCCCATGGGTCAGTAGGGAAATCTATACTCTCTCCTGCTCTTTCCTCCACACTGTTAAACAGCTGAAATAAGCTCTGGGATCAGGGGCCTTCTTGTTGGGCAGCAGCCACCTCCTATGGCGCCCACAGACACAGATGAAGATTTACTGTGTCCTAGGTAATGAATTTCTCCTTAATCGCATTTGTCATAGGACTGTAACAAGTGTCAGGTACCCTAGGGTGTTACAGAGTTGGGGAGACAGAGAGCGAGCTGGGTAGGGGATTATAGTACTGTAGTTTATATATGAGAAGGATCCTTTTAGGTGACATGTTTGCTACCTTGCACCACAGTGTAGGACGCCTCCGCAGAGGACAGGTTGGTGATGACGGTGACATCACCATCCCTGTTGGAGCTCTCCATGGCAATGTTGATTGACAGGTCTATCTCCCGGTGCAGGCTGGTCACCACTCCCGTGGGGTAGGTGACGTTAGTCAGACGCCCCTCACTGTCATACCTGCATGGGAAGAGTAGGATGGAGCTGAGTCGAGGGGCCATGGAGGAAAAATCCTACATGTGCTGGAATGTTTGTCAAACGTGAGACCAACAGATGTCGTCTAGCACTCAGAGCAGTACCAGGGTCAGACACCAGATGGTGACAATATGACATGACACATACTGTTGATTTGACTCCGAGTGGCCTGACGGAATCCAGACTTCTTTTTCTCTCTGACTAATGCATTACTTCCACACCAATAAATGGCTATTGCTCCTCTTCTTCACCTAATATTAATACACTGCACTGTGAGCTATACCACTGAATACGTTAGGCTAATTTACAGTCACACATACACTAGTTAATTCCCACATACTCATAAAAGTTGGTCCATCCAGTCTCATCAGCCTTGGAGGCCAGCAGGCCCGTGTTCGCAGCATAGCTCATCACCGCCACCTCCTGGTTGAGGGCAGATACGGAGCGCAGGCCACCTGCAGGGTCCAACCCCAGGGTGACCACCTGGTTCTCAGGCAACAGCACCAGCCTCAGCTGGCCAGATCCGTCTCTCCTCACCCTCAGGGTGTTGTTACAGTTATCAGCAACAGCAGCCAGCTCCATGTCCGGCCCGTAGGTGAAGTTATAGAGAGGTTCCCCGGTGATCAGACTGACTGTCTGTCTGTGGAGCCCATCTCTACTGAACACATACAGCTCCTGCTCCCGGGGTGACCCCACCTCATATAGCCCCACTGGCGTGGCCACGGGCCTGTCGCACCGCACTGCCCGCACACGGATGTTGTTGAGGTCAGCGATGAACAGCGTGCCATCGGGAGAAACAGCGAGCGAGGTGGGGGCGTTGAGCCCGGCGTCCGTGGCGTAGCCCTCGTCGCCAGAGAAGCACTGGCAGTTGACGTCATTCTTGCAGTCGCACTCGGAGGTTGCGCCGGCCAGCAGAGAGGTCTCTCCGGAGGCGCTGACCTGCCGCACGCGGTTGATCTTCTTCTCGTCCGTCTCGGCGATGTAGAGCACACCGGTGTGGGAGATGGCGATGGCCGTGGCGCTCTCCAGGGCAGAGTGGATGGCGAGCTTGCTCAGGGAGTAGTCGATGCCCGGGACCTGGCAGTGCATGGGCCTCCCAGCGACGATGCTGACCTGGTGGTTCTCTGTGATGCGGAGGATCACGTTGTTCTCTAGCACGTACAGGGAGTTGTCTGTGGGGTTCACCGCCAGGTCTGTGGGCCACTCCAGACGCACCTGGATGAACAGTTACACAACACATGAGTAATCACAAATCCACTGGAACTCCCCAGTGCTCTTTAGATCTCCAAGTCTTTACCCAAATTCCTCTCTCTCACACACTATTCAGAAGAGAGCACAGCTAGGATAGCTTGGATAGGTGGGTATAAATACTGTCAATTGATGACAGCAAAGAGGCAGCCCTCTTATGTTGGACAGTAGTAGATATATCCCTCTAAAGAAAAGTCTCTGTAGTGGTCCATGCTTAGCGTATTTGGCCATAAGGCAGAGGGGGAAAAAAATAGGACAGATGGGGATATCATTTCGACTGCAGACTCTCTTCCCACCTGGCTATTAAGAAAAACATATAGCCTCAGCACTACACAGGTTTCCTGACCCAAAGGACAATTCTTTTGTCCCCCAGTTTTTCTCCCCACCTGACTGACGTCCATGCTGGAGTCACAGCTGAGTGGACGGACCGCTGTGAGGTCATTGGTCTTGATCACGGTAGAGATGATGCCGTTTTGGTCCACCCTACGGATCATGGTGGCGTCAACAAAGTACATTAGGCCGTTCTTATCCACCGCGATCCCTGACAGACAGAAAGATGGAGACAGAGTTAGAAATCATAACATTCTGACATATCAAAACCAGTTCTACTTTACATCTGGGGCTGCTAACACAAACAGTCAAAACACTGTCAAAGTTGGGCTCATCAGGCATTCTGCAGGGTTGTAACCTCATCCTGACATCAGAATGTCTCTTTGTTAGAGTGTCACCTCTGCTGTGACACCAAGTGACAGTGTTAACACTCCGCCTGGCAGTTTGGTGTCACGAAGACCCGCTGTTTCTGTTCCAGGACACTGCTCTGAACAAACAGATTGCAAATCACTCGTTTACATACAACCTCCCTCCTGAGGACACCACTAGATAGATACTGAGTGACAGCTAAAGACCCCAAAAGAATAGCAGGTGAACATGTGTAAAATCACACAATATGAGTGTTTCCTACAAGGGGGTATAAGTGACAGACTGTGGGTAACAGTCAGATATAACTAAATAATCCTGATGGAAATTAGATGTGTGGATCTGATTTTATATGGAATGTGTGGAGCAGAGCATCCCTAAAATAAGGAAAGGCTTCAGTCACTGTCACCTCCACAGTAAGAGTTGATACACTATGCCCCTAGAACTCACCCCTAGGGCTCATGAGTGTGGCCTCCGCCGCCTTGCCCCCGTCCCCACAGCGGGCCTCGTCGAAGGGGACACATTGCTCGCCGGTCCCAGCCACCACCTGGGCATTGTCCAACAACTGCCGCCCGCCGGTCAGTGAGCGCACGCGGTAGATCTGTCGAGAGTTGGTGTCCGAGAGAAAGACCGACCCAGACAGCGGGTCCACCGCTAGGTAGTACTTGTGTGTTGGGTTGTTCCTAGGTAGGTAGGAAATTAGAGAATATTCTAGATAGATAATCCCTCAAAGGACTGAGACTATAGGAATACAAGAGAGATGACATACAGGTAACCATCACTTTTGCTAAAGCTGTATGTCAGGCAATGTTACCAAGCTGGAGGATACCAAAAGTGCTTCAACAAAGTACTGAGTAAAGGGTCTGAGTACTTACAGTACCAGGTTTGGACACACCTACTCATTCAAGGGTTTGTCTTTATTTTTACTATTTTCACTATTGTAGAATAATAGTGAAGACATCAACACTATGGATTAACACATATGGAATCATGTAGTAACCCAAAAAGTGTTAAACAAATAAAAAATATTATAGATTCTTCAAAGTAGCCACCCTTTGCCTTGATGACAGCTTTGCACATTCTTGGCATTCTCTCAACCAGCTTCATGATGTAGTCACCTGGAATGCATTTCCAACAGTCTTGAAAAAGTTCTCACATGTATGTGATGGTGTGGGGGTGCTTTGCTGGTTACACACATAAGGCACACACCCGACCTCAACCCAGTTGAGGTTGTTTGGGATTAGTTTGACCGCAGAGTGAAGAAAAAGCAGCTAACAAGTGGAACAGAGCAACCAACAAGTGCTCAGCATATTATGCTGAGCACTTGTTGGCAGCTTTTTCTTCACTCTGCAGACGACGTCTGCGGCTCCCGAGTGGAAACTTTTAAAGTTCTTGAAATGTTGAAATTGTCCGGATTGACTGACCTTCATGTCTTAAAGTAATGATGGACTGTCGTTTCTCTTTGCTTATTTGAGTTGTTCTTTCCATAATATGGACTTGGTATTTGACCAAATAGGGCTATCTTCTGTATACCACCACTACCTTGTCACAACACAACTGGCTCAGAAGCATCAAGAAGGAAAGAAATTCCACAAAATAACTTTTGACAAGGCACACCTGTTAATTGAAATGCATTCCAGGTGACTACCTCATGAAGATAGTTGAGAGTATGCAAAGAGTGTGCAAAGCTGTTATCAAGGCAAAGGGTGGCTACTTTGAAGAATCTATAATATATTTTTTATTTGTTTAACACTTTTTGGTTCCATGATTCCATATGTGTTAATCCATAGTGTTGATGTCTTCACTATTATTCTACAATGGTGAAAATAGTAAAAATAAAGACAAGCCCTTGAATGAGTAGGTGTCAACTTTTGTTGAAAAACATGTCATGTTTTTTTTTACTTTGCAAAAAATGCAGCCTTATTCTAAAATTGATTAAATCGTTTTTTTCACTCATCAATCTACACACAATACCCCATAATGACGAAGCAAAAACAGGTTGAGAAATTTTTTAAATAAAAAAATAAAATATCACATTTACATAAGTAAATTGGTCACCTCCCTGACCAAGGCCCTTCAATCCCAATTGCTCAGTTTGGCCAAGCAGCCAGCTCTCGGGAGAGTCTTGGTGGTTCCTAACTTCTTCCATTTAAGAATGATGGAGGCCACTATATTTTTGGGGACGTTCAATGTTGCAGAAATTTGTTGGTAGCCTTCCCCAGTTCTGTGCATCTACAATCTTTTCTCTGAGGTCTAAGGACAATTCCGTCGACCTCATGGCTTGGGTTTTGCTCTGACATGCATCACATTTCCAAATCGTGTCCAGTCAATTGAATTTCTCACAGGTGGACTCCAATCAGGTTGTAGAAACATCTCAAGGATGATCAATGGAAACAGGATGCACCTGAGCTCAATTTTTTTTTTGGGGGGGGGGGGTGTGTAGACTGATGAGGAAATATGTTTCTTCAATCAATTTTAGAATAAAGGCTGTAACATAACTAAATGTGGAAAAGGTTAAGGGGTCTGAATACTTACCGAATTCACTGTAAAAATGTACAATATATTGATGATTTATAAAGCTAGGCACATTTAACAGTTACGCTATTGATTATAGACCTAATAAAGTTGGGGTTTCCTCTCACGTTAGACAACAAAGGCAAGGGCTGTTTTCTCCTCTCCTAACTCCCCTGCTGTCTCCGCCCATTGTTCTCAACACCAATATGCTGGTTAACTTTGCTATTGTTCACACATAGCAACATGGTCTAGGAAAAGGCACCAATTCAACAGCGCAGTGATGTATTTCAGAACCGCGGACAGCGACCGCTACCCAAGCCGGAGAATTGTTATAAAATAATATCATTTTTATTAGTGTTGCAACATTGTTCTTACTTAATACAACCATATATATTTTCAGCAGCACATGTCTTAGAGTGATGGACTGTGTCATCCCCGCGGCCTCCACAATAGATTAGTCCACTCAGACAGGTGTCTTGTACGACATAATTTTTTTTATTTTTGTTTGCTGCTGTCCGACTAAAGAAATCTCGGTTGACCAACAGCCTATCGACCAAACAATCGACCAGTCGACTAAATGGGGTCAGCCCTAGAGGACACACAAACATAACTTACCCATGCCTCAAGTCTTTATTTCTGGAGAAAAACAAAAACAAAAGAAAACAACCTTGTTAGTTTCCACCTATCATGTTACTCATCCCCTCCCCCAATGATAGCCTCTGTCCATCCGTCATGTCTGCCAACCTACCTGAGCTCCAGCACGGCTGTGGTGTTCAGAGTGGGGTAGACCCGGCGGACGAAGTTGAGGTCTCCCACATACAGGCTGCCGTCCCCCCCACAGGCCAGCGCCATGGGGGCCAGCAGCTTGTTGCCTTCAGCCAAACCACTGCAGCTGGGGCAAGAGATACTGCGCCTGCGCCCATTCCCCATGATGCTGTTGATGACTGGAGGCTGCTGCTCTGATACAAACACGTTCTCCCCACTGCCCTTATGCAGGATCCCTGAAACAGTAGAGGCATTCCGATTCAAAACAATATCCTTTTAGATCCTAAACTTTACATCTACGCCGTGAAGAGAGCTAGGGAACAAAGACCCGGTGTCACTTTTTAATCAGCCTCTATCTTAATATTGACTTACTTATCATTTTAGACTTTTCAATTCCCTGTGTACCTAAAAATAAAACAATAAAGTAATCCAATAATACTGTTCAAACTGTTGCTATAGAAACTGAGTGAGTGTGAAGGTGTGAGAGTCAAAGAGGTATACTATTAGTGCTTTTCATCTTATTGACCCCCTGCTTGTCCCCCTGTCTGTCACTGCCTGGGGACAGGACTATTCCATTGAGTGGAAACGGGGTGCTGTCAAACATGGAGGCGAAAGAACACTGTTTTAGGAGATCCTCAGTGGCACTGCATTGACATACAGATGCGAGACAAGAAAAAGATACGACTACTTGGATGTTGAACATTCATTCATGCTTTCCAAGACGTTGTCTGGTTTCAGTGACCATTTAATGTAGTTATACCTTTAAAAAAGAAAAAAAAACATTTCTCTACACTAACAAAAGATTACACACACACCTGTAAATGATCTGTCCTGCTGTGAGTGAGGTTCGTTCTAAAATGTTCTAAGTGCGTTTTAAAAGGCTGTAGGTCGTACCACTGGCAATGTTGAGGGCGTGGTGTTTGTCCAGGGACCAGCCCCCCAGGTTGGACGGTAGCAGCTCGTAACCCTGCAGCGACGCTGTCCTCTTCTCCCATAGGATCAGACTGGGACACGTCTCATACTCAAACCCCACTGACACTGTAGAAAAATAGAGAATATAACTTTTCCTCCCCATCCACACTTTAGCACCATCTCAAAGTTACACATGGCGTCATCACACTACATAGCGCGTACAGTCACTGAATGCATTAAATGTACTCTCAATGACCACAGGCATCAAATGCAATACACATACGTGTGGACGAACGCATCAGGTTGAGCCTGCTTCCACAAGAATGTTAATCAAGCGAGTGAGATTTAATGAGACGTGGACGTAGGGAGAAACGTATGCTGTGTGATCACATAGTGTTTCTGTCAATGCATGGTTCACACCTACACAGCACCACACAGTATCTTACTGTGTAGGTGTCAACTTAAACGCTTGTGTTGTGGCTTTCTTTTGTCAGGAAGCCACAACAGAAGTTTGGCCAGCCTGTTGCGGTAATAGATGGCACGGTCCTGTGTCTTGACAGATAGAGATACACAGTGACATCTAACATAACCGACAAAACATAATCCAAACGCTACAGAATCTCACACTGCCACTCACCAGCAGCCTGGGTCAGCCCATAGACCCTCTGCCTGTAGGCGTCCGTCTTGTCCCAGATGTAGGAGTAGGCCAGGTTAGGAGAGGCGTGGAACCACTTCTGGAAGAGGTGTCCCTCCACGGCCACCATCAGGTGCACCTTGATCAGGGAGAGGGGCACCAGGGTCTGAGTCATGGTCACCTTCAGCAGGGCGTGGTACCCCGAAGCACGAGAGCTCAGGTAGCACAGCTTCAGACCTGTACCTGGGATCTCTAGCTGCTCATGAACCACCTAGGAGGAGGAGGGAGAGAGGGAGTTAGTGGAAGAGAGAGAGAAGAAAGTAACAGACAAAGACAGCTAGAGGGAGGGAGAGAGAGAGAGAGAGTATGCTAATATATATATATATATTTTTTAAATTGTGGTTTGATACTTTATTCAGACAGTAATGACATGAGATAGGGAGACAGGCAAATACTAGAAACAGTGGCAAGGTTGGAAGCAGGGATTCTTCCCTGTTCTCAGGTGGAAAGTTGTAAGCAGAGAGAGAGAGAGAGACAGAGAAAGAGAGCGAGAAGAAAGTAACAGACAGAGACAGCTAGAGGGAGAGCTACTGAATGTAGGTACAGTAAGTACCTGAGTCTCAGGGATGATGTGCCTCTCTGCAGGATGGGAGCTGAAGAAGGAGGAGAGGGGTGAGGCCACCACCACGGGGTCAGGGTGGACGTAGCCACTGAGGTCACAGGCTGGGATGGTGTTCTCCTCCGTCTTCAGTACCAGCGTGTCCATGGCATAGAACCGGTTCCAGGGCAGCCAAACCGTGCGCTCTTGGCTCAAGAACGGCGCTCGCTCGAAGTGCAGGGTCAGAGACGCACCCCCATTGGCCACCAGGTCAAATCTACAGAGGAACAAAGACAGGGTGTTATAAAGACATTGATCCACACGGTCCTCCTTTCACTCTAAGATGTTTGTAATTCATGGGGGAACTAAGGGACATACAGTAAATCCATTAATACAACAACAAAAAAAGAACAAAAATGGGAGTTATTGTCATATTCAAAACCCAAACGGTCACTCACGTGCCGTCCTGTCGAGTCAGGGTGTAACCATAGTGAGGGTACTTGACAAACGTCACGTTGACCCCTACCAGGGGAGTCCCGTCCGTGGTCAGGACCTGGCCTCTGATCAACGATGCCAGGCTGCAAGAGGAGGTGAAAGAAGATACAGTTGCTTCCTAACTGACTGCCAAGGCATGAAGATGATGTAACAGCAAGTGATCCTAAAATCTCAATGAATTGCTGTCAAAGTCAGTGGTAATTACTTAGTGACAGAAAAATACACTTTTGGATATATTTGAAACTCTCATATATATTTAAGCAATAAGACCCGGGGTGGGTGTGGTATATGTGTTTCCAACACTTTTTGTTGTTTGAAAATCCAATTTGGGAGAGTGACAATATGATACCACTTCACTACAGCAGCAGAATATGATACCACTTCACTACAGCAGCAGAACGTAATTAGAGCAGTTCAAATAAATGTTTCGTCATACCCGTGGTACACGGTCTGATATACTACGGCTGTCAGCCAATTAGAATTCAGGGCTCGAACCACCCAGTTTACAAATGCTGATATCTATTGCATAGCTAGTTGGTTCCATCAAAGGAAGTGAAATGGACAGATGGGTACACTACCTTGAGTTGAAGGGGTTGTTTCCAGGGATGATGTGGGTGCCATCCCTCCCCACCAGTAGCTTGACCCTGTCATAGAATGACTGGACTTTCAGGGATGGTGATTGACTTTGATGGATGATCTGCAGTGGATCCCTTGCTCCCAGACACAGTGGATTGGTCAGGCACAGACTCTGAGTGCAGCAGTCGGGATCCATGCAGTCTGTCAGTCCGTCTGCAAGGAGGAAACACACAGAAATATCATCTGGCATTATTTATGTCAAATTGTTCCTCTTGTAGTTGGGCAGAACAGAACAAGATGATTGCTCACGCAGGAGCAGAGCTGATAAAACAGTGCCACGAAGAAACGACAGTCGAAATGGAATGTAATATTCAAAGACATGGCACGCATGTTTAGCATTCGGGGTGCCCTCTACACTGTGTCCATGTGAACCACAACGTGTGCATGATTCAAAATGTATAATCCCTTTCCATTCTTCTCCTGATTGTTTCATGAGACAGTTATAATTGAGCTCTTCATCTAACGCTCTATTTTCATTAGGACGGTTGTGTGGTGTTGTATTTTCTCCAGGTTCTCCTTTAGAAGTGGTGCTCTGCAGCCTGCTCCCCGGCACAGTGCCTGCATGTCCTCCTTTTAATCAAACCCAATAACACTGGCATCAAAGTCAAACGGGACATAACGCACAACCCTGTGGGGGGGAGTCTCCTCTTTTTCATCTCTCTTTACGCGCCCGACACAAGCACGCGCGTGCACTCACCCGCCTCTATTTTCCTTCCCTCCCTTTCACCTCCCATCCGCTTCAGACCTGCCAAAACAAACACTGCCAACTACTTTCAGAGACTTTGTACACATTTTCCGTTTGATCTTTCAGGTATTATTTGGTGAAATAAAACCCAGACAGAGACAAATAGAGAGGGAGGGAGACTGACAAACACACAGACAGACATACATACACAGCGAGAGTGTTACGGATTAAGGACGCGACTTGGAAGTATGACACAACATCTCCATGGAAGAAGGAAGACGATTGGATTAACCATCTCAGCCAGCCAATTAGGCAGCCAGGCAGCCAGCCAGTCACACATTGAAACATGCACTGAGCCAGTCTGGTAATGGAGGGCTGTTCAAGTGAGCCATGTTTAAAAACCCATTGTCCTCGGAGCCCATGACCTTATTGCTCAGACGCAGACGGGGGAGATGAAAGATTAAAGGCTTCCAGGGGCTGCATTAAGACACCTGTTCAATCACCACCCGTTTCCTTGGCGACAGGCATCCTCAATTGCATGACATGCCACAGAGAAAGCGCTCTTTAAAATTGACACAGCTCTGGCCTCTGCAAACTACTTAGCCGTTAATCAAGGGAAAATACACCTGGGTATCATTTTCATGTTAGATAACCCTGCCCTGACATGCTGACTGAGGCTGACGGGCTGACTGCTCAGAGCTGCTGCTTGCCCTGTGAAAAGCATCTATTGCCGAGGCCTCTTTGATCCTCTCACAAATGGTCACAGGAGGGGGTCACTCCATCTCCCACCAGGGAGGGAGGGAGAGGAAATAATATGGGCATCCATCTCAGCAAACTCTAGGTCACTGATCCCCACATGCTCTTAGGAGGAGGAGGAGGCATTGATTCAACCAGCCTCTCCTCTCTCCCCAGCCCTCTCAGTGCTAGCTCACACCGACAGAAGGATGCCATAATGGGGCCATTCAGACCTGATAGCACTAGCCCCGCAATCACACCTCTTTGATCCGCTAAAAACACTCACTGGGAGGAAACCTCTCAGAGAAACCTGGGCAGGCGTCTGGCTGTCTGGCTGACTGCTGCTCATCAGGGAGAATCAAGTAATTGTCACGCCTGAGAGACACTGCTATTATTAGGAAATAAACTGACTCAAAATCTAGACCAAATCAACAGTACAGTTGCACAAATACTGTAACTCCGCCACAGCTGGTTCAAAATCAGGGTATAATTTTTCATAGGCAAATCTACAAAGCTCAGCCTGCCATCCTGTGCTTGGATCCTTCACCTCTTCAACACACTCACCTCCTTCGTTGTCCTTGTTGTCAGCACAGGAGATCTCCATGGCAACGCTGCAGCCAGGTCCTCTCCAGCCAGTGTGGCATTCACAGTGCCAGTTGTTCTGTCCCAGGGTGCATTGGCCATTCCCGTTACAGAGGCCCGGGCACCCGTCTGAGAGAGAGGGAGGAGGGAAATAGAGGAGGAGTGGACAGGGACCCGAGGAGAGGACTGATCAGTAATAGTGACATAGTAACTTGTGCCAGCTAAGGGAGAGCAGCACACCAACTTCATATATTTAGTCTCTGTCTACCATTGCATCACACAACAAGGGCATACAAATATTTTTTTAAACGATTGATTACATGGCAAGGGGATTGCATCTCATCACAACAATTCTCTTCTTGTGGATGTGGATTTCATACTGCTACAATATATACCCTAGAGGCAAAAGGGAGGGTTTTGGCATGCGGTAAATTGTTTTGTTCAATATCCATTCATAGCTAAAAGTATTCAATAAAAGAAAGTACACAAGTTCACAGCCAATTCATTTGCAGTGGTTGATTTGCCTCTGGTGGCTGGCTGGGTTGTAATGCTGCCTCATGAGAGAATTTGATTAGGCAAAACTGATGAGATTACAAGCCACCTAGACTTTGAAAACAGGGAGGGATGCAACAGGAGAGATGCTACACATCACTGATGACTGCAGTCCTCCTCAGCAGATGTAATATTCTCCCAGGCTAGGTTAATGAAGAGGACATGATGAATGCTGCTGGGACATCTGTCTCAGTGGTGTAGTACAGTCTGTACAGGAGACCAGACGTATGGGACCTGGCAGTCGGAGGTATTGGACTGTAAACTCGCCGATGGTGTACCCACGAATTACCATCACCAAAAGAGCAAACCTCACTGAAAAAAAATATATATATGAAGAAGTGATAAATATGAATCCATAAACTGCATTTAGAAAATCAGACACTTTCGTCAAATTAGGAAACGTCAAGATTAACATTAAGACTCCCCCCGAACAGACTAAAATCTCATTAAACCATATTAACCTTTCATTTAAGCCAGCCTCCTAACAACATGTCCGCCGTCCTGTCCCGATGTGGAGCAGCACAGTCATTAGTATTCTCCCAGCAGGGATGAGCATGCAGCTTCACTGGTCCAACTCATCTATTAGTATTCTACCTACTGCTGGGCAGATGCAGCTAGAAGGCCAAGGCCATTAATATTCCCATGGAGGGAGTAGACTGCTGCAGCAGAAATAGCTGCCGATCGGTCTCCATTGAGCCCACTTAACATGGAGTAGCAACGCTAACGTACACTTCCAGCTAACTGTGTGTCTACAACAAGACGTTGATAGACAGATAGATGGACTGACAGGCCGACAGTCGCAAACTAACACAGGAGGAACAAACTGACACACAATAGTCCTATGCTTAACAAAGCACAAGAGAGAAATCAAGGTAATGGATCCAAATGTTAAGTCTATGAGGTTTTGGTTCATCTGTAGTGGACAGACTAGTTAAACATATAAATGGTACCATCTGACCATCTGGGTTAACCAATATTAGGAAGTGGTAGAAAGGGTGCACTAGCTGAATATCCCAATATGAGGGACCAATAGGGATTGGGGATACTAGGGAGTTTGCATCACTCTACTGGAACTCTAAAACACCAGCTACCACTAAGACATTGAATACAAACACTACTCAACACTTCACAATACTAAAGGAACCCTCTACATCCCTCTTCTACACAAGAGAGTGGTCTGTTTGAGGTGTGAGGAACTAACTGCACACATCAGATCACCTCTTGTCCAAATACAATACCTTGTTCCAAGCTTTCCCAAAAGTCTGCAAGAAACCAAAATAGGCAGGTTTGATACGTTACTCATGTGTGGAGGACAAAGTGGGATTCTTAACATGGCGTGGTTCATCACAGGTAAATAGGAGAGATAAATCTCCTTCAAACTCAACTGTCCAACACTAAGAGAGAGACACATAATGAACAGAGAATGGGAGCTAGCACAGCTCTAACAACACAGCCCACAGTGGAGCCCCAGGGAGGTGTTTTTCTCATCAGATGGGAGGAAGATAAAGAGAGGAAAATAGGAAAATAAAGCCCTCTGGCACTCAAGAGCACTCTGGGGGAGAATGAGGGGGCAGAGTGGCTGTCCCTCTCTGTTGGCTCCCAGGGAGGCTGAGTGGGTCTTAAGGCTTCCACATGCTTCAGTTCGGCTGGCACCTAGCCGAACTAGGCTAGGCAAATCAAATGAGTGTGCTGGCATACTCCCTTAAAAGACGTTTGCTTGAAAAACAAGAAAAAAAGATGCAATAGTACTGTTTGTCCATCTTGAGAAGCCGTAGCCAGTATACACGTCCTCAAAATAGTCCGAATTAATCTAAGATAACTCATGAAATCTGTCATTCATTTTGATGTTCTTGTTGATTAACTCTTAGTCCCGGCATTTAACATCAAACTAAGATGTCTGGTGCAGTATTTCTCAAGTGAAAAAATGTGCATGAAAAATAATAATCTATCGTAGAATGACAATAAACCCTTCATGGAAGAATCCCTACTGTTGACCAATGACCGACGAAGGGGCGTAGACTTCAGCTACCAAAATTGGGCTTGCCTTGAGCCAAAAGAAAAGTGCGCACGAAGCAGGAAAAACCCTTGACGAAGACCAAAAAGAACAAAAACGTCACAAAAATGCACAATCTGTTCCGAACTGGTTTGGATGGAAAGCATGCAGACGCCTTAAGGGAGCACCAGGAGGCCTGCTGCCCAGCCTTCTCCACCGGAGAGTGGGTGACTAGGCTGGAGGGGCGAGGCTGCAAATAGATGTGGCTTTGGTCATGGATGAAACATTTGCACTGTAGTGGAGAAACCATTCCAAATGAATGGGAGAGCTTCTTAATGGCATGAAGGAGCAGAGCAGGAAAGGAGGGCACTCATCAGCATTGGTGGAAGTATCTGCTGCTGAGTGCTATACTTCAGCAATAAGGCCAGAGGGGTGTGTGGTATACGGCCAATATACCACCGCTAAGGGCTGTTCTCAAGCACCAAACAACATCGCATTCAGGACTCGAACCACCCAGTTTAGAATGCTCTTTATATAATCATAGAAAGAGACACATTGGACATGGCCACGGGAAGATGTTTTGTGTTAGGGGTGCTGTCGAGGGGTTAGGGTTTGGTGCTGAGGAGTATTTTTCTCCGCTCTGCTGACAAGTATTTTTCCCCGCTCATACAGAATTAATAAAGGCCGAGTTCACTAATAAAAAAATTATAACAGAAAAAAGTATATATATATATATATATATATATGTTTTTATTTCCCGCGGCTATGGACTGCCGGTACCTCCTCATAATCCAACCAAGGTATATGGTTAAGACAGCATAAAGGATGCAACTTTTAAACATGTGGGGGTAGTGACAGTTCCACTCTTTGGCTGAGAGTTAGTATGGTGGGAACATAGAAGCATGATACCGCTGTGTGTGTTAGCGTGCCAGGGTGTTGGCTGATTGGCTGGCTGGCTGGCCGGATGCATACCGATGGTGCAGTGCTCTCCGTTCCAGCCCTGTTGGCACTGACACTTCCCATCCCGGCATGTCCCGTGCTTCACACACAGCGGGTTGCAGACACGCTGGTCACACCCGGCGCCTGTCCAGCCCTCCTCACAGCGACACACACCGCCAACACACAGGCCGTGGGCGCCACAGTCCGACGAGCACACCTCTGTGGAGAAACACACATGTAGGCACATGAGCACAGTAACAGGAGATGAAAGCAGTACAGTAGACGGACACAGGGAAATGGATGGGTTTCACAGAGGAGGTAGTCACAAAGAGATGTGGCCATGGCGTGTGTTGAGTGTCTTTCTAAGTTGTAGAGACTAGTGAGAGAAGTAGTATAATATATGCCATTTAGCAGACGTTCTATCCAAAGCAACAGACATGCATGCGTGGTCCCGGGTATTGAACCCACCATCTTGGCATTGCAAGCACCATGCGCTACCAACTGAGCTTACAGAGGGGAAGGTGTGTGTGGTATTACCTACCCATGGAGCAGTCTGGTCCCATCCAGTTTGGGTCGCAGCTACAGATGCCTGTGTCGGGTATGAAGGCACCGTGTCCGTGGCACTGGTCTGGGCACTGGGCCCTGGGATGCTCACAGAGCGGCCCGGTCCAGCCTGGCTTACAGTGGCACTGCCCACTCACACAGGTACCATGGTCAGAGCAGCCTGGGTCAAGACAGTCCACTGATACACAGATAGAGAGAAACAGAGGCATGACGTCAATGCACCTAACAAAAACGTAGTAGCAGTAGTAGTGAATAGTGAATATACTTAAAGTAGGAAATATTCTGAAAGAAAGGAGGCAAAATGGCCATTTCTGATGTATTCTCAGTCCCTTCGTATAACTAGAACTCTCTCTACTCTGCCATCACACATCTCGCTTCTCTACTTACCCTACTTTTGGCTCCAACTCCACTTCATCCCAGATGAGCAGAAAACCCATCAGAACATAAGTGAATGAATCAGCTCCAGGGCAATTATTTAAAAGCGGGATCAATAGAAGAGATTCCATTCCCGTAATAACCTTTCTGATGTACAGTGGGGGGGGGGGGGTCTGAAATGATTGACGACCGTGACAAAGTTGAGCAAAAATGACCGTGTAAAATAAATCATTTAAATACTGAGCTATATTGTATGCAAAGTATATTATATTATTTTTATACGAACAGAACTGCTCAGAGAAAGAGGTTTTTGTTGAACAACTCATTTCAAAACAATTCTCAAAAAGGTAGGGGGTCAAAATGATTGACACAACCTGTTTTCAACACTTCAGGTGGTGAGGATAAAAGTGTCTTTTTCTAAAATGTTTTATGAGATTGGAGAACACACCGGGAGCGACCCTTGACCATTCCTCCATACAGAATCCCACAGAATCCAGAATTCTAGATCACCGATATCCTTCGAACTGCCCTGTTCAATTCAAAACAGCAGGTTTTTAATGGCTTTCAAGTCCGCCAATTAACCATTTCCTTTTTGAAGGTTTTTGACTAAAATATCCTGGTACATGAAGTTCATGATGCCGTTGACCTTAATAAGAGCCCCCCAAAGACCAGCGGCAGCAAAATAGCCCCATATCATCAAATATTATTTTCTGATCATGTGTTCTCATTTGGACGCCAAACCCACCCCTGGTGTACATGGCCAAAGAGCTCTTGGATTAGAACTGGAGCTTTGGTCTGATGACATGATTACAAAAAGCTACTGTATTTGAACTATTTATTTTATACAGACAATACTTGCTCATCATTATCAAGGGTGTCAATCATTTCAGACCCCACTGTGTACACTGAGTGCACAAAACATTAGGAACACCTTCCTAATCTTGAGTTGCATCCCCTTTGCCCTCAGAGCAGCCTCAATTTGTCAGAGAGTGTACTCTACAAGGTGTCAAACGTGTTCCACAGGGATGCTGGCCCATTTTTGACCCAAATGCTTCCCACAGTTGGGTGGATGTCCTTTGGATGGTGGAGCGAGCGGTCGCATCTACACATCTACACTTCGGTCCGCAGGTAGTATAACTTTTCATTACATTTCATTACATTTCGTTATAGTACAACGGTTTGATTTGTCTTATCTTAGCAATTTCTTCTTAGCTAGCTACATAGCCGTCTTTGTATCAACGACAATTGCATATCATCGTATTTCGTCGTCCTAACGTATCTACCCAGCAGCTAGCTAAGCAGCTAGCTAACATCCACTGTCCACTAGCACTGTAGAAACTATTACACTCAACTGAACGACTCGATTAGCATAGTGTCAGCTAGCTACATAGTTGTCTTCGCTGTCTTCGTATCCAAGATAATTGTGCAGTTTAGAGTGTGTAGACTTAGAGTGATTATCTTAATTTACCGAGGTTAGCTAGCCAGCTATTTGTCGTCCTTAACGTAGGAAATGCTGCTAGCTAGCTAGCCAACAGCTAGCCAACCTCTACCGAATTGAACTCCAACTACCCGGTCAACATTCCGTCGCTCCACAGGTAGTATCACATTTTTCATTTCACTTCATTACTGTACAACGATTTGATTTGTTTGATCGTAGCTAGCCAGCTACATAGCCGTCTTTGTATCTAAGACAATTGTGTAGTCTAGAGCGATTTTCTAGGTTAGCTGGCCAGCTATTGTCGGTCTTTCAACGTAGCTAGCCAGCTAGCCCCCGAATAGCAGCACTGTAGTAACTATTACAGTACAACGGTTTGTTTTGTTTGATCGTAGCTACATAGCCGTCTTTGTATCTAAGACAATTGTGTAGCCTAGAGCGATTTTCTAGGTTAGCTGGCCAGCTATTGTCGTTCTCTTAACGTAGCTAGCCAGCTAGCCCCCGAATAGCAGCACTGTAGTAACTATTACAGTACAACGGTTTGTTTTGTTTGATCCTAGCTAGCTACACAGCCGTCTTTGTATCTAAGTCAATTGTTTAGCCTAGAGCGATTTTCTAGGTTAGCTACATCGCAGCCACTACCAGCTAGCCTACTCCAGCAGTACTGTATCATTTCAATCATTTTAGTCTATAAGATTCTTGCTACGTAAGCTTAACTTTCTGAACATTCGAGACGTGTAGTCCACTTGTCATTCCAATCTCCTTTGCATTAGCGTAGCCTCTTCTGTACCCTGTCAACTATGTGTCTATCTATCCCTGTTCTCTCCTCTCTGCACAGACCATACAAACGCTCCACACCGCGTGGCCGCGGCCACCCTAATCTGGTGGTCCCAGCGCGCACGACCCACGTGGAGTTCCTGGTCTCCGGTAGCCTCTGGAACTGCCGATCTGCGGCCAACAAGGCAGAGTTCATCTCAGCCTATGCCTCCCTCCAGTCCCTCGACTTCCTGGCACTGACGGAAACATGGATCACCACAGATAACACTGCTACTCCTACTGCTCTCTCTTCGTCCGCCCACGTGTTCTCGCACACCCCGAGAGCTTCTGGTCAGCGGGGTGGTGGCACCGGGATCCTCATCTCTCCCAAGTGGTCATTCTCTCTCTCTCCCCTTACCCATCTATCTATCGCCTCCTTTGAATTCCATGCTGTCACAGTTACCAGCCCTTTCAAGCTTAACATCCTTATCATTTATCGCCCTCCAGGTTCCCTCGGAGAGTTCATCAATGAGCTTGATGCCTTGATAAGCTCCTTTCCTGAGGACGGCTCACCTCTCACAGTCCTGGGCGACTTTAACCTCCCCACGTCTACCTTTGACTCATTCCTCTCTGCCTCCTTCTTTCCACTCCTCTCCTCTTTTGACCTCACCCTCTCACCTTCCCCCCTACTCACAAGGCAGGCAATACGCTCGACCTCATCTTTACTAGATGCTGTTCTTCCACTAACCTCATTGCAACTCCCCTCCAAGTCTCCGACCACTACCTTGTATCCTTTTCCCTCTCGCTCTCATCCAACACTTCCCACACTGCCCCTACTCGGATGGTATCGCGCCGTCCCAACCTTCGCTCTCTCTCCCCCGCTACTCTCTCCTCTTCCATCCTATCATCTCTTCCCTCTGCTCATACCTTCTCCAACCTTTCTCCTGAGTCTGCCTCCTCAACCCTCCTCTCTTCCCTTTCTGCATCCTTTGACTCTCTATGTCCCCTATCCTCCAGGCCGGCTCGGTCCTCCCCTCCCGCTCCGTGGCTCGATGACTCATTGCGAGCTCACAGAACAGAGCTCCGGGCAGCCGAGCGGAAATGGAGGAAAACTCGCCTCCCTGCGGACCTGGCATCCTTTCACTCCCTCCTCTCTACATTTTCCTCCTCTGTCTCTGCTGCTAAAGCCACTTTCTACCACTCTAAATTCCAAGCATCTGCCTCTAACCCTAGGAAGCTCTTTGCCACCTTCTCCTCCCTCCTGAATCCTCCTCCCCCCCCCCTCCTCCCTCTCTGCAGATGACTTCGTCAACCATTTTGAAAAGAAGGTCGACGACATCCGATCCTCGTTTGCTAAGTCAAACGACACCGCTGGTTCTGCTCACACTGCCCTACCCTGTGCTCTGACCTCTTTCTCCCCTCTCTCTCCAGATGAAATCTCGCTTCTTGTGACGGCCGGCCGCCCAACAACCTGCCCGCTTGACCCTATCCCCTCCTCTCTTCTCCAGACCATTTCCGGGGACCTTCTCCTTACCTCACCTCGCTCATCAACTCATCCCTGACCGCTGGCTACGTCCCTTCCGTCTTCAAGAGAGCGAGAGTTGCACCCCTTCTGAAAAAACCTACACTCGATCCCTCCGATGTCAACAACTACAGACCAGTATCCCTTCTTTCTTTTCTCTCCAAAACTCTTGAACGTGCCGTCCTTGGCCAGCTCTCCCACTATCTCTCTCAGAATGACCTTCTTGATCCAAATCAGTCAGGTTTCAAGACTAGTCATTCAACTGAGACTGCTCTTCTCTGTATCACGGAGGCGCTCCGCACTGCTAAAGCTAACTCTCTCTCCTCTGCTCTCATCCTTCTAGACCTATCGGCTGCCTTCGATACTGTGAACCATCAGATCCTCCTCTCCACCCTCTCCGAGTTGGGCATCTCCGGCGCGGCCCACGCTTGGATTGCGTCCTACCTGACAGGTCGCTCCTACCAGGTGGCGTGGCGAGAATCTGTCTCCTCGCCACGCGCTCTCACCACTGGTGTCCCCCAGGGCTCTGTTCTAGGCCCTCTCCTATTCTCGCTATACACCAAGTCACTTGGCTCTGTCATAACCTCACATGGTCTCTCCTATCATTGCTATGCAGACGACACACAATTAATCTTCTCCTTTCCCCTTTCTGATGACCAGGTGGCGAATCGCATCTCTGCATGTCTGGCAGACATATCAGTGTGGATGACGGATCACCACCTCAAGCTGAACCTCGGCAAGACGGAGCTGCTCTTCCTCCCGGGGAAGGACTGCCCGTTCCATGATCTCGCCATCACGGTTGACAACTCCATTGTGTCCTCCTCCCAGAGCGCTAAGAACCTTGGCGTGATCCTGGACAACACCCTGTCGTTCTCAACCAACATCATGGCGGTGGCCCGTTCCTGTAGGTTCATGCTCTACAACATCCGCAGAGTATGACCCTGCCTCACACAGGAAGCGGCGCAGGTCCTAATCCAGGCACTTGTCATCTCCCGTCTGGATTACTGCAACTCGCTGTTGGCTGGGCTCCCTGCCTGTGCCATTAAACCCCTACAACTCATCCAGAACGCCGCAGCCCGTCTGGTGTTCAACCTTCCCAAGTTCTCTCACGTCACCCCGCTCCTCCGCTCTCTCCACTGGCTTCCAGTTGAAGCTCGCATCCGCTACAAGACCATGGTGCTTGCCTACGGAGCTGTGAGGGGAACGGCACCGCAGTACCTCCAGGCTCTGATCAGGCCCTACACCCAAGCAAGGGCACTGCGTTCATCCACCTCTGGCCTGCTCGCCTCCCTACCATTGAGGAAGTACAGTTCCCGCTCAGCCCAGTCAAAACTGTTCGCTGCTCTGGCCCCCCAATGGAACAAACTCCCTCACGACGCCAGGACAGCGGAGTCAATCACCACCTTCCGGAGACACCTGAAACCCCACCTCTTCAAGGAATACCTAGGATAAGATAAGTAATCCTTCTCACCCCCCCCCTTAATGATTTAGATGCACTATTGTAAAGTGGCTGTTCCACTGGATGTCAGAAGGTGAATTCACCAATTTGTAAGTCGCTCTGGATAAGAGCGTCTGCTAAATGACTTAAATGTAAATGTAAATGTAATACACACAGGAAACTGTTGAGCGTGAAAAACCCAGCAGTGTTGCCGTTCTTGACACACTCAAACCGGTGCGCCAGGAACCTAGTGATAACCCGTTCAAAGGCACTTAAATATTTAGTCTTGTCCATTCACCCTCTGAATGGCACACATACACAATCCTTGTTTATTTTTTTATTTTACCTTTATTTAACGAGGTAAGTCAGTTACAAACAAATTCTTATTTTCAATGACAGCCTAGGAACAGTGGGTGAACTACCTGTTCAGGGGCAGAACGACAGATTTGTAACTTGTCCGCTCAGGGATTTGAACTTGCAACCTTCCGGTTGCACCGCTCTAACCACTAGACTACCCTGCCACCCCAATTGTCTCAAAGTTTAAAAATCCTTCTTCAACCTGTCTCCTCCCCTTCATCTACACGGACTGAAGTGGATTTAACAAGTGACATCATTAAGGCATTATATCTTTCACCTGGATTCTGCTGGTCAGTCTATGTCACGGAATGAGCAAGTGTTCCTAATGGTTTGTCCACTCAGTGTATATCACTGCAGTCTCATACTTTTTGAAACCTAATATTGTGAATCTCCCTGAAGGCAGGTGTGTGTGTGTGTGCGTGTGTTTGTCTGAGAGTGAACAAGTGTGCGCGTGATCTACAGCGCTGTACACCCTACCTTCCTCGCAGGTGTCGCCGCGGTAACCTGCAGAGCACGTGCAGGAGCCCTCGGAGCAGGTGCCACGGCCGTTACAAACTGGGTCAATACACTGGCCCACTGGAACGTCACACTCTGAACCCTTCCATCCGCTGTAGCAGATACACGAGCCCTTGTCATACTGGCCATTGCCACTACACAGGACCGGGCAGGCAGCTAGACAACGTGGGAGGAATGAGATACAGCAAGGGAGACAAGGTGAAAGACATGGGCTTTAGGTCCTATTTGAGTCATGCTCCATTTTATTTCAGTAGATAATAACTTATGTTGAGATTAGACTCAAACAAGTCATGGTGGCTCTTGTTACGAGGATCAAGGTAGGGGTAAAATATTCCACAATATACATTTGAGTGATGCTTCATTTTAATATATCATGTCTCAAAACGATGACGATTTTCAAGATAGGGGTGAAATATACCTACAGAATACACAACTTGACAGCCGAGCGCAGTGATACCAAAGTACATACCTTTGGCACAATCCATGCCATGGAATCCTGGAAAGCAGTGGCACACGCCCGACATGCACTCTCCGTTTCCATGGCAATTCTGCGGGCATTCTTGCACTGAATCTATGATCGAACAGAAATCATTGAAAACAGACAAGTAATTACAACCAAAATATGAGATATGATATGATACAGGATGCGATTGTTCTCACTCCTCTCACCTCCCTCTGTTTGATCCCTCTCCTGTTTTGATTAGGCAGACCTCCTCCCTCATCACCTCTTCCCTCCTTACCATTCATAATTAGATGCGTCTAAATAATTAACAGTCATTAACGTTCCACTGGTGGCTGTGAACCTGCGACTCTTTCTATAGCTAATATAATAGTCTGTGCCAATAAGAGTTGAATGCAGAACGTCAAGTGTTTGATGGAAGAATACAACGAAGCACCTAGAATGGTGCGAACACATTGACATTACTCGAGAAAAGGGGGCAGCTCCTGGGGGCATGGCAACGTATACTGTACAGCGTCATGCAAAGACTACAGCTCAGTAGTAAGAGGACAGGTGAAGACAGATGAGCTTTTGCGAGTCGGTCATTTCTTATGAAAAGAAATCTCTGTAAATATCCATCAGCAGATCAATCAAAAACGCCTCTGTGGCGCGACGTCTTAACGCATTATTCAAACGATTCAGCGCCAAAACTATTTTTTAGCACACCCCAAATGTCCTCAAACAACCCTCCCTCCTCCACCCCCCCCACCCCCTGCCACAAGTAAAAACCTCCCCCATTACAACATTACTCATCCCCACTGCTCAGTTAAGTACAATTACTGTAATATAATTGCCTCAATCACTCAGTGTCCCTACGGCAGTACGCCAGTGGCAGAGGATACTCCACCACTGTATGTTGCTGCCACTGTTGCATGTCCTGTGTGCCTCCCCACGGAGGATTAGAGGTTCATGGAAGCATATAAGGCAAATGAATAATGAGCAGATGTGTATTCATGTACTAAGAGAGTCTACTGTTGAAGACAAAAGCTCCACTTTGACCTTGTGCATATCAATGTAGCCAGTAGCCAAGCCAACCCATTCGTCTCAGCTCCCGTTCCCCTCCCTTTTAGTCAAGTTTAAGCCCCCGCCCTGTTCTGTTGCCCTTTGTTCTCCTTTCAGTAGCATCATCCTTCAGACCAGTCTTTCTCATCACTGGTTATCATTTCAACTCATCTCTAAATCAAGAGATGTTGTTTCATGCCTTTACTGCAGCAGAGCCTGCCTGTGTGCTGTGTAGAGATAGTGTTTTTCCTTTGGGGGAGCTCCTGACAGTCATGAAAACTTCAAAACCAAAGCAAGTGCGAAAATAATTTGTTTTTTTCTTTTCTTGTTTTGTTCTCAGCTGTTGCACGCTTGTTTACTGTTAAGCGATGGTGAACTGTGTGACAGCTGCGGCAGGTAGCTTAGTGGTTAGAGCGTTGGGCCAGTAACCGAAAGGTTGCTGGATCAAATCCCCGAGCTGACATGGTAGAAATTTGTCATTCTCCCCCTGAACAAGGCAGTTAACCCACTGTTCCTTGGTAGGCAGTCATTGTAAATAAGAATTTGTTCTTCACTGACTTGATTATAGATTTTTTAAATGCAGCTTACAGACGGATAGAACTCCACAGGCATACATCTTTTACAACTCAATCTCTCCCACTCAACCTTGCCAACACATTCAGAGTTCACTACTAATATCAGTCTAACCCAAACTGGCCAACAGGACTGCAAACCTGGAATGGTGCATTTGTAGAACTCACTCAGAGGTGTTACTCGCTACCAGAATCCAAAAATGGTTTCCCTGCCTTTACGAAGAGAAAACAGAGATATAGAGCAGGGAAATACAATAACAGCACCCACCTAGAGCCACGGTGCTGAAGGAGACAGACTCCTTGTCCTTGCCGTCATTGTAGAAGGCCAGATGCCAGGTGCCAGGGTCCAGGTATTGAACAAAGATGGCCTCGTTCAGAACCACCGTGTGGATGCTGCGGCGTTCCCGAGGAGACTCCACCACACTCCACTTCTCCTTCCCGTCCAGACGCTCCATGTAGTCATACTGAACAGAGAGAACAGGGTTAGTCAGGAAGGAAGGGGCACGGCAGGAAGTAGTCAATTCTGCTTAATAAACCCGGTTTATTAAATTCAGGTGGAATTAATGTCAAGGTCTATAACATATCTGTGACATATGTAATATACTTCTATGATAGCTATATCCAGGTCTAGAATATGACCTATCCAGGTCTAAAACATGAGCTATCCAGGTCTAAAACATGACCTATCCAGGTCTAAAACATGACCTATCTAGGTCTAAAACAATATAGACGGCCATTGCTGGGTACCTGTGCATGGGAGGGGGGCAGACCCTTGCGGATGTACACCCCAAAGAGTGCATCTTTGCCCAGGGAGATGTTGAACTTGAGGAACAGGGGCTGGCGGAGGTGTAGTAAGGAGCGCCAAAACACTCCTGGGGGGATGTCCTGGCTCACCCGCCGACCTACCTCCAGCTCACCTGTACTTATACTACTGTTCCTGTACACCCATGGTCCTGAAAGAGAGACGGAGGAGGGAATGGGGATGGGAGAGAGAAAGAGAGAGAGAGAAAGAGAGGGGGTGAGTGAAAGAGAGAAAGAGTAGGCTAGACATAACAAATCCAAGGTAAAGGCCCCTGTGAGTTTACCTCAGATCTCTGTCGAAATAACCCCTCTGCTGTGATAAAACCCAGAGGAAAGTCAATGTCTCCAGCTCATGGAGAGGCAATGCAAATATTTGTGTTTCATTGCGGGGGGAAAAAACAACATACAGATGCTGTTTTACTAAGGTGTGCATTTTACAACACTATTAATCATCTCACACTGTAAAAGGGTTTTAGATTCATGTTTACATTGTAGTGCTGTAGGATGCGGCATCACACAGTTCCTGTAGCTCCTTTTCCCTATGGGGACTGGTGAGGAACTAAAGGTCTGCTACCATTCTCCTCCTCCCTCCGAGGGGGATTACCGTATTCCCAGACCTGTTTATCATGCAGCTCTCATGGGAATGAGGGGGTCGACAATAGTGAGAACTTTGCTAAATCATCGTAGTCCACCATCATCTGTGGTGCAACATACTGCATCTCCCCTTAAAAACAAAAAAAAAAACGCTTGAGAAATTGATGCAGGAACAGGAAGTTCCTAGTATTAACAATAACTGCAAAAAGGTTGCTATCCCTCTCTGGTTTGAACAGTTAACCCCAAATAGTTTATTTTCCTAGCTGAGAAACCTCTGGCTGTATTAATATTGGATGAGGGAGAGAGATAAAGAAAGAATGGGGTGGAGAGAGAGAGAGAGAGAGAGAGAGAGAGTGAAGGGAAATACAGAGAGAAAGAGATGAGGTCCTAGGTAGCGATCTGTTCCTCCCACAGTATTAAAGCAGGGGTGTTATTCCTCCTGAACACATCAGGCAGATCTGCAAATGTCCTCCTGACAGTGAGGATCACAGACACACAGCGAGAGAGTCACACTAACCCACAATGCTCTGGCTCGCCCCCAGCACAGTCTCACAGCTCCCTCTCTATGTCTTTACTGCAGAGTGACCTCAACTCATCTAGACACCAGGATCCAAGCCCTGGAGGTTAGGAGGCATCGACCGTTTAGTCTGGAGGTCTGTCTCACAACACAGTCTTATGAAAAACTATTCCCAGTCCTGCCAAACCCCGGAGAACCCAACGCAACTGCTGTATCTCTCAGTAGAGAGCCGTTTGATGCCATTCCCAACAGATGACAGATGTGCTCGCACTCATATCTTGTCCTTTCCACAACCTTCTCTAATTACATGAAGCCCAGCAAATTCAAACGCTCAATTTCAGCGTCTGGCTTAAACAAACTAGCTTGGCCCAGACATGCAGTGTGTGTGTGTGTGTGTGTGTGCGTTTATGTGTGTGTGTGTGTGTGTGTGTGTGCGGGTGTGTTGGCTCATCAGACAGCCCATGCTTGGCGGCTCCTCAGAGCCACTCCAGAGGCCCTCCATCAAAGCCAACGTCACGCTGTTGGAAAAACACTTCAGAGGACGAGTTCACAGCTCGAGTCTCCGAGAGCGATTTCACAGCTCCTTCCGCCCACACTACGCCTCCTCTAGTTGGATTAGATGGAATGTGTCGTTACAGTCCTCCTAAATTAAGACATGCCTCTGACGCGGCCAGCAAATTCTACAGACCGAAGGGAGTGATATGGTGTTTTAACAGCAATCAAACAAATGTGCATTGGTATGTGTGAGGAATTACTAAATATTTATCTGAGGGCTGAAGGCTTCCTTTCTAATGTGTTACTAATTCACAAGGGAAATGAGGCATTACATGCACTATGGCGGACGGATGGTCAGCCTTGTGCCATCCTTTGATTGCGCTCCGACAGCAAACTTCAAAGCGCAAGGTAAATAACCTGAGTTCTAATGCAATTGGCAACGCTCCTTTAATAGAACCTGTGTAAGCTCTGTTGATGTGATTAGTATTCTATTAGGAGTTTTGCACCAGACGGGGTAAGCTTCACTATAATTCAAACACTCCAGACAGCAGAAAAGGGAGAACTCGTTATAATTTGTTCATTAACAAATGAAAGCCAGGGACTTCTTGTTCTTCGTTCTTGCACATTAGCAGGTTGTCAATTTCCACTACATCCTTCCCTCCATTCATAAACAAATCTAGCCCAGAGCTACCAGACCTCTAGCCCAGAGCTACCAGAACAGCCAGAGCCTCACTAGCTGTTAGAACCCCCAGTACAGTCTCCAGTCATCCATGCTGCCTCAGTGTAGTGTAGTGGAGGGTTTCAGCACCATGGCCAGGGGCGGTAGCTGTGTGGACTCTGGCTGTTCTTACCTCTGCCTCCGGAGGGCACTGTTGCCACGTCGCTCCTGCCCGGCAGGCCAGTGCTCAGTCCGTTGTTGATCAGGTGACCATCGGCCGGTTTCAGCTGCCAGTTGAGCCCCAGCAGATTCAGAACTGATCGAGACACAGAGAGAGAGAGAGAAAGAGAGAGAGAGCGAGATAGAGAGAGAGAGCGATAGAGAGCACAATACCATAGTGTGAATATTGTAGTGTATATAACACTAATACACAGAGCTGGGCTCTTGAGCTGTGCTGGGTTGGGCTGGCCACAATGGCCAGGCAGCTTGCCCACACAGGTGGACTGGAAGCCCACAGCCCAGGAGAACAGTTTAATAAGCCTCTCACTTCACTACTTAATCACAATGGCCTTTAGGTAAATCACTTCATCCCAATACTCAAGAGAAAACTCTTTAAACAGCCATGATAGAGTTGGCTGCCGTCTCATACCTTCCTGTATATTGGATTAAATGCTGGGACATCCTAAATCTTGATTAAAAAGAGACAAATAGGCTGAATCTGAATAATAATAAAACAAAAATATATAGAAAATGCTTTGAATTTAATGACAAAGTGGCAAAGATAACTCTTCTTCTTGAGTTAATCAGCTCGTACATCGCTAGGAAAAGACCTTGGATTAATATCTCAGCAATTTTTCATCTACTCCCCAGAACTCCAATTACTGCTGCCAATGACCTTTTGTACAGAGCGAAACCCAGAGAGTAGAACATTCAGGTATATCAAAATTCCCAAAAATGTAGCTATTAGGTTGGGACAGGGATGGCATCTGCTTGAAGCACACGCCAACCTCAGTATAACAAGTCAGACAGATCAACACTCTTATTTTATAATTGTTTTAATTGTACCTTTATTTAACGAGGCAAGTCAGTTAAGAACAAATTCTTATTTACAATGACGGCCTACCGGGGAACAGTGGCTTATCTGCCTCGTTCAGGGCCGTCGTTCAGAACGACAGATTTTTACCTTGTCAGCTCGGGGATTCGAGCCAGCAACTTGTCTGTTATTGGCCCAATGCTCTAACCACTAGGATACCTGCCGCTCTCTATGATAATATAAGGAACAGTAGTTTTGTCAGTCAGAGGTCCTAAGGTCATCTACATGACAACATGCAGAGTGGTCCAATGGCTGTTCATAACAGGGGTAGAAATGAAATCTACTCTACAAACGGCTACGTGGGGAGAGGCCGAGGGGGTCTTAATATTCTACCCAGTCCCTCTTACCCGAGTCCACATGGATGCACACCAGCACACACACTGACATTGGTATGTACAGGCACAGCAGTATGCAAACAAGCATACGCACGCAAACATATACACGCATGCACACACACGCGCGAAGATGCAGACGTATGCAGTATCAGTGTTAATGACTCACCTTCATCTGTGCCCTACTATCCCAGCTACACCCCCCCCCAGGGCTGAGGCAGACAGTAGGCTGAGGAGAAGGAATGGAGCAGGATGGGCCCCTCAGTATAGCTCCTGTCTGAGCTGTTCAGCTTGACTTGTGGGCAGGCAGGCTATGCTCCTGTGCCACTCCACTGTCAACCTCTCTATCGTCACAGAGATGGGAGCAGCCTTTCTTCACTATCTCCATTTACTCTCGCTCTTCTCTCCTCTATCTGCTTATCTGCCACAATCTCTCTCCTTCAATCTACCTCCATCTCCACGTCTCCTTCATTCATCTCTCTCTGCAGCCTTTCTTTTCTCCCACAGCAGTCACTAGGCCTCTGTCCCAGATACACTTTGCTATCCAGACATTGGGCTGCTGCTGCTGCTGATCCTGGCACAGATCAGGGACAAAGAAGTCCAGGAACATTATCAATAATAAGCTCTCTCCGAAAGCTTTGTCTAAAGGGACACAATTCACTGCATTTCTGTCGATGCTGGCAAGAAACCTATGTCTTTCTACTCAGCCTGTAGAGGGCACCCTTGCTATACACCATTGCAGAGTTCAAAGGGGAATTTTTTGATAAGGTCTATGCATGGGGAGCCAAACTGCATATCGACTCGGTCTTGCAGCGAGACACACCTCTATACAGCAATGGCGCCACCTTCCTCAATTCAGGATCGTGCCAAGAGCCACATACAATCAATTGCTAATTGTATTAGATCATTTAACAACAATCAAATGATTCCATTCTAAAAATAGCACTTCTCCATGACTATTTTCAAACCATCTCCTCATGGCATGCACACAGTCACCCTACATTTAAACACAAGAAACAACAATCAGGCTGGCTGTGCAGCTATAGTTATGCACACTATAAATGTGCCCATGGGGATGAGTGTAGAAAAAGGATCAGAGAAACAGGCACTTTGCATACATTAGCTCAAAGACAAGAGCTGCAGCACTGCACTGCTTACTGCGGTCTGCATGCTGCCTGTACAACTCCCAAGGTTTACCTAGATAATCATTAGCTGATTGAATAAAAAGCTTGTCAATGAGGCGAAGAGACAGTAAAAATAAACCTAAATGACAGGCGGGCCCCTCAAGCTGTTGGTCATCCTCAGTTAATTCTGAACAAGAACCCAAGTTCTGCCGAGGCATTAATAAATCCTCGCCTTCGGGTTCCTCCTCCCTCTCCAGCTTCTTTCGGTACAACACACGGTCTTCTGCAGGCCTCTCTAAAGACACACATATTCGTGTAAAGCAATGTAAGCTAGGTAATCAGTGGTTCATCAGTCTGTCAATGAACCAGCATGGCAAGTGTTAAATACTCTCTGTCGCTTCAATGCACTTAAGACTGCTTAATCACATCTGGGGGAAATCTTCCACAAACTCATTTTCGGCCCTGCAATAAACATGAATAATTAACAGAAAATGTGTTAGATGAGGAATTCATGAGATGGTGCATAACAATTTATGTAATCTTTATCTATAATTCACCTCCTCAAAGTGATGTATAACATTACCTAGAGAAGTACTAATCTGAGAGATGACCTCAACTCTCCCGGGAAGGCACTGTGAGTTCCCCGTCTCTGTCTCTGCTGCAGGAGCAAGATGCTCCAACTTCAGGTCACATCCATCATCAAGGAACAGCACAGAGAGACACCCCCCCGGTGGACTAATGCAGTATAATTATTTATTATTGGCTACCACTCACTTCAGTGGTTATGTATCAAAACTCAATGTGACGATCCAAAAAAAGATCAAGTTGTAATACATTGGTCTGGGGAGTCTGATGAATTCTATGAATCTAACAGGTGAAGAGTCCTCAGTTTGAGGACCGAGACTGGGTGTGGCAACAACAACAAAAACGATTCCCGAATATTAAGCCTTTATTCTTGTAATACCCCCATGTGAGCTGCTCCCTCCAGGAGATTTCTCCTGCAAACGCAAACACAGCTAAGTCTAAAGGCTTTGAAGTTCAACTACAAAGTGGAGCAGACCCAGGGGCCAGGGGAGGGAGCTTGCCGGGCCGGCTGAGGAAAGGAAAGCAGGCCGTGCTGGGGACGAGGATGGGCCGTGATGTGATGTGATGGAGGAGCGTAGAGCTCAGGTCTGCTCGGTTGGTCCCCTGGCAGGACCAGCCTCTGATGAACCGGTAATGAAAACAGCCGTGGGCCTTGCTCCCTGGGTGCCACACCTCCTCTGACTGATGCAACTAAGTGGCAGTTCACAGCAATCTGAGGACAGGATTACAGGAAGTTAAAAGCAGGTGTGCAGTCTGTGCAGCACCACCACCACCCATCCCCGAGAGACAACTCAAATTATAGGTGTGTAAACACAGACGTTAGGCTCCAACTCTCACACACACACACACACACACACACACACACCATATAAGTCACACACTTATCAACACAAACTCAAATCACCAACACTCTGCCACACACAAACACACACAAAAAAAGAGCACTGTGAAATAAAAAGCTTTTATTCCCACTGATCTCCCGGCGTGTTTCCATCTTTGAAGTCTGTTTGATTTGTCGTTCACAGCTTCGAGCAACACTGTTGTGAATACAAATGTGTGACTACGAGAAATCGACAGTGTCTCTCCTAACAATGAAAAGCCAAGCCAATAACAGCAGCCCTTTCTGGGGTCTATCCATCCCCGCTGCAGCATTCTCTCCAATCCCTCCACAGTGTGTATCTTATCCGCTGCTCTATCCTTGACCACTGAGGGACCCCAGCCTCTGAGAGATGATGCGACATGCCTGTGTTGCGGAGCCATTTTGTTGTCTGATCATCACCCTTTCTGCAGACCCATGGAATCTAAAAAGGATTACCACCCCACCAGCAACCCCCGCGACCCCCCTCTGCGAGGGCGAGATGTGGGTGTGAAGAGCAGCGTGACGAGATGGATCCAATCTATTCCACTCCGCTTGTCAAAATCCCTGAGCCCAACCATCGGTCCCCCAGACACCTTTTCTTTCTTCTATAATTACAACCTTCGTGTTATGAGTTTCTCTCTCTTACTCTTTCACCGACTCCAAATGGACCATGTCACCATCCTGCCCATGTGCAAGTGCTGAGGAGACAATTTGTGTGACAGCGTTATATACCCCTATCGGTCTCATGAAGGAGAGCCAGGGAGAACATCCACACACATGCCAGCAGCATACCACCCTACATCCCAATGCTGGCTTGCCCCTGAAGCTAAGCAGGGTCGGTTCTGTCGGTCCCTGGATGGGGGATCAGATGCTGCTTGAAGTCAAATCAATCAAATGTATTTTATAAAGCCCTTTTTACATTAGCCGATGTCACAACGTGCTGTATAGAAACCCAGCCTAAAACCCCCAAACAGCAATGCAGATGTAGAAGCACGGTGGCTAGGAAAGACTCCATAGAAAGTCAGGTATCTCGGAAGAAACCTAGGACAGGATTACAGCGGTTTTGGAGGGCCAGTAGGGGGCACTCTTCCCTCTGGTCGAAGGAGATCCCCATTTCATGGCAGTGAAGGGGACATTGCCCTGCGTAGGGTGCCTTCTTGTGGAGGGAACATTAAAACAGGTATCCTGACTCTCTATGGATATTAAAAGTCCCATGACACTTAGCGTAAGAGTAGGGGTGTTAACTCCCGTGTCATGTCAAAATGTCCAACCTGGCCCCATTCCATCATGACCACCTAATTATCCCCCTCATTCCTAATTGGCATATATCACTCACCTGATAGCTGATGTGTGGTGAAAATGGCACAAAAATGGCTGCTGTGCATCACCCAGGTGGGTGCTACAGTACACATTGATGGTGGATGAGGTGAGTATCCACCTACTATAGAAAACGCCTTGAGTACCTCAGTTGGTAGAAAAGAGCTATATAAATCCAATCAATTATTTATTAGTATTATTATTATTATTGTTGTTGTATCTGGAGTCAGGCCACATGCTCAGTCTCCCTCTCTACAGCTGCAGCTCTTGCACAGCTCATACTATATGTGTCTAACCGTAACCGGCCAAGTTCACCAATGGTGGCTGGCCATTCCAGCAATATTGCCAAGGTGCTCTGCTCTCTGCTGCTTTGAATCCGAAATAGACCTGAATTTACTATTACTATGCAGGCTGGCATTTGTTTATAGCGAGAGGTAAAAATATTAAATTAAGTGGAATGGAAATAAAGTTGAATTTTGATTGTCATTTCTGTATGCCAGAAGCAGAATTTAGAGTAGAATGAAGAGACGAGGGGTTGTGGATTGTTTTTTCTCTCTAGTTTAAAGCGTGTGCATTGTATAGAATATCTAACACATCCATGACATGCGGCATGAGGATAGGTTTCACTCAAAGCCTCATCTCCAAAGTAGGAAGGGAAGGAATTTCAGGTTAGGCTCTCTCCAGTGTACACCGGATTCATTCTGCACATTAAGTTTTGCCAGCATGAAGGTCAAAGTCTCCAAAGGCTTGGGGACATTGGGGGTCGTGTTTTCCAGGGCAGAGCCAGTCTGATGAGGCAGATATTTAAAAAAATTAAAAAACTGTGACAGACTAGGCGTATTGATGGAGCACTGGTTTCACTCGGAGAGAGGAGAGCCACGCAGGGCTGAGGACGTCTACCACCTGTCTCACATGTTTTACCACATGGCCTGTCACTAATGATGGACAGATGACTGCAATCAGAACCCACACATAAAAGTGACAACCGCCAACCCTGCTCCATCACTGATACCGGAGGGAGAAGGGGAATAATATGAGTGGATATGTGTTTGTGTGTGCCTGTGCCTGTCAGGTGGTGTGTTATTCTAAATACAGTGGGGGGGGGGGAGTATTTAGTCAGCCACCAATTGTGCAAGTACTCCCACTTAAAAAGATGAGAGAGGCCTGTAATTTTCATCATAGGTACACTTCAACTACGACAGAAAAAATTAGAAAAAATCCAGAAAATCATATTGTAGGATTTTTTATGAATTTATTTGCAAATTATGGTGGAAAATAAGTATTTGGTCACCTACAAACAAGCAAGATTTCTGGCTCTCACAGACCTGTAACTTCTTCTTTAAGAGGCTACTCTGTCCTCCACTCATTACCTGTATTAATGGCACCTGTTTGAACTTGTTATCAGTATAAAAGACCTGTCCACAACCTCAAACAGTCACACTCCAAACTCCACTATGGCCAAGACCAAAGAGCTGTCAAAGGACACCACAAACAAAAGTGTAGACCTGCACCAGGCTGGGAAGAATGAATCTGCAATAGGTAAGCAGCTTGGTTTGAATAAATCAACTGTGGGAGCAATTATTAGGAAATGGAAGACATACAAGACCACTGATAATCTCCCTCGATCTGGGGCTCCACGCAAGATCTCACCCTGTGGGGTCAAAATGATCACAAGAACGGTGAGCAAAAATCCCAGAACCACACGGGGGGACCTAGTGAATGACCTGCGAGAGCTGGGACCAAAGTAACAAAGCCTACCATCAGTAACACAATACGCCGCCAGGGACTCAAATCCTGCAGTGCTAGACGTGTCCCCCTGCTTAAGCCAGTACATGTTCAGGCCTGTCTGAAGTTTGCAAAAGAGCATTTGGATGATCCAGAAGAAGATTGGGAGAATGTCATATGGTCAGATGAAACCAAAATATAACTTTTTGGTAAAAACTCAACTCGTCGTGTTTGGAGGACAAAGAATGCTGAGTTGCATCCAAAGAACACCATACCTACTGTGAAGCATGGGGGTGGAAACATCATGCTTTAGGGCTGTTTTTCTGCAAAGGGACCAGGACGACTGATCTGTGTAAAGGAAAAAATGAATGGGGCCATGTATTGTGAGATTTTGAGTGAAAACCTCCTTCCATCAGCAAGGGCATTGAAGATGAAACGTGGATGGGTCTTTCAGCATGACAATGATCCCAAACACACCGCCCGGGCAACGAAGGAGTGGCTTCGTAAGAAGCATTTCAAGGTCCTGGAGTGGCCTAGCCAGTCTCCAGATCTCAACCCCATAGAACATCTTTGGAGGGAGTTGAAAGTCCGTGTTGCCAGCAACAGCCCCAAAACATCACTGCTCTAGAGGAGATCTGCATGGAGGAATGGGCCAAAATTCCAGCAACAGTGTGTGAAAACCTTGTGAAGACTTAAAGAAAACATTTGACCCCTGTCATTGCCCACAAAGGGTATATAACAAAGTATTGAGATAAACTTTTGTTATTATTCCACCATAATTTGCAAATAAATTCATTAAAAATCCTACAATGTGATTTTCTGGATTTTTTCCCCTCATTTTGTCTGTCATAGTTGAAGTGTATCTATGATGAAAATTACAGGCCTCTCTCATCTTTTTAAGTGGGAGAACTTGCACAATTGGTGGCTGACTAAATACTTTTTGCCCCACTGTATGCCCATTCTAATCCTGTTTTATGAGTCATTAGGTTGATTTCAGTGTCAATGACCCATCTTTTTTTGGTTTCATATCATGCCTAATGAAAGCCCCTGCTTATAGCCAGAGCAGCAGCTCCAGCATCAGTTCAGGTAACATGCAGTGCACTTGGAAAGTTCAGACCCCTTCACTTTTTCTACATTTTGTTACGCTACAGCCTTATCCTAAAATCGATTAAATGAATGTTTTCCCTCATTAACCTACACACAACACCGCATAATAAAGTAAAAACAAGTTTAGACATTTTTGCAAATGTATTAAAAATACAAACAGAAATACCTTATTTACAAAAGTATTCAGACCCTTTGAGAAATTCAGCTCAGGTGCATCCTGCTTCCATTGATCATCCTTGAGATGTTTCTACAACTTGAATGAACTCCACCTGTGATAAATTAATTTGATTGGACATGATTTGAAAAAGGTACACACCTGTCTATTTAAGGTTTCACAGTTGACAATGCATGTCAGAGCAAAAATTAAGCCTTTATGGTAGAGTGGCCAGACGGAAGCCACTCCTCAGTAAAAGGCACATGACAGCCCACTTGGAGTTTGCCAAAAGGCACCTGACCATGCCAAGCGCCACGTCTGGAGGAAACCAGGCTCATCACCTGGCCAATACCAACCCTACAGTGAAGCATGGTGGTGGCAGAATCATGCTGTGAGGATGTTTTCAGTGGCAGGGACTGTGAGACTAGTCAGGATCGAGGGAAAGATGAACGAAGCAACATACATAGAGATCCTTGATGAAAACCTTCTCCAGAGGATCATGACCTCAGACTGGCGCGAAGGTTCACCTTCCAACAGGACAACGACCCTAAGCACACAGCAAAGACAACGCAGGAGTAGCTTGGGGACAATTCTCTGAATGTCTTTGAGTGGCCCAGCCAGAGCCTGGACTTGAACCCGATCAAACAACTCTGGAGAGACCTGAAAATAGCTGTGCAGCAATGCTCCCCATCCAACCTGACAGAGCTTGTGAGGATCTGCAGAGAAGAATGGGAGAAAATCCCCAAATACAGGTGTACCAAGCTCGTAGCATCATACCCAAGAAGGCTCAAGGCTGTAATCGCTGCCAAAGGTGCTTCAACAAATAACTGAGTAAAGGGTTTGAATACTTATGTAAATGTGATATTTCATTTTTTTATTTTGGATACATTTGCACAAAATTCAAAAAAACTGTTTTTGTTTTGTCATTATTGGGTGGTGTGTCGATTGATGAAGGATTAAAATTTTTTTTTTTTGAGAATAAGGCTGTAACGTAACAAAATGTGGAAAAAGATAAGGGGCTGAATACTTTCTGAATGCACCATAACTAAGGGGATAAAAGTAGAACCAATATCAAAAGGGGGTTTGGGAGGTGGATAGCTAAGCCTAGACATACTTGTCATTTATCTCTCCCTTTCATCATCATCATTCACCAATTAGTGTAAATTAGACCTGCTGTCCTTTAGGGGGAGAGAGAAACGCAGGAGCAGGGCTCTCCATCGCCATTCCCCACCTAGCATGATGATGCTAGACCTGCTCGGCTTGCATCAGGCCTGCTCACCTCACCTGTGTCCTAGCAACAGTAAACCTCTCAGCCCCTTGGATGCGGTAGGTCTGTGAGCGAGTGCGTTTCACAACAAACCACAAGGAATATAAAAAGACCTTTGTGGCAAATGAGTGTCCTTAGAGGAATGGACGAGCGGAGAGATACAAGGACAACTGGTGGGTGTCAGTCTTTCATGATGTAACAACATCCCCGTGATTGGCCCAGGAGCTCTTCACACTTGTACACTGTTTCAAAATAGCAGATTTGGACACGCAGTGGCTGTGCAATAACACGAGCTCTGACGTCATGAGTGGCAAGGACTCATCTTCACTGTGCAGTATTGGTTTTGACTGACAGCAGTTCTGAACTTGAACACCGGGCGTGACAAGACGTCGCCCCGATCCCCAATGCTAATTGGGGAAAATCGATGTCTTTTGACAAGACGAGACATTGGACAAACACCCGTTAGTCCAAATGTGCAGTTCACATTTCCATATCATAAAACTCATGTCATATACAGTAGTGTCAACGTTTATGATCACTATGCTATGTACAGTTCGAAAGACATTTGGCGGGGAACACGCATCTGAATACACCAAAATGAGGACCTGCTTCTCTGAATTGCCTTGTGAAAGCCTAACACTGGAAGATCCTATTGAGTAATTTAGCTAGCTAGCCATGTTGCCAATAGAACACACTTTCAAATAATGCCCATCTGACCAGATTGCGATTTATAATGGACTGTTTTTGGAATGTGTAAACAACAACAGTAATTGACACGGATGCAGGGCTGTGTTCCAAAGAAAACAACTACAAGTCTACTTGCTCTAGTTCCTCAACGGCACAGCTAGGATAGCTCAAAATAGCACCTTATAGATGAAGACTCTTCTTTGAGACATAAAAGTGCATTCAAATTACGTAGGAACTGTGTGTGGCCACTTGTAGATAAGTTAAACCTCTCACTCAAAGCCGTGTCATTTTAGTCTTATGTTGCACCTACCCTACATTTTCCAGGAATAATCTAGTCATGTTACTGAATTTATCCAGAGTATTTACAGATTTAGTTATCAACAAATGTGGCAAATAGTACACTAATGTAAAATATACAAAAAATCAATAATGTAATGTTTGGATTAAGTCTTGCGTCAGATTAACTGTCTTGTCTTCACATTTTGTCCTCACAATTAATAATTTTCACATAATCTCCAATCTGTTCCCTTTTGATTGTTACCATGGTTATGCATACATGCTTTCCATATTTCTTCTGTAAGAAACATTTCAATTTAGCCCTATCCCACGAGTGTATTGGGTTAAGAGGCATGCTATATGCAGACTCAAAAGGAGTCTAGCGTTCAACTCTTTCGGAGCATATTCTTTGTCTTGAGTCTCTGAGAGAAGTTCTCTTCAGACACTAATTCTGGAGTTCAAGAAAAGGACAGACAGCATCATTTTTTTAGACACTTATGAAAGAGGGAAACAGAAATAGCTCATATTTGTCTGACTGCTGCATTTCCAGATGCATTAGTGCAGATCTCCCTGGAACGTAGGCAGAGTCTGGGCTATGGCTGCGTCTGCGGTGGAGAGCTCAGCTGCAGCCGTCCAGGTTTGATCGCTTGTAAAAAAAAAATTAAAAAAGCCACGGTCACATTTATTTCTGCAGTTTGCACGCACGCACAGGGTTCGGTTCTGCTCAAAAGTCCCGGGGCCCGTTGAGTATTGGCCTGGCCCGGGGGTGCTGGATCGGAACCGCTCAGCCCATAAAGCCTCGACACCCATCCTGGCGCTGGGGTACAGAGCGCTCTGCTTGCTGAGCTGTGGCCTTGCCTCCCTCCCTCGGTGTGCCTGAGTGCCACGCCATGCGAAACATAATCCCACAGGTAATGGGGGAGTTTCACCACGCATCACACACCAGTGCACACACACAGCCAGCTTCCACCCATGGCTGCCCAGAGACAATGAGCCAGCTCTCTCTCTCCCACTCGCTCTTTTTTTCTCCCTCTCTGTGTGTGTCTCTCCAGATTTGAATAGGACAAGCGTGTCAACGCAATCTCACAGTGAATAAATATATCCACAAACATTGCAATTCCAAACAGTGAAGCCCTGAAAGCCGGGTGAAGTTGACTTAAAACCACAATACCGCATAGGCTTGGCCACCACTACTAATGTATCTGTTTCTACCCCACATAGAGCCCGTAATACAACACATTCAGGCAACTCACAATACACCCCCCCCCCCCCCCCCCCCAAGTGATTGGCCTTAGCTGTTATTATGTGACCACAGTGAGGCTCTTGATCGGCTCATCAAAGCCCTTTGATGTGTTTACTCTCATTTTCCACCCCTCCTGCAGTGGGCTCTGCTCCCTCTCTCACTCGAGCGCTCTTACGCCTCAGTATCGACTGTGTCCACAGTCCTCTGAGGAGCAAGGCTCGGGGAGCGGCAGGCTCCCCTTCTCAGCCTTGTGTGTGGAGCTAACAGCACAGCTCACTGCACCCCGCAGTGCTGCGATGACTCACAATCACCATGTCAGATCTGAACACTGCCCGGAGAGACCTCAATGCTGACTATAGATCGTTACCTCACAAAACAAAATGCTAATAGTAAATATTGTGGGATGAAACCGACCATGGAGTACGGCTAGAGTAGGCTGAGTGTTCACACGGCTTTTTCTTTCTATGTGCTTCATCCTCAGACGTGCATTTGTCATGAGCATGAATACACATTCCATTTTATAATAACCAACATAATATGCTAACAGGCACACTTGGATTCATGGCATGTCAAATGTCAAGCTAATTATGATATATAAGCAAGGTTCTAGAAATTGCTTTTCCATGTCAAGTGTCTGTGAATTTTAATATCATTAGTGCGATAGGCCTATGGTATTTCATCCAACCATACCCTTGACAAGAATATTTTCAGTTGGAATATTTTCCAGTTCATTCCCAAACAGGTTAAATGAGCCAAGCCAATCTGACAGCAGATGGCATATCAATATAACAAGGGGGGCTACAGTACTGTATTGTACTGTACTGTATTGTACTGTAGCCTACCTATGAAGTAGGAGAGCAGCACGGCCAGCAGGACGGCAGCAGCGATGGCCGACACGGCAGCACATTTCCAGCTGCAGTACTTGGAGGGTTTATTCAGCTTGAAGGAGCTCCTGGAGAAGGCGTTTCTGGGTAGCAGCCGCGGTGGGGGGGAGTAGACGGTCCCAGACGTCAGGGGGTACCCTGGAGACGAGCTGCTGAACAGGGGAGTGGTCCCGGACGGGGTTTTAAACAGGAAGTGCCTACAGCGAAGGAGAGAAAAGGAGAGAGAGAGAGACAAGAGGCGGACACGGAGAGTTAGAATCAGCTGCTACATGGTCTCTATTACCAATAGAATGTGCAAATTGTGTTGGAGTGAACAGTAGCTTTCAGAATATAATGAGACATCTGGAGCAATGAAGTGCCCCTCTATATTCTACCAGCAATTATTCACTGGTCATTTACATGCATTGATTTTCTTATTCACGCTATTCAAAGCGGTATAAGGACTCTGAATTATACAGCTAAAAGCATACAGAATATACAGATTATCGCCTTCCAGACTCGTGGACCGGCATTTGATTATTATGCTCATTATCATCGTTAGCGCTTAGGCTAAGAATAAAAATCAACTGCTTCTTCGTCATCAGCAGTCTAATTTCTACCCAATGTGAAGATTAGTAAATACTGTAGCTAAGTTAGTCTGCTTCGACAGCATCTCTCCCCTAGCACCTCCTTTCCGTCCGGTGCCCAGCTTGGCTACAGGCAGACCCCAGTGCAATGCTGGCCTGTGCCAGGTGGGCGGCAGACCCTGCGGGGAGGTCTACGAGGAGGCAGATGGGATGGGGATGAAAGTGGAAGACAGTTGACCGTGCCGCTTTGATGCTGGTCGGAAGCTCTCACAAGCTGCTGCCCCACACTGAACCCAAAAACACTCTCCTCTCAGATCTCGTTCCACAGCTCCAGCCCGGACGGGGAAGGAAGTCCAAAACCCCCCAGCATCAAACCTCATGGTGTCCTCCTTTCTCGCCTTAAAAAATGAAATTTCCCTTCTATTCGCTCACACACAACAAGAGGACAGTTTCTTCTCCTCTCCTCAATTGGAGAAGCAGTGACTAGATCAATGGTGCACATCTACCAATTACGCATCTCAACTCCTGAGCTGGTGTCTGATCAATCCTAGCAGTAGAACACTGAGATCAACACTAACAGGCTCTCCACAGCCCATCTCTCAACCAACCCAAAGAATCGCTGGAGAACACCAAGGATGACTTGTAACAAAAGGTCTGGGAATTACAGTTAGAAATAAGTAGGAAATCTGTCAGAGATGTCTGTTAAATCGACTATATGTGTTGTAGAGGGAAGGAACTCTTATATGAAGTAGGTAGGGGGAAGCAGCAGAGAGAGTAACAAGTGGATTGACCGTCAATCCTCACGTCAATTCTCAATTCACCGGTTTGGTGGTCTGTGTCCAAATGAGAGCGTCAGCTCAGAAATAATCATTTCATGGGGCGAGAAAGGAACAGAATGACTTAGATATAAGTGAGAGAGAGAGAGAGAGAAAGAGAGAGAGAGAGAGAGAAAAAAAACAGGTCGGACGCACAAACGAGCTGTAGGAGGCGTGCACACATAACTCAAGGCCTTACCTCGATGCGTCTCCGTCAGTCTTTACATTTGGGATCAGTCTTTACGTTTGGGCTTCACGTGCAGGCAAGGTCAAATGTGAAACCTGCTCAAGGCAACAGCCCGATTTTCATAGCCGTGATGATGGTGCGTCGGCATTCCTCACCCTGGAATAGCGATGATAAAGTGGGCTGACTTGCCGGTCTACCCTATTACCAGTCAACATCAAACGATGGCTGGCTGATGACATCAACTATTCCCAGAGTCTGAAACATGTGACCTAATAATCCTCATTCAATTCACTCTAACAACCTCGTGTGGAGTGAAATAAACACCTGGAGGAATGGTTTGTCCGAACATAGTATATTGAATATACTGTACTGTCTATCGGCAATCAAAGGGATCATATAAATAAACAAACATGTTTGATGTACGTACGATTGGCTGTGTTAAATATGCCTTCAGCCAGCTGGCCATTATAGTTCATCAGAGTATCATCCTCTACACCTCCTCCTCAGTATATAATAAAAGGGATGAAGACAGTGGAAAGAGGTGTCACCGCGGCGACCTGAGAAGGTGTTAGACTTGGAGAGGAGTGAACCCCCCCCCCCAAGCAGCCCCTCCTGGCGGCTGTGTACGTGCACTAATGAAAACATGGCTGAGGTTAGCGCCCTGCCCCTTACTTTGGCCTGCCCTCCGACGCTGCCTGATTAATGACCTGTTCCTTGGTGACAGGCAGGCAAGCACGCAGGCGGCTGGCCACGGCCATCACATCGTGTTAGTGGAGAGAATATCCTCTCAACTAGATGCATGTTAATTGCACCATAGCAGGCAGCAGGTAAATTAATCCATAAATCAATCATATTTTATCCACCAGGGCATGAGTCATATAGCCGTCGTCAGAGACAGCTTTGCAAAGCAAAACAGAGACAGTATAATGGCTTTGGCAAGCACACAACAGATGAGATGATATCACAGTTGATTATGTGTGGGTATTACCACCTGAATTAAACAACACAACACACTGTAGAGAATGTAATATTCTCTCTCCTGACATGACAAAGAACTCGGTTTTGTATCCAAATCGGTCAATAGTGAAAATAAATGTACATGCTATTCAGCAGTTATTAAAAATGCCACTCGAGCTTACAATGACATTCAGTTCACAAGCCTACTCTGACTTTAAACAAAAAAAATGAAATCTATTTCAATGTGATTATAGGACAAAATGAGCATATAATATAAAAGGCCTTCATACATTAATTGCTTTAGTTACACATATCATATCAAATCCACACTCGAGTTGCATATTTTCAAAGAGGAGAGCCAGCATCAAAGCTGCATTTGAATAAGGACACACAAAAAAAAATGTTTTTTTTCTTCTTTCAGGTGAGCCTTTCTGTCTTTTTGTTTATTTATTTTATCCAGATGTTTGCCTATCATCATTTTAAATAGCACTTATGGTGATAGTCTTTTCTTTCCTTCCTGCTCCGGTGTGTAAATTGGCCACAACATGCCACTCAGAGGGGTTTATCCCACACAGACAGTTTAACAAAACCACAGATGAATACAAAACCAAACCAAGCCAAACAGAACAAAACAAAACAGCAAGACAAAACTGTGTTCATAGTCTCTCTTTCACAGTAAACACTTCTCTCATCCTGAGGGAGGGCGTGTAAAGCCAGTGCAATTAACGAGTAAATGGAGATTTTACAGATAATGAACAGGAATTCAACTGGAGTGTAGATCTATTAGTATTCTACCAGACATGCCAGGACATAATGGTAAAGCTATCAAGGGCAACAGAAATTTAGCATAAGAATTTATGTAATGAACCCTGTTTGGGATTCAAGTCACGGAGGGCTGAACTGTTGGAGGTTCTGGCTGTTTCTCTCTCAATATCAATACCTCCAGAATATCAGGCAGGCAGGGTCAGGTCTGTCTGCAAGGTGCAACCACGGCAACACATTGAGCTGGGCGCTTAACACACTGAACCATATCGACGGTGCCGGAGTCAGTAAAACTAATCTAATAAAAAGCAACATCAAAATGCTCGGGAGTTGAACCCCCCTAAAAGCACCATGGCTTTCTTAAGGGACCAAAGTCATTGACTTTATTGTGTTCTTAAAATGTATGTGCTGTGTGTATATGTAATTTTTTAAACTGTCAAATCAAAACCAATCAACCAGCCTTTGAAGACTTCCACAACAAAAAAAACTAAATCTGACAGGACAGCAACCACAATGACGCAGTTGAACTCAGAGAAAAACACGTTATATAACTAACCCAATCTCAGAGGATGTCTCTCCTAGACAGAGCTCATATTAAAAAAAAAAAAAAAAAAATCGGACTCAGTAGGGTTAAAACAGAGAAAAAAGGCATTTGGAAATTGAACAAGCTACAAACACTACCATTTAACATGGCTGCCATTAAGAGTGCATAATTAATTCCAATACACATGCCATCAACATGCAAATACAGCATCAGTGCGTACCATAATAATCAGCGGCTTGGTCTTCATGTTACAGGAGCCATACAATATGGGCTTTCACGCTACGTTGTGAGCATACAGTAGTAGTGCTAATATATACTGTAATAGGGCTCATACATGCAAATTGGCTAAATACAGGCTATGCATTCTGTTGTTGAGAATATAGGAGGAACACCTACAGGCCAAAAGCACCATTCCACAGGTGGCCACTACTCGCTACACTTTGTGATTTTTTTTATCTCCCCCAACCCCGTTTAATTTCAGGGCTCCTCAGCAGAAATCGACTGCTGGAGGAGGACATTCAATCTGCAGATAGAGAGAGAGAGGAAGAGAGTGAGAGAGAGAGGAATGGTTCAGCATTCTCAAACAAGCCCATGGGGATACAGGGAGAGAGCGGACCGGGCAGCGACTCAGCTCACCTCTCAGGATAATGGATTTTTTTATTATTTCATTTCAATTCACCATTTCTGGAATGTGATGAGACTGGACCCTAGAGTATGACAGTGTTACAGTGCCTTGCAGAATTATTCAGACCCCTTGGATTTCTTCACATTTTACTGTGCTACAAAGCGGGATTCAAAAAAATAAAAATGTCAACAATGTACACAAAATACTCTGTAATGTCAAAGTCATCATATGTATATTTTTTAAGATAAATAAAACATAAATAACTAAAATACAGTCACTGCATAAGTATTCAGACCCTTTGTTATGGCAAGCCTAAATTAGTTAAATGTGGCTTAACAAATCACAGAATAAATTACATGGACACTGTGTGAAATAATAGGTGTTGACATGATTTTTGAATGACTAAACCTTCCTCTGTCCCCCATACACACAACCTCTGTAAGGTCCCTCAGTCAAGTATTGAATTTCAAGCACAGATTCAACTACAAAGAGAACGGAGCTTTTCGAAAGCCTCTTAAAGATGGTCAGTGATTGGTAGATGGGTAACTAACAAATCAGACATTGATTATCTCTTAAGCATAGTCAAGTAAATAATTATGCTGTGGATTATGTATTAAACCACCCAGACACCTCAAAATATACAGTTGTCCTTCTGAACTGAGCTGTTGAGGCCATTGGTGATTTTATAACAGCTACAGTTTAATGATTGTGATGGGAGAAACTGAGGATGGATTAAACAACATGGTAGGGACCTAAATGACAGAGTGAAACCAAGAATACAAATACATATTCCAAAACGTGCAACAAGTCACTAAAACACAGCAAAGAACTACAATTTTTGCATAAATGCAAAGCCTTATGTTTGGGCAAATCCAACTCAAACCGTCACTGAGCAACTATCTCCTTATTTTCATGCATGATGGTGGCTGCATCATGGTATGAGTATGCTTGACATCAACAAATACTGGGGAGTTTTTCAGGATAAAAAGAAACAGGACGGAGCTAAGCACAGGCAAAATCCTAAAGGAAAACCTGCTTTACACCAGAGACTGGGAGAGGAATTCACCTTTCAGCAGGACAATAACCTACAATAAATCTACACCGGATTTGCTTACCAAGAAGACAGTGAATGTTCCTTAGTAACCAAGTTCGAGTTTTTGACTTAAATCTGCTTGAACATTTATGGCAAGACTTGAAAAAATTACTGTGAGCCATGATCCCCAAACATCTTGACAGAGCTTGAATAATTTTGAAAATAATAAAAATGGGTAAATATTGCACAATCCAGGTGTGGAAAGCTCTTAGAGATTTTACCCAGAAAGACTCACAGCTGTAATCACTGCCAAAGGTGTTTCTAACATGTATTGACTTATGCAACAACTATATTTTAGTTATTACATTTTTCTTCCACTTCGACATTAGAGTATTTTGTCTACATTGCTGACAAAAAAATGACAATTAAATCAATTTGACTCCCACTTTGTTTCACTAAAGAAGGAGGATTCTTTATAGATAACATTGATGTCGTCGCTGAATAATTTGGTAGCTCATTTATGCACTGTAGTTCCTTGGCGCATAAAGACTAGGGCAAGCCTTTCGTGAGGGAATTATATAAAATAGTGCACTATGAAAGTGGTTTTCAAACTTTTCTTGCCCAGGCAAACTGGCGACCCAGCATATGTTAGCAAAAAGGTGAACGATAATGGCAAGTAAAATAAATACTTTATTTTAATGACTAGATTTGGTTGATAGCTTCATTATTTTGACATCCCCACAATTAATTGGAAGAGGAAGTGTCAACTCTAACATAGCCTATAAGCTGAAAAAGTAAAGGTATCTTGGCGTCGGAGAGAACATCGAACTGTTTTAAAAGGTCATTTTCTGCAATTCTTCAGATTTTTTCATTGAGCTGAAAGAAAATTTTGAAGATTTGAAGTTAATTTCCAGCAATTCTATACAGTTTGGCATGGAGTTGAGGGACAATTTTGCAGCTTTAAAAGCACATTTCCTGCAATTATATGCATTTTGCAATGGCTAATGCTGTATTCCGCTGCGCAAACAAAATCAATGGGCATGTGCCCTGACTGTCTAATTTCTATTCGATTGTTTGTTCTCAAACATTGTATTATGAAAAATTATATATAGTTCAATATCTTTTCTGCATGCTTTTTATCTGGTTTTGGTCGTTTAAGTTGGCAATGAAGCCATTTTCCATCCCAAAAATTACCACTTAAGACAGCCCGCCTAAGAATTTTCTATACAGAAAAATCCCTGTAATTAGCTCCAATGACTATAATTTCCTCCATATTAAAGGGATGGTTTGAGATTTAAGGCAATGAAGCCATTTATCTACTTCCCCAGAGTTGGATGAACAGGAACAGCTAGCACGGTAACTGTTCCTGAAGACAGCCAGTCATTGCGCTAATGCTAGTTAGCATAGGCTCGTGAAACTACCTCTAACTTATTTCATACTGGACGCAGAGACATAAAAAAGTTATCCACAATGGCCTTCTGTTGTAGCTAGCCAGCGAAAATGTATTAAAGAAAATGTTGGTATGTGTCTTTCTACCGTAGTCATTTGCAATATGGTAACCTTACAGTTGATTTGTTCCATTGCAAAAAAAAGGCTTTTCCAAGTCACTGCCTCCCTGAAAATGTGTGTGTGTGTGTGTGTGTGTGTGAGAGAGAGAGAGAGAGAGAGAGCATGTGTGTGCTAGTGTGTGTGTGTGTGAATGTACTGTATGAGTTATATTATCTCCAGCAGTGGTATGATGGACAGCATGTCGGGTGGTTCCAGGTCATAGGGTAAAGGGTCAGGCCCCAGATGAAATGTTGTTTTATGCCTATGAGGGAGACTCTGTAAAGACCAAGCAGTATTAATGGGTGAAACTAAGTAAAAGTGCTAGCGCTGCAAGATGCCCCAGACAGGGGCATCTGAAAGACAAAGAATTATGAACTGAAGTGTGTGAGGTCAGGCCCATATGCCCCGACAGAAGCTATATTAATCTGCCTGCTGAGAACAGGCACTGAGGGGGCAGGGAGAGAGGGAAGAGAGAAGAGGAGAGACAGAAGGGGGTGAGGAGAAAAGGGTAAGGAGCACTAGGGGGAATTGATAGTGAGCGAATAGACGCAGGGTTCTTGTACTGTTTTGTTTTGTGTGTAGTTTGCATTTGTGTAAGTGTATATAGCTGTCAATGTAAAGTGTAGGATTAGGAAGAGGAAATTGGATTGCTGTCCACAGTAGAAAGGGAAGTCAGAAAACCTAATAAACTAACTAACAAGCAGTGGTGTAAAGTACTTAAGTAAAAATATTTTGAAGTACTACTTAAGTAGTTTTTTGGGGTATCTTACTTTACTATTTATATTTTTGACACCTTTTACTTCACTACATCCCTAAAGAAAATAATGTACTTTAAAAAAAAAACATTTCCCCTGACACTCAAAAGTTACATTTTGAATGCTTAGCAGGACAGAAAATGGTCAAATTCACACACTTATCAACAGAACCTCCCTGGTCATTCCTAAAGCCTCTGATTTGGTGGACTCACTAAGCACAAATGCATCGTTTGTCAAATATGTCTGACTGTTGGAGTGTGCCCCTGGCTATCTGTAAATAAAAAATAAAAATAAAAATTGTGCTGCCTGGTTTGCTTAATATAAGGAATTTTCAATTATTCATACTTCTACTCTTGATACTTAAGTATATTTAAAACCAAATAGTTTTAGACTTTTACTCAAGTAGTAATTTACTGGGCGACTTTAACTTTGAGTAATTTTCTATCAAGGTATCGTTACTTTTACTCAAGTATGACAATTGGGTACTTTTTCCACCACTGCTAACAAACCACCATACTGGAGACTTTTGGGAAAATGCATGGCCTAAAAACCTGAAAAGCAGCAGAACACAACTCATGCTGCTAGGACACCAGATCAGGAAATACAACCCTAACATCCTGAACACTGTCTCGTTATTCCTGCGTATCTCAGCTAACATGATGGAATTGAAAAAAAACGGAGTTCCTACAGTAAAAACTGATTTCCTCACTCAGTAGGAGGCATGCTGGCTGTGACTCAGGCGCCAGGCTCCATTTTGGAAAGGAGGGAACAGGCAGGTAAAGGCACCCGGCGGTAGCAGGAGTAGCAGGAGCTCCTGGCAAATAAAACATCTGAGGGACACGCCCTGTAGTCCCGGTAACATGAATTGTGCATGCGGCGTGTTTGGAGTGTGATCTGGGAACATAGAGGAGCGACTCACAACCCAGCAGGAGCATGGCAATCACACACCAAACAAAAAGGCAGAACAGAGGGGGAGAGGAGGACCCCAGCTTCCATCTACCAGAACACCAGAGAGAGAGCAGCAGGCAGGGCCTCTGCCTGTGTGCCAGTGTGGCTGTGTGTGAAGATAGGCAACGGCAGAAGGGGATGTTGAGTTCAGAGCTCTAGCAGCTGGGCAGAGGGCACCCACAAACCTGACCAGAGCCTTTAGGTTTAAGGTAAAGACCTTTGTCACTTGGATAAATACAGCCAGCTGTCACAGTACCAGGAGCTGATAGGAAGCATAAAGTGTTCCTGTCCCTCTGAATAGGGAGGGTGTCCAAACATGAATGGATCGCAAGCAGGGAGACAGTGATACTGACCTGGTCTCCAGGGGCACGCTGCTGTTCAGCGCCCAGCTTTCCTGGAGCTGGACTGACTCTGGTGTGGAGGGGCCCTCCCCGGGGGCCGCCGAGGGGGCATGGGTTTGGCCGCGACGGCTGGCCAGGGTGTTGCGGTTCAGGGAGTTGGCCGATGACTGGTGGTGGTTGTGAGGAGGAGGGAGTGGCGGCCGCAGAGACTGACTGTGGTGGTTGTTGGGAGGACCTGAAGGAGAACACAGGAACAAATTAGGGCTTATTGTTTGACAGGAATGGTGTTCTAGCGCATAGTGTATATTTCAGTTGTTATAGCCTTGGCGGGGGCTTTATAAATGTGTACTACTTCAGCCTGAATTGACTGATTTAATGAAAGCATTATCCATTGACAGTGATGTATGTTTGGATGCTTTAGTTTCATATAGAACATTTTTCATTTCATGTGTTACAAATTGCTTTATGAGAACATGTCAGATCGAAATACAAAAACACCTCTGAAGAAATAACTAAAATTGTACAAGTATAATATTTTACAGACTAAATCCAACCTCCTGTAGAGTGACCAATTCACCTTATCCATTCCATAACTAAAAAAAGGAAACATTTATGAAAATAACTTTGTGAATGTTTAAAATGTTAATTATGATTCAAACTATCCAAATATTGGAATCAAGTGTTCTTCACTTTTAAACCTTTAATCAAATAATATGATACAAATGTCACGCCTTGGTCTTAGTATTTTGTGTTTTCGTTAATTAGTTGGTCAGGCCAGGGTGTGACATGGGTTTATGTTGTTGTATTTCATAGTGGGGTTTTTTAGTTATTGGGATTGCGGCTGAGTAGGGGTGTTGCATAGGTTTGGCTGCCTGAGGCGGTTCTCAATCAGAGTCAGGTGATTCTCGTTGTCTCTGATTGGGAACCGTATTTAGGTAGCCTGGGTTTCACTTTGTATTTTGTGGGTGATTGTTCCTCTCTCTGTGTTAGTGTTCACCAGACAGGCTGTATAGGTTTTTTCACGTTCCGTTTGTTGTTTTTTGTATTTATAAGTTATTTAGTGTATCGTCATTTCCATTAAAAACATGAGTAACCAACACGCTGCATTTCGGTCCGACTCTCTTTCGACAAACGAAGAACGCCGTTACAGAATCACCCACCACACACGGACCGAGCAGCGTGTTAACAGGCAGCTGGAGCAGCGAAGGGAGGACGTTATGGACAGCAGAGGCTTGGAGTATACGACGTGGGAAGAAATAGACAGGTGATCGGCCGACCCAGAGAGAGTGCCGGAGCCCGCCTGGGATTCGCTGGAGCAGTGCGGAGAGGGCTATAGGAGAATGGAGTCGAAAAGAAAGACACGGCGGCGCAGAGCGAAACCCGAACATCAGCCCCAAAATTTCTTGGGGGGGCTCAGAGGGAGAGTGGCTGAGTCAGGAGACAGACCTGAGCCAACTCTCCCTGTTCATCGTGAGGAGCCAAGGAGGAGACCAGAACCGGTGTTGGAGGTGAGCGAAACAGAGACTGTGAAGGAGTTAATGGGGAAATTGGAGGAGAGTTTAATGAGGGAGTTGCTAGTTTGGTGCTTTAGGTACAAGATTCGTCCGACGGAGCGTGTCGGGGATTTAATGGCACCTGGGTCAGCGCTCCATACTAGTCCTGAGGTGCGTGTTAGTCGGCTGGTGAAAAATGTGCCAGCCTCACACACTAGGCCTCCTGTGTACCTACCTAGCCTTGCACGTCCTGTGCCAGTCCTGCTCTCAGGCTCTCCAGTACACCTTCACGGTCCAGTCCATCCTGTGCCACCTTCACACACCAGTCCTCCGATGGCAGCTCCCCGCACCAGGCTTCCTGTGCGTGTCCTCGATCCAGTACCACCAGTTCCAGTACCACGCACCAGGCCTTCAGTGCGCCTCGCCTGTTCAGCGCAGCCAGCGCTTACTCCCTCTCCTACGCTGTCGGAGTCTCCCGCCTGTTCAGCGCTATCAGAGCCTTTCTCCTCTCCAGCGCTGCCGGAGCCTCCTGCCTGTTCGGAGCAGCCAGAGCTGCCAGTCTGCATGGAGCAGCCAGAGCTGCCAGTCTGCATGGAGCAGCCAGAGCTGCCAGTCTGCATGGAGCAGCCAGAGCTGTCAGTCTGCTTGGAGCAGCCAGAGCTGTCAGTCTGCATGGAGCAGCCAGAGCTGTCAGTCTGCTTGGAGCAGCCAGAGCTGTCAGTCTGCTTGGAGCAGCCAGAGCTGTCAGTCTGCTTGGAGCAGCCAGAGCTGCCAGTCTGCATGGAGCTGCCAGTCTGCATGGAGCTGCCAGTCTGCAAGGAGCTGCCAGTCTGCATGGAGCTGCCAGTCTGCATGGAGCTGCCAGTCTGCAAGGAGCTGCCAGTCTGCAAGGAGCTGCCAGTCTGCATGGAGCTGCCAGTCTGCAAGGAGCTGCCAGTCTGCAAGGAGCTGCCAGTCTGCAAGGAGCTGCCAGTCTGCATGGAGCAGCCAGAGCTGCCAGTTTGCATGGAGCAGCTAGAGCTGCCAGTCTGCATGGAGCTGCCAGTCTGCAAGGAGCTGCCAGTCTGCATGGAGCTGCCAGTCTGCAAGGAGCTGCCAGTCTGCAAGGAGCTGCCAAAGCTGTTAGTCTGCAAGAAGCTGCCAGAGCTGTCAATCTGCATGGAGCAGCCAGAGCTGTCAATCTACAAGAAGCTGCCAGAGCTGTCAATCTGCATGGAGCAGCCAGATCTGCCAGTCAGCCAGACTCTTCCAGATCCGCCAGTCAGCCAGACTCTTCCAGATCCGCCAGTCAGCCAGATCTTCCAGATCCAGTCAGCCAGACTCTTCCAGATCCGCCAGTCAGCCAGACTCTTCCAGATCCGCCAGTCAGCCAGACTCTTCCAGATCCGCCAGTCAGCCAGACTCTTCCAGATCCGCCAGTCAGCCAGACTCTTCCAGATCCGCCAGTCAGCCAGACTCTTCCAGATCCGCCAGTCAGCCAGACTCTTCCAGATCCGCCAGTCAGCCAGACTCTTCCAGATCCGCCAGTCAGCCAGACTCTTCCAGATCCGCCAGTCCCAGACTCTTCCAGATCCGCCAGTCAGCCAGACTCTTCCAGATCCGCCAGTCAGCCAGACTCTTCCAGATCCGCCAGTCAGCCAGACTCTTCCAGATCCGCCAGTCAGCCAGACTCTTCCATAGTCAGCCAGACTCTTCCAGATCCGCCAGTCAGCCAGACTCTTCCAGATCCGCCAGTCAGCCAGACTCTTCCAGATCCGCCAGTCAGCCAGACTCTTCCAGATCCGCCAGTCAGCCAGACTCTTCCAGATCCGCCAGTCAGCCAGACTCTTCCAGATCCGCCAGTCAACCAGACTCTTCCAGATCCGCTAGTCAACCAGACTCTTCCAGATCCGCTAGTCAACCAGACTCTTCCAGATCCGCCAGTCAGCCAGGATCTGCCAGATTCAACTGCCTGGCTGGGCTTCATCTCAGTACTGGGCTTCCTCTCAGTACTGAGCTGCCCCTCAGTTCCGAGCTTCCCCTCAGTCCCGAGCTGCCCCTCAGTTCAGTGGGGTTCTGGGTGAGGACTATTAGGCCATGGTCGGCGGCGAGGGTGGATCATCCCAGGACGCGAAGGGGAGGAACTTTGACATTTATGGAGTGGGGTCCACGTCCCAAGCCGGAACCGCCACCATGGACAGACGCCCACCCGGACCCTCCCTATGGTTTTGAGGTGCGTCCGGGAGTCCGCACCTTAGGGGGGAGTCTGTCACGCCTTGGTCTTAGTATTTTGTGTTTTTGTTAATTAGTTGGTCAGGCCAGGGTGTGATTATGGGTTTATGTTGTTGTATTTCGTAGTGGGGTTTTTTAGTTATTGGGATTGCGGCTGAGTAGGGGTGTTGAATAGGTTTGGCTGCCTGAGGCGGTTCTCAATCAGAGTCAGGTGATTCTCGTTGTCTCTGATTGGGAACCGTATTTAGGTAGCCTGGGTTTCACTTTGTATTTTGTGGGTGATTGTTCCTGTCTCTGTGTTAGTGTTCACCAGACAGGCTGTATAGGTTTTTTCACGTTCCGTTTGTTGTTTTTTGTATTTATAAGTTATTTCGTGTATCGTCATTTGTTCCATTAAAAACATGAGTAACCAACACCCTGCATTTCGGTCCGACTCTCTTTCGACAAACGAAGAACGCCGTTACAACAAATACTTGTATGCATTATTGTAGCAGCCCTAAATCATTCCATTTAATCATTACTTCTGATTTTGGCAAATGAGATCTAATTTTTTAAATTAAGGTATTAGAAAATATCACTAATTACTCAAGTCTGAAGAGAAATATTTGAACGATTCTAATTTCTATCTACAGATACTATATATTACAGAGAACAAATTGTGTAGCAACATGAATAAAATCTTAGTGCTTCCACCTCCACACATTCTTTACAAAGCCTGCGTGACGGACTGATCGGACAATGGCAAGACATCAATGAATCAACATATTCCTCAAAAAGGGTCAAAAGAAAAAGACAATATATACTTCTTCCATGATGCAATAACAGTCTTATTGACTAAAAGGCAACGCCTACTGTATAAAAAACAACACACAAACACATACACTGAGTGTACAAAATGGCATAGACAGACCTGGTGACTCCAGGTGAAATAATGATCCCTTATTGATGTCACTTGTTAAATCCACTTCAAAACCAGTGTAGATGAAGGGTGAGGAGACAGGTTAAAGGAGGAATTTCAAGCCTTGAGACATGGATTGTGTGTGTGTGCCACTCAGAGGGTGAATGGGCAAGACAAAAGATTTAAGTGCCTTTAAAAGTGGTAGGGTAGTAGGTGCTAGGCACACCGGTTTAAGTGTGTCAACAACTGCAACGCTGCTGGGTTTTTCACACTCAACAGTTTCCTGTGTGTATCAAGAATGGTCCATCACCAAAAGGACATCCATCCAGCTTGACACAACTGTGGGAAGCATTAGTCAACATGGGACAGCATCCCTGTGGAACGCTTTCGACACCTTGTGTAGTCTATGCCCCGATGAATTGAGGGCAAAAGGAGGTACAGCTCAAGATTAGGAAGGTGTTCCTGATGTTTTGTATACTCCGTGTGTATTCTCCAACAGGTTTCTCCTTCCTTTCCTTGTACAATTCATTTCAGCTATTGAACCTTTCAGGAGTAACATAAAAATATCAGTTACCCATACAGTATGTAATGTCAACATCGTAAAAAAAAAAACAGTGGGCCTACCTGATTACGTACACAGCACTGATAACTGAAAGAATGAGAGTCATACCAAGACCTAAAGACATGAGCTAAGAAAGGGAGAGGCCCTTTACACAAAAACGTCTTGTGAAAAGAGGAGAAATGAAAAAGGGATTGGGCAGAGCTGAGATCAGTCATGGTTTGGAGGGCCAGGGTGTGTGTAATCTCCCACACCACACTGTGTAAGAACTGGAGAAAGACCCAGTGCTACAAAACCCACAGTTCACAAAAGCTGCGTTTGGACTGCAGGGACGCAGGGAACAATCTGAGCAGCACAATAGGGCTGAGAGCAGTGGATTATAAAGTGTGACGTGTCCATCAAAGCACCACTCCACACAACAGCCCTGGCTAAACACAATGGTATTCTGGTACTAACCCTTTAATGTGCTCTGATAACCTTGGTCGGGCTCTGATCTAATGCTTCTTCCACTGTTTCCCCCTTGCAAACTGCCGTTCAAACTCAAAAATCGAACTGACAGCCATGGAGGTTGTTTACCAACCCTCAACAGGTCTGTGGGCACACAAAAGGACACACAGTCAGAGGCCTCAGTTTCTAACCTTCAGTAACGACATCCCTGTGTGAAACAGTGGAATCCCACAAACACAATGGCCGGCTCCTCATCTGTTTAAACATACTGCCGAGATCACAGTGGAGATCTGAGCAGGGGGGTTATCAAAGTCCCTTCTGTAATACGCAGATTACAGCATTCTGCAGCATGCTGGCCTTTATTAGTCTACTGTATTGTGTGTTTAATAGCTCTAATACAAATTCCTTTAAGACGGAATGAATGTTCTTTCATCCGCCTTGGGGTGGCAGGCAGCCTAGTGGTTAGAGCGTTGGGACAGTAACCAAAAGGTTGCTGGATCGAATCCCCGAGCTGACAAGGTAAAAATGTGTCTTTCTTCCCCAGAACAAGGCAATTAAGCCACTGTTCCCAGTTAGGCCATCATTTTAAATAATAATTTGTTCTTTATTTATTTGCCAAGTTAAATATATCTATCACTTTATTGGTCGATAGCACAATTTGACTTCCGCTTTTAGCTCAACCCTTCCGAAATACACACATCCAGGTTTGGAGAGGTGCAGGGGGCTGGGATTTGATACCAGCAACCCTGCGGATGCCAGCTCACTTCCCACTCTGACCCTGGATTTGAACCGGCAACCCTCCAGTTACCTGCCGGTTACCTGTCACAGCCAGTCTTTCCACAGAGGATCAGCCTTTCCACTGTTGCTCAGTACTACCATTTTCATACCTACTTAAACAACATATGCCATCGTAAAAAGACAGTTGTGCTGCACAGTAAAGGAATGGCAGGGCACCTACAGTTGAAGTCGGAAGTTTACATACACCTTGGCCAAATACATTTAAACTCAGTTTTTCACAAATCCTGAAATTTATTCCTAGTAGAAATTCACATTCTTAAAATAAAGTGGTGATCCTAACTTACCTAAGACAGGGAAATGTCAGAATAATAGTAGAGAGAATGATTTACTTCAGCTTGTATTTCTTTCATCACGTTCCCAGTGGGTCAGAAGTTTACATACATACACTCCTTGCTCACACACGCTTTTTCAGTTCTGCCCACAAATTTTCTATAGGATTGAGGTCAGGTGATGGCCACTCCGAGACCTTGACTTTGTTGTCCTTAAGCTGTTTTCCACAACTTTGGAAGTATGCTTGGGGTCATTGTCCATTTGGAAGACCCATTTCCGACCAAGCTTTAACTACCTGACTGATGTCGCTTCAATATATCCACATCATTTTCCTTCTCATGATGCAATCTATTTTGTGAAGTGCACCAGTCCCTCCTGCAGCAAGGCACCACCACAACATGATGCTGCCACACCCGTGCACGGTTGGGATGGTGTTCTTCGGCTTGCAAGCCTCCCCCTTTTTCCTCCAAACATAACGATGGTCATTATGGCAAACAGTTCTATTTTTGTTTCATCAGTCCCCATGTGCAGTTGCAAGCCGTAGTCTGGCTTTTTTTATGGCAGTTTTGGAGCAGTTCTTCCTTGCTGAGCGGCCTTTCAGGTTATGTTGATATAGGACTCGTTTTATAGGACTGTGGATATAGATACTTTGTACCGGTTTCCTCCAGCATCTTCACAAAGTCCTTTGCTGTTGTTCTGGGATTGATGTACACTTTTCGCACCAAAGTGCGTTCATCTCTAGGAGACAGAACGCGTCTCCTTCCTGAGCGGTATGACAGTTGCCTGGTCCCATGGTGTTTATATACTATTGTTTGTACAGACGAACGTGGTACCTTCAGGCGTTTGGAAATTGCTCCCAAGGATGAACCAGACTTCATCCTTCAGACTTCAAGATCTCCAATCTTTTTTCTGAGGTCTTGGCTGATTTCTTTTGATTTTCCCATGATGTCAAGCAAAGAGGCACTGAGTTTGAAGGTAGGCTTTGAAATACATCCACAGGTACACCTCAAATTGACTCAAATGATGTCTGTTAGTCTATCAGAAGCTTCTAAAGCCATGACATAATTTTCTGGAATTTTCCAAGCAGTTTAAAAGCACAGTCAACTTAGTGTATGTAAACTTCTGACCCACTGGAATTGGGATACAGTGAATTATAAGTGAAATAATCTGTCTGTAAACAATTGTTGGAAAAACTACTTGTGTCATGCACAAAGTGGATGTCCTAACCGACTTGCCAAAACTATAGTTTGTTAACAAGAAATGTGTGGAGTGGTTGAAAAATGAGTTTAAATGACTCCAACCTAAGTGTATGTAAACTAGCCTAGTGGTTAGAGCGTTGGACTAGTAACCGAAAGGTTGCAAGATTGAATCCCTGAACTGACAAGGTAAAAAGTCTGTCATTTTGCCCCTGAACAAGGCAGTTAACCCACTATAAAAAAAACAACATTTTTTATCTGCACTGCTGTTTTAGTAGTTGGGGGGGCAGCGGCTTTTTTCAGAATGGATGACATGGTGACTTAACCCTGCACAATAAAGAGATGCAGCACGTTTCGGTCACAGCAGAGTGGAGGGGTGCCTAACACAGCACACACATGATCACACACACATACATACACATGAACTGAAAGCAACATCATCAGCCAGGCAGAACAAGTGCACTCACACAACTTATCCCCAGAGAATTATGCCTTTTCTCTTTCTGCCTGGAAGACATTCATTCCAATTCCAAACAAAGTCCTATGAGGAGCAAGAGAGGCGCAAACTAGAAATTAGCAAATGAGGGTACAAACTTAATAACAGGCAGCCATGTTGGTAATTACCCACTTCATGGATATAGAATGAACAAACTTCTACAAAGGTTAATTGCTTTTCTGTCAGCAAGGCAGCTCCTCGCTACAGAGTGACAGAAATGGAAATTGAGAGCGTGACTGTTTTCTTTATATGGAATCAGAAAAAAATATATTATATTTATTGTAAGAAATATGTATTACACAACAAGAACAACAAAAAAATGCTAAATTATAAAACATTTAAAAAATGTTTTCATTAAAAAACATGATTTATGGCAAGATTTATCCAAGTAAAATTGGTATCAGCCAAGCTGCAGCAACATCCATATGAGCATGACTAAAACTTTGTTCTGTAGCTTTAGATCTCATCCTGCATCATAAGCTCCTATAACGTACTGTGCAAACCTACAGTGCGCAAAAGACAACTCAACAAAAACACAGGGACGAGAGCCCATGTCAAATAAGCTACTATATGATGGTTGTTGTTTTGGAATCATTCCCAAACAACAACAACAACAAAAAACTGGATGACAGCTCAATCCAATTTGCTACAAAACTCAGTTTAAACTAGAAAAATCTCTGTTTGAACTTGAAAATCTGCTCCAACTCTCTTTAAAAAAAACAGTATGGGAAAGGAGGAAAACACACAAACACATGAAATGGTCTTACATGCCTATTTGTTCCTCCAATGTTTAGGAGTCCAGGCAAAATAACAATTGCTGTAGATAATGACCCAGGTGTAGAATGGGTTTTATAGCCACCTCAGCTATCAAAGACTCATGTAGAGAAAAGAGACAGAAAGCTGAGAGGGAATAAAAAATAAAAAATCTAAAAGCAATTACAGTTCAGAGGCAACGCAGGGCGAAATGGAAGCACAGCACAGCTTCCCGGGTCCGCTTGTTGTTGTTGGTGGTGCATGGCGATGTTGAAATTACTGCAGCTCAGATTCGCAGGCTACGGGCTAGAATGACAAGGATTAAAATAAATTGCCCAACATGAGCGGTGGGAACCTTGGGAAAAACAATACGAGTAAAAGCATAAAATGTCAATTTGGAATGATAAAAGACACAATCTAAACAGGGCAGGAGAAGCCTCAAGACAGCGCAAGGTAATAGAAATTGTGATTTTTACTGTGACTCAGCCTGCTTAAAAATAAATGAGGTGGCATGATTGGAAAGGGGGCATTTTTCTGTCTTCCACTCTTTTGCTAGTTCAACCTATCTATCTCTTCACACAAACCAAAGACAGGTGCAAATGTCTTAATTGAAACAGGCCCAAAGGTCAGTGTACTCATGACAGCTCTCAACGCCTCAACGAGTGGTGGACGCCTGCCAAGCTGAATGGGTTAACATTTGGCTTCGGCTGCAAATTGATAAGAACGGTGTTATGGATATGCAAGACCCAGAATTCAGCTGAGGGTGTCCAGACTTCATTTTCTTTCACTGCTAGTACATCATATCATAATAGAGAATGGCAGGATTAGCAGAAGCAGTTGAATTCATTTTTTTTCCAGGGACTTCTGTTCAGTGAATAAACTTTATGTTGACACTTCTGTTGGGCGTTTCCAGGGCGATAGGATGGGTGGCAAAACAGAACCGCAGCAACACCACACCAAGTCAGATCAGTGAGCGGCCGTGTTTGAGAAGCCGTGGATCATACCCCTACTCTTCTAAAGAGCTGAGGATCTGGAACTGCCGAAGGACAGCTCAGTTTCGGAGTGCACTACTTAGCCCTGTCCCCTTGATCTTTTTCTTTCTTGGGGATTTAATTAAAAAGCAAGATTGCAGTGCGTTAGTGCAAATGAAATACAGTGACATACTGATGGAGAGAAGAGGGGGGAGATGAGACAGAGGTTGTTTTGAAATATTCAGAGCACACTATTTCTCTGCCTCGGTCACTCATCTCCACTAATTAGACAATAATAACTGTCCAGCAGCAACAGACAAGGAGAAGAGACTACTGCATGTTCAACTTGAAACCCCTCCAAATCAAGTACCCCAATGCTATGAAATTACATTCATCACCAGAGAGATCTGTGGCATACAATTTATTAACACAAAATTTAAGACCAGACAAATGAACTTTCCTTTGGTAACAAAGTGGCATAGAGAATGGAGTGATCAAACATTCAAAACACCACACAAACCTCGACTGATTTCCCTGCTGGAATGTTTTTCTACATCCAAAAACGCATAGACACCGGAAATACACCACAAGAGGGGGAAAAAAAACAACAGATGAATAATGCATTGGTAGCATTAGTGCGCTAAGAGCCTGGGTCGTTCCAGGAGTAGCTACTGCGTCTGCCACTGCTCACATCCAGTTCTGGCTAAACCTTCCCAGAGAGTGTGTGGAGAGACAGGCCCCAGCAGGCACACTTACAGAGCTGATGCCATCGACACCTCACTTCTCCCCCCATGACACCTGAGAATGTGACGGCCTCAGGAAGGAAGATGGAGCGTACACAAGGTGCTAATGCTGTAGCATGGGTTAGAGCAAAAATTAGCAGGAGACTAACAATGCATACCAATTACGCACAGCCGGCACTAGGGATACGCCACAAGCAAGGCTGAGAGTGGAGGCTTCAGGGGCAGACTATACGTTTGAAGGCAATGTTTAGCATTTGTTTGGAGAGATGCAACGCTGCCACAATATGGAAGGCATATTATGCATACAAATATGATCATGGGAATGAAAAAGCCGTTACAATAATATAATGTAGAATTTAGGAGCAGGAAACGCAAAAATCAACAGTCAGCCAACTTCAACACACAGTGATTTAAACTGCATATTTTGTTATCCCAATGAGGCTAGAGGAGTAGAGGGGACTGATGACCGAGTGGTCATAATAATAAGGGAATCAGTCGATAACTGAATAAGGCACACGGGCAGGAAAGCCAACTGAAATGTAACCTTGGAGAATACAAAGCATTGCAATATGAAGGGGAAAAAAACGGTTCATTATCTGTTTCATCATTCAGCTTCTTGGTGGTTGTTGGTGAAAACGTTTCCCTTTGAGAGGTGATTGTACTCGAAAAGTACAGACGAGCACGAAACGACGAGGTGTGCAGGCGTTACAAAACAGCGCATCAGAATGCTTTGTAGAGAACCATGGTATCCGATTACAGAATACAGTATGTGAACTGTGTGTGCTCCACATGCAGGAACCTCAATCAAAAACGATATCAGGATTCATTATCAGAAACAGGGAAAGAGATGCCAGAGTGGAAAACAACAGGCAATTAAAACATGACTTATTCTATCCAGCTACCCAAACAATGGAGGGGAAAACAAGGAAAAGCACACTTGACAAAGGAGGAGATGACAAGGAAATCTAAAAAGCGCTTTAGATCTGTGATACCTCTTAGAGCTAAAAATACTCCCACGTTCCTTCCATGGAGAACATGAGGGCACAATGTCGACAGTGTTGATACATGTGCCTACCTGTCTAGCAATCTGGGTTAATTGTGTTTAGTCCCAAAAAAAATATCACTTCTGTTCTGACTCCAAACAGGACGAGGTGAGAAGCAGAGAGTAATATCAAAGCATTTTATACAGCAGCACCAGGCCATCAACTTCCATAAGGATGAGATGCTGGTGATATGCTATTTCATGTCGTAGACATACCACTTTGTCATACCTACAAGTATTGACACTTCCGTGGAAAAATCATTCTATGGGTCTTTTAACCGCCTGACTGACTTTGATAGATTTGATTTCTTGCAAAGATGGTTCATTAACTGCATGCACGTGATGAGTAAAAGCTGGGGGACGGGGCTGGAGAAATGTAACCACTAAAATTCATAAACAGACCTATGGATACAAGGACTGACCATCCATGATATCCAAATGATTGTATAACCTCCAAACATGGTTAAAACTATGTTTGTTTACATGTGTTGTTTATAAACAATCGAGTAAAGCAAGCTTATATTTTGGGATCTGTTGGGATACAACAGTTCAACTAAGCTCATGAGGCATTTATATATGTTATATTCATGATGAATCACTGGGTATATATCATTCATTTATAAGTCTGAATATGAATGAAGTAACTGCGGACTGCCCCTTTAAAGTGCCATGGTCAAATCAATAAAATACAGAAACATTTGCATTATTTTATCTCTAAACACATATTTGAACTTTAAAAACATAATACATAACATTCGTGACTACTTCTATGAAATAACTCGTCCTTCCCTCTAGTTTTGTATCCATTGTTTTTATAATGCAAACAATAATGATTACGGTATGTACACCAAATACAGTAATGATGCACTTTTCTAAATGGATTAAAATCGGTGAAAATCAAATTGAAAAATTCATCATAACAAGTACTGTGTAAAAACAAAAGGTTTACATCCTAGTCCATAGGGTGACTGTTTTCTTTTTCAAAGTCTTCTTAGTTACTCCCTGTTGATGTGGTACATGTTAGGTGAACAGTGAGAGATGCAATACTCGGTAATATGCAGTACAGCACATTTTAAGAGTAACGCACACATGTTGCACTAGAATACTGCCAGAGCAACATGTCGGCTCTTGAGCAACATGTCGGCTCTTAAGCAGCATGAGCACTGAAAAATGGCACATACAGTATTTTCACCAAATTGCTAGCAACCTCTAGCTGCTGCATTTTACTGTTTACTAAACTACTCTGTCTTTCTGTGCTGATTATTTTCCACATTTAGGCCTAACGCAAACGCAGCATGGAGAAATGTTACACTAAGACTCAAATCTCCAGAAACACAGCCTCTGGAAGAGCAGAAGGCCATGCAGCAATACATTATCGAACACAATAATTCATAGGAATATCATAGACATAGTAGTATCTGTTGAAAACAAGACCTATAAGCTACCATAATGAAAATCCAACTGTGGATTCCCCAATCAATAAGAACCATATCTGTCTTAAGAGGACTAAACTTTTCACTAACCTATTTGATAAGGGTGCTTCGCCATGATTGATGTGGCTCCTTTGAAAAGTAAACCAATTTCAGCCCTGATGTAAAGTTGATTGAAATTGGCTATAATCACATTCCTCTCGAATTCTGAACCCGTCCCCCCCCCCCCCCCATGGTTTTCATAAAGATTTATGGCTGATTAAAGGACAGACTAATCGAATTAAGACTAGACCTTGTTTCAGCTAAAAAATGGTTCCAACTGATTTTGCAAAATCCGATTTTCGTTTATGATATTGATATAACACTTACTGATTTAGATCCATAGAAGGGGAAGGAGGTCTCTTTTACAGATTTATTCCCCTATTTCCCATCATGCGTTAGTATGTTGACTTGATTCTATGATTATTTGGGTTATTGGCAGGTATTGCTCAGAGTAGCTTTCCTGATTGGCTCCTCAGAGGGAATGGACTTCACATGGAGCATTGGGGGTTCAGAAAGAGCCAGAATGACCCAGCACAGAGAATATATATTTTTCTCTCTGTGTTAGTGAGGTGTCACCTCAGTCTATTCACAGCAGAAAACACATGACCCCAACAATGGGAGTCAGTGGCCTTTCAACTCAAAGGCAATGGGATGATGTGGATCAGAAGACAACTTAGGAAAAGGACAGACCCATTTCAAGGAGAAGGTCTATATATAGCCTGTCGCTATAGTGACTATGAACTTTGGACACAAAAGTGATCTGTTACCTACTAATCGGCACTATAAACAGGATCATTTGGTTAATGTAATATTCTTACGTGTATTAGACCATAATGTACTATTACTTTGTGGTACACAGACGCAGTGGGTTTGAAATATATATGTAAAGCCAACGTGACCAATGAGCTATAACAATGCGTATTCTTTTTAGGATCTGTGCTGAAATTCAAACGTAGGCTACAACGTCACACTGAGTGCATTTCAAAAATGTCATATTTCCGTGTAGACCGAGCAGTTTTGCAACACTAAAAATATAAACAATACCATGTAAAAATGTGCTATTTTTGGACCATTCATTAACTACAAACAAGTGCACTGGCAAGAAAAATACATAGCCTACAGTACACAATTTCATCAAGGGAAAATGTAAGACAGAACTATTCAACATGAAACCACAAAAGCCAAAAGCTGTGCTTCCTAGCCACATTTTAGAAGACATTAAATATACACGTATTATATCTTTAGTGTCGAACGTACAGTCAAAAAAAACATAAAAGAATGAGAGAAACCATCGGAAACCCAGACAAAGCCCTCTCTGTATCTCCGGCTACAAGCAGAGTCTCTGTTTGACATCGCAGTAATCGTCTCAAATCCTTTCCTTCCACCATTCTCACCCACTGAGGAGAATTCAGTCACCTAGGAACTCTCATTCTGAATACTGACGTGATTAGAAAGTAACAGCTGCATTCACGGTGTTTGGAACAAAAGCACACTCAAAGACGCACAATTTTCTTGCTTGTTCATGCTAGCGCAGAAAAAGGCAAAGCAATTACGGGCAGAAAATACAAAAATGAATTAAGTGGGCCTATTTCTACATCATTCCTAATGACTAATGCTTTTTAATATTGTTTTTTGATAGACATTCACAGTGGGGGGGGGGGGCAGTTTCACAGATTGAACTCAATGAAATGAATTTAAACTCCACAACTTCCCTCAATTCAACATCTTTCAAGCATATTTTTGCATTTCAGACTCAATTCAATAATTCTATGTAATACTACTTCAATTTAATAATACTTTTTAAACCACAATTTATCCATTGTGATATTTATCCATTTCCAAAGCATTGATAAATTCACCAGTTTGCTTTTTTTGAACTGAAAATTAACACACATCTTCCATTTTATAAAAATATATTCTTAGCCAATTAAAATGCATGTATTTTCTTTAAATACTAATGTACACCAACAAACCTTCCTCATTTTATCCAATAAACCACAGAGAAGAGTGGAAATATAAACCCTAAGTGTGTTCCTAATTGCATATGCAACCAATCTCACAAGCACAGGTAGAAACTAAGTGAATGATAAGGGATTCATAATTTACTATGGAATGGTAGTTATTAATATGGAAATAATATGCTCTGATTCAAAGGAGCTGCTTTCAAAACTCTTTCCTATTTGTATGACTTTGGGTGGCATAAGAGCAAATAATTGTAAATTCATAATGACTACTTTCTTTGCTGTGTGAAAAATATTTGGAATTGCAGTATATCAATGAATTCAATCTTAGCATATACATTTGATTTTCTACCTGAAGCGAGTGAGTAATTTCTTAAAAAAGGACTGAGGTTCATTATGATTTTAACATTACAAATGATCGTTGTAGAATGTCCTTCACCTTCAACGATATGGCAGAATCGTTTACTATGCGCTTACTTTTGGGTTTAAAACTAAATCTAAACTATTCAGAGATCTGTATCTATCCTTGAACCACAGTGAATAAAGACAGAGAGATATGCCATGGTAGATGGCGTATTAAATGATACTTTACATTGGCTGGGGATGGTCTTACCCGCAGAGGGGGGCTGGGGTGGAGGTGCGCAGGCCCGGAGTAGGTAAGAATTGGGGGAGAATTCATCGTCAGGAGGGGGGTCCAGCATGACGTGGGGGGAGCCACTGTCCAGCAGGGGCACTTGGCACTCCCTGATGGCTGGGGGGGCAGGATGGGGAGGGCCAGTGGGTGGAGGTGGGGCAGGGGGTAGCAGGCTGGACGAAGGTGTGGGAGGTAGGGGACGACCTGGGGAGCACACACACACACAAACACACACACACACACACACACACACACACACACACACACAGAGAAGAAGGAGGGCGGGTGTTACTATGCACACTGGTATTGTAAATTACACGAGGACAATAGGTGGCATCCTCTTTGAACATGAAGAAGTGCTAGAAATTACACAACCTCGTCTCCATGTCAATACAATGCTCTTTTAGACACACTGTCAATCTCTACCAGTACTGTCAATCTCTACCAGTACTGTCAATCTCTACCAGTACTGTCAATCTCTACCCGTATTCATATGTTCAAGTGGAGACTGTCAATTCCATTGACAGCTGAGCGATAAAATAACGATAATGAAAGATGAGAGAAACAATTGAGAAAGAAAGAGATATAGAAAATGGAGAAGTATTGCAGGGCTTTCAATTCCTTCAATCGCTCTGATAACCTTGCTCTTTAATAACAGCACACTGAAAGGAGGTCAACTTTGATGTCCTATACAGGCTTTTAAATGAACCATCATGTACGGTATTTTATTTGCCTTGAAATAAGAACTCCTGCGTTTGACTTTGACCTTGAGAAATAAATAGTGAAAGCCTATGAGTTTTCATTAGGATTATTTGTGCCATCGATTGTGCAGAATTGTCTTTATTTTGCCATAGTCATGGGGCATCTACCTCCTTTTTATCTATTTTGCATCCAAACCAGATGGCACTGAGAAAATAACATTGGTTTGCATGATTAAGCCCTGCAGTAACACTAGAGTTCAACATTTGGTTAAAGCAGAATGGTTGACCCCAACAGAAAATCCAAGGGGTAGCCTTATGTTTATTTATTTTTTCATGCCAAATCCTTTCCTCACATCCTATTTTAGGCCATCAAATATTTGGTTTGTAAAAGGAACTATGTCCACGAACCACAAGTATTTAACTTGTGAAATGGGACATAAACGTGCTTATTAGGACATTTCAAGGAGATAACAAAGGAGATTACATTAATAAATGTGTTTTGAGAATGATCAAAAATATATGATCAATTGTGGCCTAGAAATTCCAGAAAATACTCATTCTTCAATAAAGACAATTTGTAAGCAAAGTACATTTATTCAAGGCTACCATTTCTCAAAAATAATTATTGCTCAATTTTCTGATTTCAGTCAATTACAGCATTTTATTTAACATATTTAATATATTCTGTTTTCCTACTTATGTCCAACACAGCAATGGAGAATTGAAGGCTGATTCCCTCCCACACATCCATGGTGTCCTTTTAGATTAGCATGTTTTGATGCAGCTCATCAAGATCACAGACACATATATCAACCCTACACCTTGTTGTGGTGTGATGGAATGGTGTCACCAAGGCCCTCCAACTGTCAGTACAAGGCAAAGAACTCCCAGCTCGTGTGAATACTCTCACTAATAACATGAGCACCACCACCCACTTTGCCTCTGAGCAAGTCGGCAGATCCAACATCCACGGCTGCTTTGGCAAACGTGTCCTTGTATAGAGGCCGGGTGATTTTGACTTCATGTCAGGTCTTGTCATGCGTAGTTAAAAAAAAAAAAAAAAAAAAAAAAAAAAAAAAAATGTTTTTAAAAAAGTGGGCTGCTTTTGCTGAATAATATATGCCTGCTTCAAAGTCCCGGAGTGGAAGATAACCATTGCATCACTAGCTTGCTGCCACACAGCACTCTTCAAAGCAAATAGGCTAGCAGAACATTGGAACGGGCAGTGGAGGGGACGGGCACATATAGTACAGTACTGAGAAGCCAGAGAGTAGAGTGGCTGGACGGCGACAGAGGGCAAATCTCTCTCTAATGATGAGGATTCATCCTCCTCTCCTGTCGACAACAGGCATTCAGAACATCAACATAAAATAGAAAGGTTTTCTGAATGGAAGATTGGAGGATGACATCGGTTCCTGCCACAGAGTATCAGAACAGCCCTCATTCCCTATTCCAGTGTGGATGTTTGGCACAGGCTTTCATTGTGGCTCATTTGGAGCCGTTATCGCTGTTTCAAGCCTTATCCTCTGCTGTTAGCGTCCCTGTCCTCTGAGTCACATAATGTGTTGGGAAGCAAACACACAACAGGGCCGCTGCCCCCCCCCCCCACTCTCCTCCTCGCTGACTCCTGCTGAGGCTGTCTACACACAGCAGGTCTAGCTGTGACATTTGCAGAGATGTATCATATCAGTGTCCTCCTACATCACACAGCAAAACAAAACTACAAAACTAGAGGACCAAAAGAAACCAGAGCTCCTCGCCTCTGTCCTCTTTGTCACGTTTAACACGGCTCCAAACGCTGACATCAAGGGGCAAGAAAGAGAGAGTGAGCACAAGCCAGCTCTAATGTGACAAGTCGACAAAGATTACTTCACAAAATGTCACTTGAAGAGACATCACACTAACGCGCCTGGCATTACATTATGAGCATCTGATTATGATGCTATTTTGATTGCTGATCACTTTGATGTGCACCATAAATAGCATTAATTTACATTTGAGGTGCATATTAAACTAAGTATTTTTGTACCAAGTAGTACAGTACTTTTTATTTCTATTACCTGATATGTTTACATTTTATATTTAACCTTTATTTAACTAGACAAGTCAGTTAAGAACAAATTCTTATTTACAATGAGAGCTTACCCCGGCCAAACTCGGACGACGCTGGGCCAATTGTACGCCTCACTATGGGACTCCAATCACGGCTGGATGTGATACAGCCTGGAAACGAACCAGGGACTGTAGTGACGCCGCTTGCGCTGACATGCAGTGCCTTAGACCTATGTGCCACTCAATGCCCCTGTTAGGTATAGCATCCAGATATGGGGGCTCCATAAAAGCTCCTTTCTATCCCTCACTGCCCCCCCCCCCTCTCTCTCCTGGGCCAAGGCCTTTTCAAGCAACAACATTCAGCGTGGTCTGAAAATAACTGTCTCCAATCGGCCTGACTCCATTTTGTCACGGGCCTCTTTGTGTCATCACTCCCTGTGACTGGAATGGCTCTGTGCTGCATCCTCAGCACATTCACAGCCCCAGTAGCCCCATGCCCTGGCACCATTGTTCACATGAAACCACACTTTTTTTCACAAATGATTTTCAACACACTCAAGGTGGGATTCTGCACCATTTAAAAGGTAAAATGTTGGAAGATAAATGGCCCCCAACCACCAAATTATTTTTGTCCCACAACTTCCCATTGCCTCCATCTCATGCACTTATTAATCTCTGTGTGGCTCTTCTCTATAACTGTCTAAACCAACATGGCCTCGGATTGCTGTTGATTTGATCCTATTGTTTCCTCCACAGGCACCACCAGGCCACTATTATACACACTGCACCAGCCAGTCATCACCACAGGCACCACCAGGTCACTATTATACACACTGCACCGGCCAGTCAACACCACAGGCACCACCAGGCCACTATTATACACACTGCACCGGCCAGTCATCACCACAGGCACCACCAGGCCACTATTATACACACTGCACCGGCCAGTCATCACCACAGGCACCACCAGGCCACTATTATACACACTGCACCGGCCAGTCATCACCACAGGCACCACCAGGCCACTATTATACACACTGCACCGGCCAGTCATCACCACAGGCACCACCAGGCCACTATTATACACACTGCACCGGCCAGTCATCACCACAGGCACCACCAGGCCACTATTATACACACAGCACCGGCCAGTCCCTTCAGACTGCCTGTCCCTGTGATCTCACAACCACAAACAGTTTCACAAACACTCAGGAGCATGTGGTCCCTTAACAACAGGCAGTAGTGGCATCTCCATGTCCAAATTGAAATGGAAATCCAACTTTGTTCTCATCAGACAACTCTATTGTGTGATTTCAATGTCGGCTCAGTTGTTCAATTTCATTCGAGCAAATGGGTGAAATGATCCACCACAATGTGATATGGTGATATATGTGTGCTACGATATACGAGATGACATGACACCGGCGTCACAACAAGTTAACCTCACCCGTCAACCTCCTCCCTCCCTCATTATCCTAGCTACCCCTCCTCAACCCAACAGAAACACAGATGGTTTTGGAGTGTTTGCTAAATCCTGCAGCACAAACAACACAGCAGCCACCTCAGCAGCAAACCCACATCCCTCCTACTGTCCTGTGTGTGTCTCGCTGCTGATGTACAGATTAGCCCAGAACATGGCAATGTGGAACAGCAGGAGGGAGGCAAGAACCAAGACTTAAGCTCAGCTGCAAAGCACATCGGAAAACCAGACTTGAGCAATAATATCACTATCATCTCCCTTTCTATCCTTGTATGTTTCATTACAAAGACAGCTGGGAAACGGGTTAAGATGTGCTGACTCGGCTCTCCATCACACAGAACAAAGCTCCACTTAAAGATCCACTTCTACCATCAGCTGTAGCCTTTTAATATATGTACGGTATAAATTACTTATTACATCGCTGCCTTTGAAGTAGGATGCTTCCATTCTGGCACTATTTTTATCCGGTGTCGCAAAAGTAACACAAAAAAAAGGACTTACTTTTCTATAACGCCGACTCATCCTTGAGCCTCCCCCTCCCCATACTGTTACCCCCCCCCCCCAATCTGTAGTCCTAAGAACTCTTTGCCCTCACACAGGATCAAAGCAGTGAGAAATTAGATTCCATTCCAAACCAATGAGAGCAGCCTCTCCCCCCCTAACAACACGTTCCGCATAAAATCACAGCTTTTTTTGTTTGTTTGTTTTCCTAGAACCTGCAAATCTGCAAGCCTCAATTCTTCTCTCTCTCTCTCTGCCACTTTCTCACTCTCTCTCTCTCTGATTTTAGGTGTCTTGTGATCGTTTACTTGGAGAGAGTATTGTTCCTATGCCACCAACCCGAAAGCACTCATAATCCCAAAATAAGGTAATTACTCAAATGAACTGATGCCTTTGAAGTGGGGAGAGAGATTTTGTCAAAGACACACCATATTGCTTTGAGTTTTATTTGAAGTAGGTCGCAATGGTAATGAGTTTGAGTCACTGGCCTCAGAGGATGCACTTTTATCACAAAGACACCACCATCTTCATTAATTTACTCAAATCAACATATTGCACTGTAAACATGTAATTTGAACCAAATGAAAGACAACTAAAGGCTTGTTAACAGACCAACCTGGTCTCAGAGCATTTCGTATTATTCTGAACGGAAATCCTAGACACTCCATTTAGTATGATGTTACATTTCTTATGGTATGTATTCATTTGCGGATGTCATTCACCCATTTTGTATACGTTACGAATTTCAATTAAATTTCAATTTATGAAATAGCAAAACGTACAATATGTTACCAATATACAAAGCATATGATATGTTAAAAATTCTAGCTAGGTGGCTAACGTTAGCTACCTCGCTAAATTTAGCTAGGCTAGGGGTTCGGGGTTATGGTTAAGTTTCAGAGTTAGGTTAAAGGGTTAAGGTTAGGGGCCGGGTTAGCTAACTTGCTAAGTAGCAAGTAGTTCAAAAGTTGCTAATTAGCTAAAATGCTAAAATTGTGCGTGATGATTCAAACTCGCAATCTTTGGCAACCATGTCACGCCCTGACCTTAGAGATCCTTTTTATGTCTCTATTTTGGTTTCTATGTCTTCTATTTCTTTGTGGTTGGCCGGGTATGGTTCTCAATCAGGGACAGCTGTCTATCGTTGTCTCTGATTGGGAACCATACTTAGGTACCGTTTTTCCCACCTGTGTTTGTGGGAGGCTGGCTTTGTTTAGAGCACTTTGATGGTGAGCTTCACGGTTTGTTTTTGTAGTGCTTATTGTTTTGTTTGGCGTCATTTGGATTAATAAAGGAAATGTACGCTCACAACGCTTCACCTTGGTCCGCTCCTTCCAAAAGCCGTGACAAACCACCCCGATCCAACCACCCTCATTTAGTTCTTTCCTTAAGTGACCGTCTTCTGTAACTATACCAAACATAACATATCATACTAAATTGAGTGTCATGGATTTACGTACAGAATAATACAAAATGCTCTGAGGCCAGGTATGTAGGCATGCATGCTTGGGTTGGGCGGTATCTAAATTTTCCTACCATCAAAGTTTCTGTTCCATCCCAGGGTATTCGGTATTATCGGAAATGCACACAAGGGGGAAAATTTCAATGTTTTATTTTTACACACAAAATTATTTAGGCAACGGGGATCTTCATCCAGGAGGAAACTGAATGTCTCTAGTCTGGGTACCAGTCTTTTAGCTAACATTCCACTCCTTGCCACACCATGTCATTGCAAGAGACTGGCCTTTCGGCAATCTCAACATTCGATATGCAGTTGGATTTAAGGCAGAGTTGGTTGTTGAAAATAACATTAATATTTTCCATGACAACATGTTGAGCCTTGAAAATAGCTGTTAGCAAGACAAGTTGTTGTATTTTGAGGCTTAAAATCAAAGCAAATAGGTTATGTGGTTTGCAGTATGTATTTAGAGAATTTAGAGCTAGAATCTTTTGACAGACTGGTTTAGTCTGGATAAACAAAAAAATGGATACCAACGTGTTCTGTGGAGAGAAAGTGATTGAATGCCAATATTTGGGTAATTGTTGTTATTGGATGATCACTGTGACTGTTATCGAATCAGGATCAACTCCTCTGTTCTCCTTGAGTTCATTAATGATAGAATGTTGATGTTTGAATATGGCAGAAAGGTCAGGCTCTTTGGCAATGACAAGGAGTGCAAGGAATTGTTAGCTAAAGCAACTGGTACTCAGGCTGGAATGTCTCTGCTGTAACCAAGAAGTTTAGTCTTGACATCTAGACACTTAGCTAGCAAGACAGCAAACAACATCATTTATTCGACACATCTTAGATTTCTTACAGTTATACATATATTTATAAACAGTGGTCGGTATTGAAAATCATACTGTAGGTATTACAGAATACCCCAGTATTCGGTATAAAACAGTATATCGCCCAAGCCTAGAGCTCGCACAAATTACTCACACGCGCATGCAGACACACACACACACACACACACACACACACACACCCCTCCTAAACCTTTATAGTGCCTTATAAAATAAATGTCAGAATGTTTTAGCTGAATCCCAGAGGCAAATGCCAGTCACATATTAGCCATCTGACAACTGGTAACATAAGTGTCCAGGGGACCCGAAGTCTGGTCCTGGGGACAGCAGCAGGACACAGGTCATTAGTGACCAGCAGCCCACTGGGCACTGTGACTGCACCAGGCTGCAAGGTGACAGGGCCATCGCTGTGACATGCAAAGCTGGGCCATCGCTGTGACATGCAGCGCTAGGCCAGCCAGTAGTAGGACCAGCCCCACTACTCCAGGCTCTGGGATCAGCACACACAGCACACTGAGGCAAACGCTGCTCCTCTTTGCATCATCTGACCCCGAGGAGCAGGTTGGCTGATGTTGTTCTGCACAGCTCCCCCTACAGAGCCCCACAGTGGATGCGGCAATACCCTGCAGCACTGACGCACACCACAAATAAACATACATGTGCTAGGCATTGTCGGTCTTTCCCTCTCATACTCCCCCCACGCACATACGTATGATGCACATTTACTTGGCTGTACTGTACGTAATGCCCAAATCAGACATGAGCATGTACTCACTTCACTTAACACAGAAAAAAACACTGCCTTGAAAAACCAAAGTGTGCTCCTTCCTTGGACAGTCCAAGGATAGTCAGTGATACACACACTCCAGTATTCATGAAGAACAGGTATAATCGAGCCTCTCCAACCAAAAGGAATTCATTAATTTTTCTTCACTTATGAACCATGTTCTCTTTTCTAGTTGTAAACGAGATCCTTAGTGTTTAAATCATTAGTGTTTTTCCTACATTGCTAATACATTTATTACAAGTGTCATCAACCCAGCACTAACTATTCCCCTTTCGGCTAATCCATACACTGATAACAGTGAATGTCTTGGTAGGGTATTGCTCATTTTGACTTATTAAGTCAAACGCCATTAAGTTCAAACGCCTATGCCCCACATATAGGCTGTCTAAGAATATAGCTTTAGAGTATTATAATAACCAAGTTAACCATATTTACACCTCTGAGAGATTTATAGTTTGGAGCCCACATAGTACCCTACATTTCCAACAATAAGCTAGCCTTATGTATAACCTTAACTCTCCAAGCAGCTCTCTCTCACTACCTCTCTCTCCAGCTAGAACTTGGCAGATGCTTTGAGAAGGGATGCCTCCGTGTGGTGAGGGCACATATCAGAATACATCAGGGCCGGGGACCTCACGATATGATATTATCATGATACTTAGGTGCCAATACAATATGTATTGCAATTCTCACAATTCTATATGTATTGCGATTCGATATCGAGATGTTTATTTTGATCGGCCATGAAAATAAACGTGATGAAAACATGTTGGTTCACTATTTAAAAAGAAGACGGAGAACAAGCTATAGGATGACAAAGCAAGTTTTTTGGAGTCAAATATTGATATAATATCATCCAAAACAAATATTGTGATATATAACTCTATCAATCCCCCCCCCCCAATAACTAAAATATATTAGAGTAATACACTATGAATTGGACCGTCCAGCATGTCAATTAGTAATAGCATGATCTGCCTTTGAGACATGGGCACTGAGTTGACCTGAAAAGAGGCAGAGAAGGAAAATAGCAGCTCTGCTAAATAAGAATATTGCCTAGTGACACGATACACAGACAGGGATGAATACACTACTACGTAGATAGTAGTTATGAGAAAAAGAGGCAGGACTGTTGCAGCCCTGTAAAGATGGAACACGCTAATGAGTATGTGTCTAAAGTATTCTTTTCATATATATCAAGCTCCCTGAAAGCATTTATGTAAACACTTTATGTAGGCCAAACAAGAGCTGTGGAAATCCACTGTAAAAAGAAACAAAACATTAGCAGCCAAAATCCAGAACATATAAAAAGTATATATCTTTCAAATTCAAAACCCATCACAGGGCATGTCCTAAAATAGATATAGAAGATGGTGCAATACATGTTGATGATTAGTACATCAGATTCTCAGTGGGAGATGAAAATATGGTTACATATACATTTTCCTGAGACTGACAATTACCCGAAGAATGCTAAAACACAAATATAATAACAGGTGGACTATATCGGAAAAATGCTGATTATTTGAGGAAGAATGTAGAATAACTTAGCATTTTAAGCTGCCAACCACTCCCCCTTACTTTGATTGCAATCAGTTGTTCTGGGAGTGTCCCTGGACTCCATTAAAACGTCACGATTATTCTAACAACAAAATCAAACAACGTTCATCAACCTAATTAAATGCACACACACACATTTAAAATGCCCTTAAGAGTGTAGATGATGCACAATTTCGAACACATATTAAAACGAAGTTCATGAATTGTATATAGATTACATAAGACGCTTCAATTATGATAAAAGGGGGATACATTGTTTATGTGATGTAAAATAAAACAATTATAGAAAATGCAACCAGGTGTTGCTAGATGAAGCCCTAATACATAATAGATTGCCTACAGCTCGAATCCTACACGACATCCTAAAAAGCAGATGTTGGAATGATTTATTCCAAAAGACGCTGACATTATCATGGGATGGGAGTCAGAATTCAGAACCAAAATTCCGTTCCAAAAGACTCAACGGGATGAAATAGGAGATCTCACGACAGATGCACCCCATATGTCAACCAACTTTAAAACCACATTCAGAGGGAACACACAAACCGCCTAATATTATTTTAACAGCATCCAGGCATAGTTGAATGAGCCACACACAGCAAGAAAGATAGGTCGATTTATTCGGCTTACCTTTGCTTTTCACCATGCTGCGAACTCGGTTTCTTCTCTACTCATGCAAGGGAGGTATACATTTTTCCAGCATCAGCAAAGAGAGCCGTGTTCCGTGTCGGCTACACAGACGTGCACCAAGAGAAGACAGTGAAAGGCGCGAAACTGAGGTTGTTAGCATCCGCGGCAGTAGCTTTGTCTGGTTGCTGATGTGTTTGCATCGAAACGAACAGACAGACATCCAACTTAAATCTTCAGCGCTACAGTGCACTAACGTTACCATGAATTACGCGCAGGCAAACTGACAAAGAGCCATGCAGTTAGTGTCCAGTACAAATGTTGCAGAGGGGCGGGCTGGTGCGTAAAGGTGAGCTCATGGTGTCATTATAGGGTGTGGATTTGTCTGTACCTCCTGTATGGTCAACTAGGCAACTCCTATCTCTCTCTTTGTTATGCTGCCTTTGCAGCAAGTGTCTCAGGTATACATTTAGTGCCATTATGCTCTCGCTATGGGGTCAGTCAAATTGTGTTTAGATCATCATGCCATGCACCATAGGGCTTTTACGGATCCGTCGCCAGCTCTCCACTCCTACAGTCTACACACACACACACGATTATGAGCCTTTAGAATACCCTCCAGTGTGCGGTATTGTACAGCTGACATGGCAGTGTCCCTCTAGTATGGGTGAATTCTCCATGGCACGCTGCAGTTGCCTAGACAGACTGGGGAAAAGGGTGGTTTTCATGTTGAGAGTCTGGAGGGTGCCACCCATATAGATTGCCATCACAGATAGGCTATCATCTCCCCGATTCCTTTACATTTTATATAACAACCTTCTTGCCTGTGTGTTTACCTATATATTCATGTACAATATATTGCTGAATATTACAAACCATGTCCATGAAATCAAATGGATCAATAGTCCAGAAGTAGATTCATCTGTGTCTGCTAAACCAGTTCCAAACCACTGTCTCTGTAGTCCAGAAACACAGTATTCTAAGGCTAATCAGTGCATTTGATAAAATTGTAGTTCTTGATGTATGCTATAAAACCAGATTCAAGCCTAGTTCTGGAAATAATAGCCTATCTGTTGTTCATTCAGTGTGTGTGTGTGTGTGTGTGTGTGTCTAAAGTGAGATTGAGATGATAAAATCTGTACAATGTCCATTGTTCTATCTTTAGACCACAAGAGATTAACAAAAAGGAAACTTACACCAAGGACCCACTTACAGGCACAGTGCCGCTTTACTTCGGTTTCAACAGCTTTGTGCTATGAGGTGAGGAAATATCATTGTCAACTACACTTTCCTCCCTTTTAATATTTTTGTTGTGACACTAAGCATAGAGCATCAACCCACAGTTAAGTGAGAATAAGAAGTGAGAATAAGTAGTAATCTAATTAGTGCTAATTCAGAAACTGTCTTTGCTAAACCCGCATTTCTGGGCAGCTCTGTTTACTGTGTGGCAATACTTTGACTGCTTCCAGGAGCCTCCCTTTTGTACAGCGACACTACAAAGCGCCAGCGCTTCCCACGCATGGGCATCCGTCCTCATTAACCACGGCAGTTCTCGACTGCCAGAGCTCACAAAGAGCGCCATGGCGCAGAAACTCGGCTGTGCCACAGAAACACGCCCGGCACTGGAGAGTTGGGGTTGAAACAGAACAATAGTAGAGGCAGAGAGAAAGAGGGAGAGAGACAGAGAGAAGGAGAGAGGGGGAAATAGAGGGAGAGCGAGAGAGAGAGAGAGGGAGAAATAGAGGGAGATAAGATGTGGAGGCTGTGTTCTGCCCTTTGTTGTTTCCCCGACAGGAAAAAACACATGGAAATTGGGGAAGAAAATTGATGAAAATGCATCTGTATCCCAGAGGCCCCAAACCCTGGACCCAGCTGCACTCACACTCACACTCCACAGCCTTACAGAGCTAAAACAATGGAGGCAGACCTTTGTTTAGCTCACAGCATTCAAAGCTGCAGGCATGCAGATTGTACAGTACGTCACCCAATAACAAAGGCAAAACACACACATGTGCACATACTACACACAAGCACACACACAAAAACGTACACACAGTGACACCTAAGACACTCTGGGCTCCCTCCTGAGATTGTGTAGCCCTGCTAAAACATGCTGTCACTCGCAATTCTCCCCGGTGCCCCTTAGAGGTGAGAGCTGGCCTTTCCCCTCTCACAGCATACTTAAATGAGAGAAAATGAAAGAGCCCAGCCCAACTCTATGGGGTTTCTTCACACTAAGCTATCAAGGCTCGCTCCATGAACACATCAACAAACAGTTTAACCTTAGCCTAAAAATAACAGGGCAAAAACACAGCTCACACACATACATGCATGCACAAACACACGCATGTGCACGCATACACACACACACACACACACACACACACACACACACACACACACACACACACACACACACACACACACACACACACACACACACACACACACACAGGCAAGCATACGCACGGACACACACAGAAACACATACACCCAAGAGGGCCATTTATCAAAAAATGACATAAAATCCATTTCAATTCTATTAGAATCTGCTGCAGTATGATACTGTATATACACACCAGTATTATTTCACCCAGCAATCCCTTCTGACTCCACCTATTGCCAGCATGAACCTCTCCATGCCTCCACTCTGTGTTTTCATCCTTCCCCCAAATACACCAAACAAAAATATAAATGCAACATGTAAAGTGTTGGTCCCATGTTTCACCCAGCCACTTCGCACAGCCATTGAAGAGTGGGACAACATTCCACAGTCCACAATCAACAGCCTGATGAAGTCTATGTGAAGGAGATGTGTTGAACTCCATGAGACATATGGTGGTTACACCAGATACTGACCAGTTTTCTGACCCACACACCTACCTTTTCTTTAAGGTACTGTATCTGTGACCAACAGATGCCTGTATTCCCAGTCATGTGAAATCCATAGATTAGGGCCTAATGAATTTATTTCATTTGACTGATTTCTTTTTATGAACTGTAACTCAGTATAATCTTTGAAATGATTGCATGTTGCGTTTATATATATTTTTCAGTATAGTAGAATACATTCTCCAAATTGTGTCTGAACAGATAATATAATATTTTAACTATCCCCTATGGCCACCTTAACACACATATCAATAGTTTAAAAATGCAGAAAACTATTCACTGCTTCACCCAAAGCTGAGAATTGATTTGCACCACAAACAATAACAGACGTTTTCCAATTTGTTGATGCAAACGATTTCAGAAAGCAATTAGGCATTTTTCCCCGAAACATATTCAAATTAGTTATTTTCTCCTCTCGTAGGGATGTTTAATCATGAGCACTTTTAATCAGGTGGGCTGGCAGATAGGTCTCGATCACCATCATGTATAAACTGGAAATAAAGACAAAGACCCGCATTTGTTTCAATCAGAGTGGAACAAAGCCCTGTGTCGCTTCCAAATTCGACTTAGGGGTGCTCAGCATTTCAATGGGAGAAAGTTTGTCCCACATTATGTAAAAATGAATTTCTTGACGTGAGTTTGTGCCCCCAGGGGGAGTGGGCTGTTTGCGGAGGAGCAGTGACTGGAACCAGAACATTATCCACACTAATGAACCTCTCAGGTGTTCACAGGATCCAGGGATGGGAAGGGGAAGGATGGGAAATAAAAACAGGGTAAACACAGCAGGAACATTTGAGCAAAAGCAGTGCAGTTACACTATGGCCCTGTAAATCCAGTCAGTTCAGAAAGCTATGCATTCCAATGAACACGTTTCATGTCCAATTCAAAAAGGAATGGACAACACCCTCCTGTACAGACAGCTGTAGTGCTGGTTCTGGACTCTCCTCTATCTGTCCTTGTCACTCCAGAATACACACACACATACACATACACATGAAACCATCACGTACCTTTGCTGCATATGGACTCAACCCGTTGGAAATGAATGTTACACTGTTACAATGCCACAACGACTACTGCTTAATTGCTATAACAAATTAAGAAGGGGATTACATTTTAATCCTAAAAATAATATTTCAAGGGCAATGGATCCTGACCTGTGATTTTAATTGTTCACTGTAGATTATTTTTCACAAAAGCCATTGGAAAGCTGGCAATGTTGATAAAAAAAACAACATATCTCTAATGTAATGTTAATTTCAGAGATATGAAACATAACAGTTGCGTCTATCTGTCCTCTACAGCATCTTGCTCTCCTTGCCGGAGTCTGTTTTTTTAATACAGGTGGGCTCTCAGTCATGCTCTGCATTCTCTTTTATGCCCCTAACTCTGCAACACACTCCCATTCTAGGAAGTGTGTCTGTCAAAACAGCACCGCTGGGTATTATCCACAGAGAGAGCCTTTGAAAGTGCACCAGATCCATCCTCCCTATTACTTCTCTCAGTAGGAAGTGGAGGAGACGGAAGAACATTGGTGCAGTGTCAGCAAGCGGATTGTTCGCATTTCCCCCAAAACCTATCCCCACAGGTGTGTCAGTCTGTGTTTAAATTCTCGTTATCTGCCTCGCTCTACCTTTTGTTCTATGTGGCGTGCCGTAACATTTACTTTTGGTGGGATTGGTTTGTTTACATTTCATGTGTGTGGAGTAATTCCTCTTTTCAAGCCCCTTACCATGCAAAATGTCCTTGCTGTGAACTGCTCCCCCAATCAAATGTCACAGGAAAGACTCCCCCTCTTTCTCTCTTTCTTTTAAATTGAATATTTACATCAGATAACCTGACCTAATTTGGTTTCTAGCTGGTCGCCCCCAATGAAGTCTAAATGCAGTTATCAGCAATGTTTCAGTAAACAGCAGCAACGGTCTGATAGCACACAACAGTCAAGTAAAAACATGGACATTTGCATGTATTCAGGCTGCATTAGCTGTTGTCATACAGAACTGAATTACGTAACTTGCATCCACAGGCCACGTAGACCAGACCACCACTGAGTACCTAATATTGTTGCCGCCCAATAGTTCAAGCTTGTGAGGAATAGAGAAGGACAATTTATGCAGTTTATGACTTTACTCAGTACTATGAGTTCCCCTGTACCAGGGGAGTACGGCTCCAGTCCTGCAGTCTACAAGTCCATGCTAGGTAAAGCTCCGCCTTATCTCAGTTCACTGGTCACAATGGCAACACCCACCCGTAGCACGCGCTCCAGCAGGTGTATCTCACTGATCATCCCTAAAGCCAACACCTCATTTGGACGCCTTTCCTTCCAGTTCTCTGCTGCCTGTGACTGGAACGAATTGCAAAAATCGCTGAAGTTGGAGACTTTTATCTCCCTCACCAACTTTAAACATCTGCTATCTGAGCAGCTAACCGATCGCTGCAGCTGTACATAGTCCATCGGTAAATAGCCCACCCAATTCACCTAACTCATCCCCATACTGTTTATATTTATTTGCTTTTCTGCTCTTTTGCACACCAGTATCTCTACCTGCACATGGCCATCTGATCATTTATCACTCCAGTGTTAATCTGCTAAATTGTAATTATTCACCTACCCCCTCATGCCTTTTGCACACAATGTATATAGACTCTTTCTTTTTGTTCTACTGTGTTATTGACTTGTTTATTGTTTACTCCATGTGTAACACTGTGTTGTTATCTGTTCACACTGCTATGCTTTATCTTGGCCAGGTTGCAGTAGTAAATAAGAACTTGTTCTCAACTAGCCTACCTGGTTAAATAAAGGTGAAGAAAATAAATAGAAATAAAAGGTCTGCTGCTTTCATCGTTTCACATTTCAATCAGCAAAATGATAAGGCATGGGAAACCAGGTTTGATTACCATCCAATCAATGCCTGCCACTGATCAATTATGTGCTGAGGCTAAACAAAAACCAGCAGACATTGCAGTCCTACAGGAGTGGAGTTGTATATTCCTATTCTATGTCATTGCCAATACTTGTCCTATAGACATCTGAGGTGGTAGGAGGGAGGGTCGGTAGCAGGAGGAGAGGCAAGGCAAGCCAATGTACGGTTTTACTTGCTTGCTTTCCCAATATCCTCGTATTCATGCTCAGAGAGCCCCGATTTCTCCCTCAAAGTATCTGTCCCTGTTCATTAAATTTCACTTAGCAGCTAAGGACCATCAGAGGTGGAGCCACTGAATCATGGCCCTCTATCTGGAATTGGCGAGAAAAGCGAAGCAGCGGGAGGGTTCCCCCAGTCACTCAGGCGGATGGCCAGTCCCTGAGCTTATTAGGGAGAGGAAAAGGGAGGGAGGCTGAATGGAGAAATGGAGGTGCAGGCTGACAGAAAGCTCCAGAGACAGGGAAGGGCACAGGGAGGAAGGGTGTGTGTGTGTGTGTGTGTGTGTGAGCTACACTGAATTAACCACTGTGAATGTGTGAGTTCTTGCTGCCAAGTGCCGTATGGAGGTAGCAGAGCAGCCAGGAGGTCGTTGCAGAGGTAACGGGACGACTTATGCTGCCGGAGGCAAGCTAAGGTGTAGGTGTCATTTTTCCAGCTATGATGTAAAGAGATGGCTATGCAAATGGGGGAACGAGAGAGAAATCAACAGGAAAAAGTGTTGAACGTTCTTTGTTTGTGATGGAACTGTTGAAAATGTTTATTTTGTTGAGGATTATTTTTCACATAAATTATATTCCATTTCCACTGTATGCTGTCCTTGAACCTGGGGTTCCACTCAGTTTTCCGAACCCAAAAGCATAGTCAGTGTACAGCGGCATTGTATCCGTTGTGTAAAAGTTCCGCAATGAATTTTGACCGTGCAACTTTAAAGTCAGAAGAAAGTTAAGTCATTGACAGTTTGCACAGTGCAATATATCAGATGAATTGAATTCAGCTATTCTAGCCAGTCCGGACAGAGAGGTGTGTGTGTGTGATTAACCCCGCTGTTGTCCAATGAGCCTGTGTGCATGGTACACACACACCATCCTCCCACCCATCCCAGTGTCATTAAAAGGAGTGAGTCACCAAGCTCACCTGCGCTACACTCCTGCTGCCAGCTGTTAATAAAGTGCTTATTGGATTACCTTCCCTCTAATGAAGTAATTTAATCAGGGGACACAAAGCACGAGTAAGCCCGGTTCCTCCAGGACAACTAATGTCCACCTCTGGTCTAAAGCTCAATATCTGGAGCAAGACAGATTGATTTGATTGACTAATCTTACTTAGAAGAGCAGTCATGTCCATGCTGCCATTTTGGGTGCAGGATCAGTGACTGGAGCCAGGAAAGGAATATGCCAGGGTAGACTGATACCGACATGGTCAGTCTGGACACAGATGCTCTCTGGCATTGGATATTCGGCCCGACAAACGCTTCAACAGTTCTTCTCATCTCAGCCACTTCCCCTGCAACAAAGGCTCTGGAACTGTAGGCCGACACAAACAGCATATGGAAATACCTCTGTGTTATGTAAAAAATAATGCAGATACCGTGTGAGCCACTGCTCCACATCAACAGGCAAATGTCAAACAAATCAGAGCTAAACCCACACATATGTCTCCACACCCTGTTAAGAAGACATTAAATCACCTTAAAGGCTTTTCAAATAATGCAATACACATTATTACAATACAATTAAAGTAATGTGTTTACTCCTTCAATATTTATTTGGAAATGCCTCCTGTTTCCTACAAAGACTGCCAGTGCACCAGAGCGGCTGCCATCTAGGTCTAGCCGGCAGCTTTGAAACGTTGCAGGACCGTGTCCTAAGTTCCCATGCTGCCCCATCCACCCAGGGAGGGGAAGTGAACCCGAAGATCTGAGACAGGATCAGGAGAAGCAGCGAGACACACTGTGGAGAATCAGATTACTGGCACTGCTCTGCCAGAGTCCTGCCCCTGTTTTATCCCATTACAGCAATATGTCTGAGTACTGGATCCTCTTTCTGCAGCAATTACAAAACCTTTGGAGAGATAAAATGCCCAGTTCCTCATGGCAAACGCCATCCATCAAACATTTAGCTTCCTGAATGTGAAAGACTTTTTGTGGTTCCCTGCTCACATTTGTAAACTGCGTGGTTTCTCCACAGCGAGGACTTCCATTCACTGTCACATTATCTTCCTAATGGATGTTTACATATATCTTGTTGCTTTCTATCAACACATGCATATACAAACAACGCAATACACAACAATGCAAACCCTACTACAAATATCATAAATATATGAAAGCATTCCAGGTTTAATGGCTTACACAGCACAACAGATCAACATGTCTAAAAACTTTACAGTTTCCTACACATATTTTCAGTGGCGCATGATTTGTAATAAATCTCCACTGGATGGAAAGGAGTGGAGTGTCAGGATACAAAGTGGCTTGCCCTAGGCGTCGATAGGAGAAGGGGAGAGAGGGAGAGAGGGAGGGATGGATGGTGGGGGGTGGGTGGGGGGGGGGGTCGATGGAGTGAGGGGGCTGTAACACAGCCAGGTTGGTTGAGAGAGTGACACTGAGGGGAGCCAGGCGGCAGGGCTGATGAGATAGGATATGATGTGCCCTTGCCAGCTGTGAGAGTTTAATTAAAACCTGGAGTCACACCGCCACACACAGAGAGAAAGGGAGGGAGAGACAGAGAGAGAGAAAGAAGAGAGCGAGGGGCGGTGAGACAAAGAGAGACTGGGGGGGACAGACAGACAGAGGGAGATGAGAGAGAGAGAGAGAGACAGAAAAGGGGAGAGGGAGAGCAAGATAGCATGCCAGAGAGAGACAGATGAAGGGAGAGAGAGGAGGACACTCCAAAACAAATAGGTAAATTAGAAAGGGAGCGTAGTGGGGCTGGGGTGCTAGGTTGTTAGCGACATTGTGACGTCAGAGAAAGTGCAGCACATTGCACATTAAGGACAGTGATTCACTCCCCTGGTATCTCGCTGCTGACTCCAGGATGTTAATAAGGGCCTGTGATGGGGCTTGTTAGTGGCTAACGAGCCATGGCACTGATGTCACCCCGCGGACCAAAAACAGGGAGAATACAGTCTCCCACACCTTTGGAGCCAGAGATAGATGGGCTTCTTGACGGGTAGTCCTGTCACACACGGATTCAAAGTGGTCTGTCTGTACCCATGCAAGCGTTAGCTGATTCTCGGGAAAGAGAATCAAGATCCAAAGACTGGTGTTGAGACCAGTTTGTGAAATCAAAGACGTGACAGATACAACTGCCATTTACCTTTGAGTATACTGTACACCTATGTACTATATGTGTACCTGGGAAACAGGACACTGCTCTCGGGAAGTGTTAGTGAGAAAAATCTATCCATCAACAACCTGTTCCAACATGTAACAGTCATCTTGTCATCTTACAGTCCTAACACAGCCTTCCAGCTGAGCGAGTGATGGAGAGAGAGAGACAGAGGAAGAGAGGAAGAGAGAGAGATAGAGAAAGAAATGACAGGGCAAAGGGCAGGATTACAAGAGACAGACTGAGGAGAGAAAATAGGACAGAATCTAAAGGGTACAAGAATAGGCAAGATCTATCTAGTGACGCACTGACCCTGAGGCCAGAATGGAGGATAGAGGGTGAGAGAAAGTGGGGGATGAGGGAGACAGGAGAGAGAGAGAGAGAGAGAGAGAGAGAGATATGAAGGCGAGAGTGGGAGTGAGAGGAGAACGGAAAAGGAAGAATTTGAGGAATACATTTGAGGGTCTAATAAGAGAGGTGACCTATCGATCATGTGGAGGGAGAAGTGGGAGGAAGGCATGGTGGAGTGGAGTTGGCTGCATGATAGGGGTTTTGCGAGAGAAGAGCTAGAGGATGATAAAAGGAGGGGGGGGTTACTGTAGAACAACTGCAAAGGCCCAATGCCGTCCAAATGAGCCGAATCAGGAATAGCCTCACAAAAAGGGAAAGTGATTTATTATCTGACAATATCTGTCTGTAATGCTTCCCTCGCTCCTTTCAACCCTGTCCGTTTTTAACCACCGTTGCCAGATGCGGATAAGCGACACCGACATTGACGACTCATTGTGTGGCAAACTCCCACCACTCAGCGACAATGACAAGGACCTGGGACTGTCTAGTGTAGAGGTGAGAAGAGATCAGTCAACCAATGATTAACCACACTTGTCGTCACTATCATTACAACTGCGACTGAATGTCATTGACCACAACTGTCATTGTTTTGACAGATGTAAACAGTACATTTCAGGTGGACAATGAATCCATTTAGTTATGCTGGACAAGTCACTTGGGTGCCTCTGATAGCCTGTTGGTCATATGCATGTTTACAGACTGCGATTCAAAACGTCCTTCTCTATTCTTTCATGGAGGGTGATTGTGGCAATCCGCTCTCTCTCAACCTCGCCATCTCCTTTCAGTCTCTTTTTGAACACATCTTAATAATAAATGAGCACAGCATTCACTCCACACTGAATGTAGCAGATCCGACTAAAGCTCACAACTAATACTTTGTGTTTTCTCACTGAATTTCCCCATTATCGTATCTGAAAGATTGCGTTCTGGACCGGCGTGGAGTAAGGGGGGAGGTTGGTGCATGTATACTGCATGTACAGTATTTATAGTGCAAAAGGAGCATCATTCGATCACACAGTCTTTGGACCACCGTAGACCATCACATGTAAGCCACTCCCCCCCCCTAATTGGTCTTTTGAACAATCAGATCGTCTGCCAATAATCAGGCTGCCTGTGTAAACGCACCCAGTGAAGTTCAGGGATGTTACCTGGCCACCCAGATAGAACTCCTGCAGCGTCACATACACAACGAGAGAACAGTAGGCCAGGTGACACACACACACACACACAAAACACAGCAGAGCTATTTCTGCCCCACGATTTATGGACTGTCAATATGAGCACTGTGCTGGGGGAGAGAATCCAATTACCTTATTTGGGTGGGGTGTGCTGTGTGAGGGTAAACAGCTCAGCTAAAACAGTAGCAGGCACATCAAACCGCACATCAACAGCAACCCACTTTCCCTGCTTCCAAGGAGGTATAGAGAGGGATATCGCTCGACTGTTTGATTGGACAGCTCTGGGCCTCCAGTGAATTGAATGGCATTGGCTTTTGCTTTTTAAAAGCAGATCAATTATGAAACGCAACATTAACGGCAACAAAATGGACGGGGGGATGACTTCACCTGGGAGGATCTAGAGAGAAATAAATATAACTCTGACACTGCCCCCCCCCCCATCTCTCTCATTCTATCTCTATTTCCCACTCACTCCTCTGAAAAGAGGTGTGAGTGATGGCAAAATTCTGCAGTCAAACAACATTACAGTGAATAAATTATGCAAAGAGAGGCATAAATTACTGGGTACATCTCCAGGCATAGAATCCTGCATCAGATAAACATAAGTCTTAATTTAGAAACTGGAACACATGACATGGTATTGTTTATGGGCATCGCAGATCATCTAGTTGCTGACTTGTTGCACCACCGAGCAAAACAAAATCCATAATGGACATCTTGTAAAAACTGTCTGTCTCAATCCTACGTTTGTTTAAAATACTTTTTTTCTTAATTTCTTTTAATTTGACATTTTTTCTTCAGAGAAACCCTCCGATGCAGAATGGCTGAAGTCCCAGGGTATGACAAATTATATGGGAGAAAACCAAGGGCTAAAAATACTCAGCTGGCGCTTCATTATTGAAAAGGTAGCCATCCTCTGTCTTAGCCTACCTGTGGTGAACCACACAAGACAGAACTCATCTCAGGCCCTGGTTTATTACACTCTCCTCCCTCCGTCAGACTTAAGTCAGGGCCGGAAGGAAGCTGTGGAGATGAACTCTAATTCCCAATATTTGAGCTGCCTGACAGGGGTGATGAAAGTTGCCTTAATTAGCAGAAATAAAGTTAGCTTGGACTGAACTTTAATATATATATTTTTTATTTTTATTTAACCTTTATTTAACTAATGGGGGACAGAAAAAGAAGGAGCCTCCTCTGGTCTCTGTTCACTGTGGCCCTGGTAGCTCCTCCAGTCCTGACAGCTAAAACCGTCTCTATCAGGTGCACTACGCTCTGACAAAATCATCAGCCAATTGCTTTGCCCTCCCCATCGGCCATCAGAGGGGCGATTTAGAAGACGTGCCTTGCAATTAAAGCCTTCCTGGCACCTGCTGCCTTAATGAGATTTGTGAGCAACACTCTCCCTTCGTTTCCACCCCTGCACACCAAGGATATCTGCGAGGAGGCATTCCCCACACATGGGTCACCCAGGACTGACTCTCTCTCTCTCTCTGCCCTTGCCTTTGTGGGTTCTAACAGGCAGCATGGCAGGCAGCTCCAGACTGGAGGGAAAGACAGAGAGAGGCTAGCAGGGCTCTTCACATCAGATAGCCCCTCCAGGTCCTGTGTTGTGTTCTCTTCTCTTAAAGAGAGAGAGAGAGAGAGAGAGAACGAGAGAAAGATAAATACATGTAAAAAAAATAGAGGAGAAAGAGAGAGGGAAAGAGAGAAAGAGAGAGAGAGAGAAAGGAGGGGAGAGAGAGAGAGGAGGGATAAAGAGCGATGGAGGAGAGAAAGAGCTGGACCTGGATGCCAGACAGGTACAGCAGGCTCATTAGTGCTTCCTTAACAACAGCAGGTTCTGTTCTCACACTATGCCCACACACACATTTTCCTCTTTTAAATTCATTTAATTGATTATTCAACTTAATTTTTAAGCCCAAGTTGTATCTTCATTATTTATAAAAAGATCTGTCAGCTGTATTTTGCAGAGGGGGCACACTGAATGGTCCAGGCAATTCTCCCTATTCTCCCTAGTAAGTAATTCCTTCCAAGGTGCAATACAGAGCAAAAATATGCTAGGCAGGACGCTAGATACTCTAAGTGCCCTCAAACTCAACTCTGGACCTCGAAGGCAGTTCCACTGCATTTTTTCATTGTTCTCCTCTAATCAGGGACTAATTTAGACCTGGGACACCAGGTGGGTGCAATTAATTATCAGGTAGAACAGAAAACCAGCAGGCTCCAGACCTCGTAGGGTAAGAGTTGAATACCCCTGCTCGAGTGCGTGCCGACAGCATCGTCAGTGGAGGAGGAGATAGAGTGTCGAGTGACACGCACAGTTTGATTTGATTTTAGCTGCCGATGATGGGCAGGACTCCCAGGAGGTATGTTTGTAAATTAATTTGATCACGCTATGTAGCCTATCGATTCCTTCTTGATGAATAAATACAACAAAAATGCTGTTGTTTCTCTGTAATTCGACCCACCTAGCAATTTTATTCTGGTGTATGTGACAATTAAACTATTATTTTAAAACATTTTTAGCTATCCAGATAGATAATCTCCCAACCTCATAACTAGCTACCAAGCCATTTCAGGCTATCATTCGAGTTAGAGTAGCTAGCTTGTCTAACTATCTTAGGTGGCATGCCTGCTGGCAAGATTGCTCGACTTCATAAAACGCAGAGATTACTTTGATTCTTGGGTTATGATACTATACACCAGTGTGGCAGTTGTACTAAACTCCTAAGGCATAAAAGTTCTTAAAGGGTGACTGGACTTCTTCTTCTTATTTAGCCTCGTTTTATATTTGGTTCGTTTTAGATTTAGTTCATTAAAGCCACCGTAATTATATTTTTAAATACATTTATCTAATAAATCACTGTGTGCGTTTTTTATATTTTTTATGTCACTACAAAATATCATTTTTCTATTTTATTTCCCTGAGCCTCTTTGGACCACTGAAAGGCTCAGTCCGACTGTGTAGGTCACCAGAAGAGGAAGTAGGTCACCAGAAGAGGAAGTAGGTCACCAGAAGATGCAGGACCAGAAAAGCCTGTTTGCATGGTGGACCGTCCTCTGCGTATGAGAGGCCAAACACAGTAACGCAGTATTACTTGCTGTGTTAGGCCTGTGAAACGCATAAAGACACTAATACTTAGTATGATATCATCTTGAGTAACATCACAAAGTACATTTCATCATTGTGCAAATTATACTTTGTGATGATACTGGAGATAACTTATTATTTTTTCTTATCTTCCTTTTAAAGATTTTATTTATATATTTTTCAAACAATACAAAACATAAACATACAAAAGACAACAACGTCGTCACTCCTACCCAGACCCACATGTTCTCCCTCCTATCTCCAGTGCCTACACTACTCTACGCCTCAAATTGCACCATTTAGTTCCTCTCTGTCGCCCAAGCTCTTTCAATATTTTGATAATGAAGCACATGATTTTTTCCATTGTCTTTACAATGGAGGATTTACAGTTAAGTACAGTATATGTTTTTTCAAGATAATTGACGAGAAGAACCCATCGAGTCCAACCCATCAAGTATCTCACTGCCCCCTCATATGACATTCCTTGAAATATGCAGACAGATGGATTAAAAGTACATTTACATTGTAATACGTCTGACAGCCAACTTTCAAACTCCGCCCATAACCTTTGGACTTTATAGCATTCCCAGAAGGTATGGATTATTGAGTTATTGTGAGTTTTACACTTAAGACATGACTCTGTCGTTGTGCTGTAGAATCAGCCCTTTCCCACATTTTGTTATGTAACAGTCTTATTCTAAAATGCCTTCAATTGTTTTTCACCCCTCATCAATCTACACACAATACCCAAATAATGATGACATTTTTGCAGATTATTACAAATGAAAAACTTAAATATCACATTCACATCAGTATTCAGACCCTTTACTGAGTACTTTGTTGAAAGGAAAGCACCTTTTGGCAGCGATAGCAGTCGAGTCTTCTTGGGATCCTGACTCGTCTCGCAGTCCCTGCTGCTGAAAAACATCTGGACCACATGATGCTGCCACCACCATGCTTCATCGAAGGTATGGTGCCAGGCTTCCTCCAGATGTGACACTTGACATTCAGGCCAAAGAGTTCAATCTTGGTTTCATCAGACCAGAGAATCTTGTTTCTCATGGTCTGAGAATCTTTTAGGTGTCTTTTGGCAAACTCCAAGCGGGCTATAAATTTGCTTTTTACTGAGGAGTGGCTTCCATCTGGCCACTGTACCATAAAGGCCTGATTGGTTGAGTGCTGCAGATAGGGTTGTCCTTCTGGAAGGTTCTCCCATCTCCACAGAGGAACTCTGGAGCTTTGTCAGAGTGACCATTGGGTTCTTGGTCTCCTCCACAACCAAGGCCCTTCTCACCCGATTGCTCAGTTTGGTCGGGCGGCCAGGTCTAGGACAATTCTTGGTGGTTCCAAACTTCTTCCATTTAAGAATGACGGAGGCCACTGTGTTCCCAAGCTGACAAGGTTCTAATCTGCCATTCTGCCCCTGAACAAGGCAGCTAACCCACTGTTCCTACGCCGTCATTGAAAACAAGTATTTGTTCATAACTGACTTGCCTAGTTAAATAAAGGTTAAAAAATAGACAAATGTGCCTTTCCAAATCATGTCCAATCAATTGAATTTACCACAGGTAGACTTCAATCAAGTTGTCGTAACTTCTCAGGGATAATTAGTGCAAACAGGATGCACCTGAGCTCAATTTCTAGTCGCATAAGCAAAGGGTCTGAATACTTATGTAAATAAGTATATTTTTTAATACATTTGCAAACAATGCTTTGTCATTAGGGGGTATTGCGTGTAGATTGATGAGGAAAAAATATTATTTAATCAATTTTAGAATAAGGCTGTAAAGTAACAAAATGTGGCAAAAAGGAAGGAGTCATAATACTTTCCGAATGCACTGTACATTAGTTTTACTGGATTAAGCGTACATTTTCGTTACCTGTAATTTCATTAGTTAAGTTCCAACATTCCTTCCAACTTGTGCCAATATCAGTTATTTTTATGTCTTGGTTCCAATAGTTAATATTTTTTTCTGAGAGGTTGTAAGCTGGATAGGCTCTCTGCAAGGTTTTGTATATCTTACCTATCATACGAGTATCAAGATTGTACTGTTGTCCAAAAGATTTCAAATCAACATTTCGTGATGAAACTTTTAAGTTGCATGTATTTGAAAATATCTACATTGGTCAGTCCAAAATTGCTTTTTGAATTCTGTCATGGAAATACATGTACTTCCTATTACCAAGTCATTTAGGGTTTCTATGCCTTTAGTGTGCCATGTGGACCAATTTATCAGTGCATTCTGAAAAGCTATCCAGTAATTGTTCCATAGGGTTATGTTTTTGGGGAGTGATATTGGTTCTTGTAGAATCCTTTTCATTTTCTTACATACTGTTATACTGTTATTAACTATGAAGTTGTTAACGTTCTTAGCTTTATCCTTTGAAAATAGATAAATTATCAAGGAAACACTCTTGAAATTACACATTTTGGAATGTTTTCTGTTGTTGAAAGTAAATAAAGAAATCAGACTGCAATTAAAGGTTGTTGTCATTATTCATCGTAAACAGTGTTATAATGAAAGTCCAAATCAAAGCGTGTAAGTATGTTTCCAAGTTAATGTTTTCAAACTCAAGCTTTGGAAGGTATAACTCACAGTAAAAGGTATTTCTATTCTGATCCTTACAAAATAAGGAACACCTGTTTTAGTGAGCTTTCCTAAATCATATGATCTATCACAGGGTTATTCAACTGTTGCTCTATGAGGTCTGGAGCCTGTTGGTTTTCTGTTCTACCTGATAATTGATTGCACCCACCTGGTGTCCCAGGTCTAAATCAGTCCCTGATTAGAGGGGAACAATGAAAAAATGCAGTGGAACTGCCTTCGAGGTCCAGCGTTGAGTTTGAGCGATCTATCATAAGGCTTATACATTCATTCTTGCATTCAAAAGCCAGAAAGAGTACACATTTTTTCACAATCATATCATAGATAAACATGAGATATGTAGCTAGCTAATCATAATATACCCTCTCTTTTTCTTCTGGCTGGCTGACAAGTCTACTAATCTAATCAAAAAACAGTTCATTTGAGCTCTAATACCTAACGACAAACAATCTTGAAATTGTCAATTTGTGCATTTTATTTTGGACAGTCATGAAGGAAAACATTAGCATCAAAAAGACAAGACACAAGCTAAACCAAGTAGGCTACCTTGGTCTGTTTTGGGTGACTGACTGACTGCAGCTCGAACAACAGTCAACAGGCTACCTAAGCTAGCTAGCAATAGTTAGCTCACAGACTTTGGTAGCTAGCAATCTAGCTAACATTATTTTTTTATAACTAACCCAAGATAGGCCAGAGCCTGTCGTTTCCAATGGGAGCAAATTAATCATAGTGGGGAGAACAAGCAAGGAGTTGGGCAGAGCCAAACACGATTTAGTGAGAGACTATTGGCACGTTCTAGCATTTTTTGCATATTTCCATTAGGGAGTGCCTAGTCTGTGAAGTGTACATGTGCAATAACTCAATTTGCCTTTGAACTCCTGAAAGAAATCGTGTCTGACATTTGTTTTAAACAGCTCTTATGGAGGGCATTATCATAATTTTCATAATTTCAGTGTTAATTTGACCTTATAGTGGAAAAATCATTAAAGAAAAGTAAGGAGAGGCGTTCTACCTCCTAGAGATGAACGTACTTTGGTGCGAAAAGTGCAAAACAATCCCAGACCAACAGCAAAGGACCTTGTAAAGATGTTGAAGGAAACGGGTACAAAAGTATCTATATCCACAGTAAAACGAGTCCGATATGGACATAACCTGAAAGGCCGCCCAGCAAGAAAGATGCCACTGCTCCAAAACCACCATAAAAAAGCCAGACGACGGTTTGAAACTGCACATGGGGACAAAGATCGTACTTTTTGGAGAAATGTCCTCTGTTCTGATGAAACCAAATAGAACTGTTGGCCATAATGACCATCATTATCATTGGAGGAAAAAGGGTGAAGCCGAAGAACACCATCCTACCTGTGAAGAACGGGGGTGGCAGCATCATGTTGTGGGGGTGCTTTGCTGCAGGAGGGACTGGTGCACTTCACAAAATCAATGGCATCATGAGGTAGGAAAATTATGTGGATATATTGAAGCAACATATCAAGACATCAGTCAGGAAGTTAAAGCTTGGTCACAAATGGGTCTTCCAAATGGACAATGACCCCAAGCATACTTCCAAAGTTGTGGCAAAATGGCTTAAGGACAACAAAGTCAAGGTATTGGAGTGGCCATCACAAAGCCCTATCCTCAATCTTATAGACAATTTGTGGGCAGAACTGAAAAAGTGTATGCGAGCAAGGAGGCCTACAAACCTGACTCAGTTACCCCAGCTCTGTCAGGAGGAATGGGTCAAAAGTCACCCAACTTATTATGGGAAGTTTGTGGAAGGCTACCCAAAATATTTGACCCAAGTTAAAATTTTTAAAGGCAATGCTACCAATGACTAATTGAGTGTATGTAAACTTCTGACCCACTGGGAATGTGATGAAAGAAATCAAATCTGAAATAAATCATTCTCTCCGCTATTATTCTGACATTTCACATTCATAAAATAAAGTGGTGATCCTAACTGACCTAAGACAGGGAATTTTTACGGGGATTAAATGTCAGAAATTTTGAAAAACTGAGTTTAAATGTATTTGGCTAAGGTGTATGTAAACTTCAGACTTCAACTGTATATCTCACTAGTTCAGGGTTTTTAAGCCTCCATATATCCACTAATTCCAATATATCCATGACTTTCATGATTTCCTTAAGTGCCTGAGGGTGATAGTTTGTAGTGTGATTTCTTTTACGGTTCATAGAGGTGTTTAAAACCGCATTCAAATATCCCACTATAATAATACTGTTGCTTGTAGAGTTAATAAATTCTTATATATATTTTCAAAGAAGCTTGGTCATCATTATTTGGACCATATAGGTTAATAACCCATATCTGTTTATGGTTCAATAACGTATTTAAAATAATCCATCTACCTTGAGGATTTGTTTGGACAATTTGCACATTTGGATCTAAATTACTGTTAATTAAAATCCTCACCCCTTTTGAATTTCTTTCCCATGGGAGAAATATATTTTGTCCCCCCAGTCCTTTTTCCACAAAACTTCATCTAAAGTTGTTGAATGAGTTTCCTGTAAACAATAGATAATATATTCCTTCTCTTTTAGCCAGGTAAAAACTGATCGTCTTTTCTTATCTGCTACACCATTACAATTATAACTGGCTATACTTATTTCACCACTTACCATAATGAGACACAAGTTTCAATTATATTTATCATAATATACAGTAGCAAGAAAACGTATGTGAACCCTTTGGAATTCCAAATTCCTGGATTTCTGCATAAATTAGTCATAGAATTTGATCTGATCTTCATCTTAGGCACAACAATAGACAAACATGGTGTGCTTAAACTAATGACACATACATTATTGTATTTTTTTGTCCATATTGAATACACCATTTAAACACTCACAGTGTACTGTAGGTTGGACAAAGTATGTGAACCACGAGGCTAAAGACTTTTCCAAAGGCTAATTGGAGTCAGGAGTCAGCTAACCTGGAGTCCAATCATTGAGATGAGATTGGAGATGTTGGTTAGAGCTGCCCTGCCCTAATAAAAAACACTCACAAAATTTGAGTTTGCTATTTACAAGAAGCATTGCCTGATGTGAGCCATGCCTCAAACAAAAGAGATCTCAGAAGACCTAAGATTAAGAATTGTTGACTTGCATAAAGCTGGAAAGAGTTTTAAAAAGTATCTCTAAAAGCCTTGATGTTCATCAGTCCACGGTAAGACAAGTTGTCTATAAATGGAGAAAGTTCAGCACTGTTGCTACTCTCCCTAGGAGTGGCCATCCTGCAAAGATGACTGCAAGAGCACAGTGCATTATGCTCAATGAGGTTAATAAGAATCCTAGAGTGTCAGCTAAAGACTTACAGAAATCTCTGGAACATGCTAACATCTCTGTTGATGAGTCCACAATACGTAAAACACTAAACAAGAATGGTGTTCATGGGAGGACACCACGGAAGAAGTCACTGCAGTCCAAAAAAACATTGCTGCACGTTTGAAGTTCACAAAAGAGGGCCTGGATGTTCCACAGCGCTTCTGGCAAAATATTCTGTGGACAGATTAAACTAAAGTTGAGATGTTTGGAAGGAACACACAGCACTGTGTGTGGAGAAAAAAGGCACAGCACACCAACATCAAAACCTCATCCCAACTGTAAAGTATGATGACGGGAGCATCATGGTGTGGTACTGCTTTGCTTGCCTCAGTGCCTGGACAGCTTGCTATCATCAACGGAAAAATGAATTCCCAAGTATATCAAGACATTTTGCAGGAGAATGTAAGGCTATCTGTCAACCAATTAAAGCTCAACAGAAGTTGGTTGATGGAACAGGACAACGATCCAAAACACAGAAGCAAAAGAAGAAAATACGCCTTCTGTAGTAGCCCAGTCAGAGTCCTGACCTCAACCCGATTTAAAATGTAGCATGACCTCGAGAGCGGTTCACATCAGACATCCTAAGAATATTGCTGAACTGAAACAGTTTTGTAAAGATGAATAGTCCAAAATTCCTCCTGACCGTTGTGCAGGTCTGATCCACAACTACAGAAAACGTTTGGTTGAGCTTATTGCTGCCAAAGGAGGGTCAACCAGTTATTAAATCCAAGGCTTCACATACTTTTTCCGACCCTACACTGTGAATGTTTACACGGTGTGTTCAATAAAGACATGAGAACATATAATTGTTTGTGTGTTATTAGTTTAAGCAGACTGTGTTTGTCTATTGTTGTGACTTAGATGAAGATCAGATCAAATTTTATGACCAATTTATGCAGAAATCCAGGTAATTCCAAAGGGTTCACATACAAACATACAGTGGCAAGAAAAAGTAAACGTACCATTAAAAAGTAACATGATGATTGAGTGTCTATATACTGTAGCTGTACCATGAGGCACAACGCATCACCGGGGGCAAACTACCTGCCCTCCAGGACACCTACACCACCCTATGTTACAGGAAGGCCATAAAGATCATCAAGGACAACAACCACCCGAGCCACTGCCTGTTCACCCCGCTATCATCCAGAAGGCGAGGTCAGTACAGGTGCATCAAAGCTGGGACCGAGAGACTGAAAAACAGCTTCTATCTCAAGGCCATCAGACTGTTAAACAGCAACCACTAACATTGAGTGGCTGCTGCCAACACACTGACTCAACTCCAGCCACTTTAATAATGGGAATTGATGGGAAATGATGTAAAACATATCACTAGCCACTTTAAACAATGCTACCTAATATAATGTTTACATACCCTACATTATTCATCTCATATGTATACGTATATACTGTACTCTATATCATCCACTGCATCTTTATGTAATGCATGTATCACTAGCCACTTTAACTATGCCACTTTGTTTACATACTCATCTCATATGTATATACTGTACTCGATACCATCTACTGTATCTTGCCTATGCTGCTCTGTACCATCACTCATTCATATATCTTTATGTACATATTCTTTATCCCCTTACACTTGTGTATAAGACAATAGTTTTGGAATTGTTAGTTAGATTACTTGTTGGTTATTACTGCATTGTCGGAACTAGAAGCACAAGCATTTCGCTACACTCGCATTAACATCTGCTAACCATGTGTATGTGACAAATAAAATTTGATTTGATTTTGATTTGATATTTGCATTGCTACTAAGTAAACCTCCAATTGGTTCCCACTATTCCACCCACTAAAACCCCTCCTCATCCCGAGTTATCATCCCAATGCCCGGCAGACCACCCTCGACCCCCCGTGTTCCATGGCCCTGGAGAGACCGGGAGCCATCCTTTGAAAAGAGCACACAGTGCCACCCACAGAAAAGCAGGCCCAAACCATGATGCTGCCACCACCATGTTTGACAGTGGGGATGATGTGTTCAGGGTGATGACCTGTGTTGCTTTTACGCCAAACATAACGTTTTGCATTGTCGCCAAAAAGTTCAATTTTGGTTTCATCTGACCAGAGCACCTTCTTCCACATGTTTGGTGTCTCTCCCAGGTGGCTTGTGGCAAACTTTAAACAACACTTTTTATGGATATCTTTAAGAAATGGCTTTCTTCTTGCCACTCTTCCATAAAGGCCAGATTTGTGCAATATACGACTGATTGTTGTCCTATGGACAGAGTCTCCCACCTCAGCTGTAGATCTCTGCAGTTCATCCAGAGTGATCATGGGCCTCTTGGCTGCATCTCTGATCAGTCTTCTCCTTGTATGAGCTGAAAGTTTAGAGGGACGGCCAGATCTTGGTAGACTTGCAGTGGTCTGATACTCCTTCCATTTCAATATTATCGCTTGCACAGTGCTCCTTGGGATGTTTAAAGCTTGGGAAATCTTTTTGTATCCAAATCCGGCTTTAAACTTCTTCACAACAGTATCTCGGACCTGCCTGGTGTGTTCCTTGTCCTTCATGATGCTCTCTGCACTTTTAACGGACCTCTGAGACTATCACAGTGCAGGTGCATTTATACGGAGACTTGATTACACACAGGTGGATTGTATTTATCATCATTAGTCATTTAGGTCAACATTGGATCATTCAGAGATCCTCACTGAACTTCTGGATAGAGTTTGCTGCACTGAAAGTAAAGGGGCTGAATAATTTTTCACGCCCAATTTTTCAGTTTTTGATTTGTTAAAAAAGTTTGAAATATCCAATAAATGTCGTTCCACTTCATGATTGTGTCCCACTTGTTGTTGATTCTTCACAAAAAAATACAGTTTTATATCTTTATGTTTGAAGCCTGAAATGTGGCAAAAGGTCGCAAAGTTCAAGGGGGCCGAATACTTTCGCAAGGCACTGTATATATATATATATATATATATATATATATATATATATATATATTAAAAATTCTGTTTATCTTATTTTCTATAAATAGCTATTAATATTTATAGTAATGTAGCATATCTTTTAGTTGTCTTCTTAAATTCTTTCAATATTTGTATTTGAATTTCTACAATTTCTAGTTGGTTTGAGTTTTAAGTCATTGACATTTGGAGCTATTGACATTTAAAAATATTGTCCCATGTACATTGTGTAATTTACTTATGGTCCCTAACTAGCCCCATAGGGATATCAAATGTCAAACCAAATTGACCATGACCATTATGATTGGGTCCCTTGCAACTGTGCTCCTAATTGATGATTACTTGGGTACTGCCAGCTGTGGGCATGTGGGTAGGATTAAAATAAACCCAACCTACGGAAAAGTGTTACGGTACCCTTCATTTTTTTACGTTTCTTTTTTTTTATTTTATTTTTTTTTACATAGAATTAGGCGTAATGATTATGGCTCTAGATTGCAGGAACAAGCAGTTTCAGGTGTTTCAAAAATGCTAAATTCTCATGTACTTCATGCCCCCTAAAATAATGGATGCGTGATGCCCCTGCACACAAAGACACACAGCCCAGAAAAAGAGAGGCTAACATATAATCACCTCACCCTTTTCACTACAAAATATGTAAGGTTGAAGCCCCAGGGAATTCAGACTGGAAAATGTATTGATAGTTGTTTTCCTGTGAGATTTTTTTTTAATGCACACTAATTATCTTCCCTGGAAAAAAATGCGTGGGAAAAATGTACACACACTGTGGTGTGACTATTGATAAGGAAAACATTCAGAATGGACATCTGTTTGTTTGATGGGGCTGTTGATAAGGTGTGATAGTGATAAAGCTTGTGTCTGTCTCTTCCCCAACTGGCAGCCTATGCCAGCCAAGCCTGTTGATCAGAATGCTGGATGAACAATGTGCTGCAGCCAATGGAAGCACCTTAAAGGAGGAAGGGGAGGACCATCCTTCTCGGGGATTTTCATAAAAATAAAAATATTGAAGCATTTAAAAAGTTATACTTTTTAGAAAAAACTATTCAAAATATATTCACGTCACCAAATAATTGATTAAAACACACGGTTTTGCAATGAGGGTCTACAGTAGCCTCAGCAGCACTCTGTAGGGTAGCCTGAGGACAGCTAGATTCTGTCCTCCTCTGGTTACACTGACTTCAATACAAAACCTAGGAGGCTCTTGGTTCTCACCCTCTTCCTTAGACTTACACAGTAATTTTGACAACTTCTGGAGGACGTCCTCCAACCTATCAGAGCTCTTGCAGTATGACATGTTGTCCACCCAATCAAAGGATCAGAGAATATAGTACTGAAAGAATAAGCTACAGCTAGCTAGGACTACAGTGCATAAAATGCGGTGAGTAGTTCACTCAAAGAGAGAGAAAGATAATAGTTAAACAGTTTTGAACAAATTAATTTCTTCCAGAATTAAGGAGAAACAAGAAAGAGAGAGATTTGGTTGTATTTTTTAAAACTTAATGCAGCTAGCTAGTTCAGCCTACTCAAACACCGGGCTCAAACAGAGAGGGATGCTATGTTATCTAGCTGGCTAAGGCTATCCAACACTGGAACTCTTCCAAGTTAAGGTAAACTTTTGGTTTTATTAATTTATTGCCACCGGGGCCTGCCGGTGTAAATGCTAAACTGAGTTCTGACTGTACACTGTACTGCATGATTGTAGCGGATTTACTAACACGTTAGTTCCAGTCTCAATGTTGACTATGAGGTGACAACAGTGTAGGCTGTGCATAGCAGTTAGCAGTCATGATATGTTTTGGCTCGGAAAGGTTTTTTCGCTTGGTCATAGATAGCTGATGTGCTGTGCACTGAAGGGAAAAGGTGAGAGAAGGAATGATGTATGCAATGAGCAAAGTGATCATGGGGTTTTAATATGGCTGCTATGAAAGTGAATTGTGTTCAGCATGCGATCAGGGGTGTATTCATTCTGCCGATTCTGTTGAAAAACATTTCTTAAACTGAAGCATACGGAACAAAACAGGGATAAACATACCTGAATTCCTCCAATGGAAACTGTCGTTTGCAACTGTTGGATTAATGATTACACCCTAGCTAGGTCAGCTAGATGCAGGCAAGAGTTTGCAAGGTGGTATTGAATGTGAATGATTACTGAAAATTCTCTCGACCTTTCCACCGACATTGTAAACTTTCATTCATAGGCTAGGTTGTAGCAACCTCATGATGGGTACAGGGAAAATTTGAGTATCATGCAGTAGCCTAAACCTATCAATGTTACATTGAGCTGGGTGAATGGAATATGAATGACAGTCTTCCAATATGCTGTAATCGAAATAAGGCCACAAAAAATCCTCCCTCATCTTAAACGTCACCGACAGCCACTGGCTTCAGTGATACGGTATTTTAACTTCATATGCAGATAGCAGCAGATCTTTGCAAGCACAAATTCACATTCCAAACATACATTTTTTCTTTCATGTTTTAATGAAGCCCATTTTGTTACCATCGGACATGATTATGAGGCTGATATGTTTGAATGTAAAGCAGCTGTGTGGGTGAAGTGCTGTAGATGTAGTAGATATCAGGCATAGTGGGCCAATACCTTTCAAATGATACAAGGACGATCTTGTCTTTTTTAATGGAAATGTAGTAGGCTCTCTCTCTCTCTCTCTCTCTCTCTCTCTCTCAGTGGGTGCGGTGGGTGTCTGGCTGCGGGTAGAGCTGGCTAGAGATCTCGCCAGGGAGCATCCCTTTGACATTACGCATTCTCCTCTCTGCTTCACCCGTCAGGAGGCTGCAATACATGAATTCAGTAGTGTATCTAGAGGCCCACTTGCGTTATCTGACAAAACAGCTTTCTTCAAAGGGGAAGTAGATGGTGGGAATGTGCAGCCAGAGGAAGACTGCAGGCCTGGGCTCCGGGCCTGGGGCCCACTGCTGAAGCTAGCTCTCTCTCTCTGTCCCCAGATAGCATTCATTTGAGGGCCTTACTTAATACATCAGACAGGCCAGGCAACACACGCATCATTAAGGCCTCATGATGGAACCGCTTACGGCTCGAGCTCATTAGGATTAACATTATTACAGAGAAAATGGGTGTCACTTATTCTGAGTCAAGAAAAGCAAATGAGGCCAGGAGCAGTAAAAGATTGAAATTCCTCCTTGTTTATTAAATCAAACCTTTTCAAAGTGCTCTAATTGAGGAGTATTAGCGCTGTGGCGGGCGGGCAAGCATTGTAGCCTGGCTTAACACATGCAAAACAACCTGTCGTTGGCAGCAGTTACCATGCAAAACTTAGCATGCAAATCCAGAAGGTCAATGAGCCGACAAACAAGCACATTAGCAGCGCCTCCACTCTAAACAAACCCATTTGCCCCACTTTGTATGCACTCTTTATGCATTCTGTATGCGTGCTCCCTGAACCAAACACAAGCACACAACCTTATTCCAACCCTGCACACCTCCATGTCATGTGTAAAGTAAACCATTTAGGCATGTTTAACACACAAAAAAAATCTGACTGAAAATGAGCTTGAACTGTTGGAAGGATAAAACAACAGGAAAACGAGAGGCAGGTTCCATTCTGATTGACTGACTGGGGTCTGGCCTATCTGAAAAATAATTTGTGCCTCATCTGTGATTCCACCCAGGTGGAGAGAGGGTTAAAGTAAACACTTCCAAATGACACTATCACCTTTCATATTTTCATATTTCAAACCATCACCTTGGCTACGAGGTGGGTATTTTGCATTTCACACAAACACAACAGAAGCATTCCATATTCTCCCTTTACAGATTCATACAGACACAAAGACAGGGAAAGGCTCTGTCTATGCTGGCGTCATTAGGTTGAAACTTTTGTGGAAAATTGTGGAGTTAGTTTGGAAGAGTTTCTTTCCCTCCCCTGGGCCCGGTGCTCTAATTGAGATTCCTGCAGAGGACCTGATCCCTCTGATCCTGTCACATTCATTTCCTGCTCCCGCTTCACACCAGAATTCCAATTACACCTGTCTGCCTTCTCCCTGCCAGGCCTTCATGCAGGCAGCCACACACACGCCTCTGTTTGTGATGAGGCTGTGTTTACCAGCAAGAAAAAAACAACAAGAGCTTTAATTAACAGGGAGATGTTAAATTAAGTTACTGATTCAGATGGGAAGGGAGACAGATAGTTGAGGAGCAACTCATCAATGAAATGCTCATCAGGTTGAGATATTGGCCACATTGAATACTGGTCACTGATCAGTTTTTACATACTGTTTTAGCACTTTATATTTATTCCGGACTCTGACATTGCTAATTCTGATATTTTTGGGGGATTTTAGATTTTTGTATGCGTATTGTTATTTTTAATGTTAGATATTACCGCACTGTTGAGGCTAGAAACATAAGTATTTTGCTGCACCTGTGATAACATCTGCAAATCTGTGTACGTGACCAATGATTTGAACTAGATTTGAACTAGAAAACACTGTTCCTAGTTCAGACCCAAGGCCTCTGCAGACCACTTCAACTAACGGCATTCTGCCAGCATGCATAGCCTACTCTAATACTCCCTCTATTCTACCTGGCCTTATGTAATTTCACTGTGTGTTTTACTCATCCTGCCAACTGAAATCCCATTTCAACAGCACTCGAGACATTTCAACATTTCATCTCGGCTAGCAGCTGATGTTGATGTGTTCATCCTGACTATAACAGTGTGAAGATTTACAACAACAACAGTTCTAGTCTATAGCCATGCTTCTGACCTATCACAGCTCGGCGTGGACCTGCCAATGGAGCTCGGGGCCCAGACGGATGTTCTCCTGGAAGTGTCAGCAGCGGAGGGATTCCTGGCACATAATTGGTCTGTGAATGGAGCTGCTCCACCCCCTGTCTCATTGTCATGCATGGCTGTCTGTGAGATTTCTGCCTGCGTGCCGAGTGCTGAGGCAAGGGCGTCAGACTGTGAAACGACCCTCCGCCACTCAAACTGGGAGCTAATTGGGTGTGGCTGAAACAATATGGCTCCCCATGGCTCAATGGGAACTAATAGTCTCTCTCATCAAAATACCTGCTGCCGCACTTCGCTTCTTTATCGCACCTGATCAACAGAGTCAAAAACAGAACAACAATAAACCGGGCTAGATGTTCACCAGATATACTTTTAAATGGGGAAAAGACTGGAGAATGCTCCCCACCACCTATGATCATTATAATCAGAGAGGGATCACATTGCTTTGCAGCCTCACAGGTAGCTGTGAGAGATGATCTTTGGGCCTGACAGTAATGGAGACCCAGGAATGATGATAAGGCACTGCACACTGGAGTGTCACTCATGCCTGCTATAAATGTCACTCAGGGCTCCACGTTATCGAGTGAACGGGCTAGATACTCCTGCTGTGAAGTAAAACAGAAAAAAACCCACTGATCTTGCAGTGAGTTCAGAATGTGCAGGCTACGACTTCCAGTTAAGAGCTGAGCACGGTTTTTCATTAGATCATCTAATACAGCAATTAGCAGCAACCATTTAGCTGTAGAGAATGGTGCTATATTCAAGAGAACGTACTGTATGCCTGCTACACATTATCAATGAATATGAAAATAGCACATTGCCTGTAATTGCCTATTGATTTATCCAATTCTACTAGCATGCCATCAACAATTTAATCCATGCTCTAATGAGAAGAAAGAAACATTCCTCATGAACCACGGTTGATGTGAAATGGATGACAGATATAATGTAATAGTTTCAGCTACCTCAGGTGTGGTAAACCTGCTGTTCTGATACTCCCAGTCCCACAAGTAGCCAAGTGATGCTGATATAGCCTGCAGCTATACCACCCTGCCTGCTTCGCTCTGCTGTCCGATGCTGAAGCTAAGCAGGTTCGATCCTGATCAGAGGGAAACTGCCATGTTGGGTGCTGGTGGAAGGGGAGAGCTACATCCATGCAGCGCTAAGCATTGACTTAGACAGAAATACAGTTAAACTATCCACTCAGGCCTATCCAGTCCATAACACACACTCTTAAGAAAAAAACCTAAAAGGGTTCTTCAGCTGTCCCCATAGGAGAACCCTTTGAAGAACCCTTTTTGGTTCCAGGTAGAAACCTTTTATATTCCAGGTAGAACCCTTTCCACAGAGGAAAGGGTTCTACCTGGAACCCCAAAAGGTTCTACCTGGAACGAAAAAAAGGGTTCTACCTGGAACCAAAAAGGGTTCTCCTATGGGGACAGCCGAATAACCTTTTTGTAACCCTTTTTTCTGAGAATGTACCAGATGCAAGCAATTAGTATCCCCTCCACACATGCACGCACACGCACGCGGACACACACACTCTTTTGAGAGTGGTTAGGAGCAGAGCAGTACACGATGAGGTTCAGGTAATTAAACCCCATTCATGTTGCCATGGAGGATCAATACCATCTCTCTCCCTTACTCTCTCTCTCCATCTCTCCCTTCCTTTCTAGCTCTCTCTCTCTCTAGCTCTCATCTCTCCCTTCCTCTCTTTCTTTATCTCTCCCTTCTCCCTTCTCTCCACAGAGTCCAAAGTCCAACTATTATCTGCTAAGTGAGGCCAGAGAGGAGAGCATAAAAATATGAAAAAACAATATATTTAAAAAACACTCCTCTAGCCTTTTGCACAAAGCAGAAGGGGCCCACCACTGACAGGGCAGTGCTCCACCCGGGAAAGACCCCAGACAATTAGTGTCTGTGTGGGAAATGAAACACACCCTTGCCTTCATGTAAAATGTAGATTATGGCAATTGTGTCATCCAGCCCTCCAGGGATAGAAGCTTTAACTGCACTTCAGAGGCAGAAGAAAGAGGAGCACGGACCCTGGGCAGGGGGCAGGATTGGCTGTGTTTTGGCAGCTGCAGGGTTCCCTAGGAAAGAGTCTCTAAAAGGCCCAGCCACTGGGCTTAAAGAACACAGCATGTCTAATGCTTGTAAAATATCCAGTTCTCGCTCTGTGTGTGAATTACCCTTGAGACCTAACCCGTCAAGACCCTTGCAACCCATGGCCTGCGGACCAACGTTCTCTACTGTACATAAATCTCTCCATCCATGCTAACACCTCACACACAAGAAGCACAGGCACACACACGTGTAAAAAAATATATAGGGAGCCGATCCGAGACGAGAGTTCAATTGTAATTAAAACAAGCCCATAACATCTCGGTTAATGGGAGCTGGAGGCCCATTGGCATGGAAACATAACAGCATGTGCTGCCCCCCCCCACCAGACGGAAATTGGCAGACAAATCAAGCCATACATCACCGGGCCGATATGAGAGCATCACTCTGAATAATGGGCAGTGGAGAAGCAGCGCTGCCTTATCAGAGGCATCCCACAGCAGCACACAGACACTGTTATTAGGGGCCTCCATTACACTACTCACACAGTCATACAGATAGAGCTAATGAAGATGTGTGTTTTATGTCAGGCATCCTGTATCAGTTTAGAAAGCTACAACAAAAAAAAGAGTGTAGGAGGTGACGTCAAACGAGAAGATTTGCTCCGGCTCAGTCCCTTAACAAGGGAACACCGGCCTACTTGAGTGAGAGCTGCTGTTGACGTTCCATAAAGCACTTCTGAAAATGTCAGCAGCATTGTTTTTGTAGGTTGCCTGTCAAAACACAGCCTCAAACCCCACTCACACCTGATGTAGATAGATGGATAAATAGACAGCTACCAAAACATTGATAACTGCACTGGAGCACAATAAGGTGGGTGGTAGTGACTCATTCACACTGTTTACAAGCTGATCAATGGCCAACTGGAGGAACCTGCTGCAATGCTCCGTTTCTCTAGAAGTCTGACAGACAAACTCGGGGGATAATGAAGATGAAGTTTAGGCATTGTTTAAGAGGCCACAATTTCAGAGACATGTTATTGAAAGCGGGCCTCCCAACCCCGCCCCCAGCGAGACACTTTCTTCGTGATATTCCAGATGAGAATTATGTTTGTGGGCATTTACTCACAAATGGCAGTTTTTTTTTAAATCACCCAGAGACTGGCAAAGAGATCCAAATTAAATGCAAAATATCCTGCAACACCAATGTCATTTATTTAATCAAGGGTCCATGCGGATGAGCATATGTGGGAAAGACACACATAGCGCTTAAAACAAGAATCACAGAACACAGGAGTTGCATAAGAAATAATGATATCAAATGTCCCCTTGCTGTGCGCTTTTCCCAGGCAAAGCACAACTTGTCCTCTCTCTGTTACTTGGGAATTGAACATGTGAAAATGCCATGTGGAGAGGGCGATACATTTCCTCAACACTCTATTTACAAGAGGTCTAAACGGGGAACTAGATATAAAACCGTTTCTATAATGTGTTCAGCTCACAGGGGGTTGCTTTTTGCCATTTCCCCTATATAATATTGTATACAAAATGATTGTCATGTTTGTCTCACCCGTTTTTATATATCGCACACCTACTGTGTATTACTTGACGTGGATCAACAAACCTAAATGTATTCATGTTTTTACATACAGTGGGGCAAAAAAGTATTTAGTCAGCCACCAATTGTGCAAGTTCTCCCACTTAAAAAGATGAGAGAGGCCTGTAATTTTCATCATCGGTACACTTCAACTATGACAGACAAAATGAGAAACAAAATCCAGAAAATCACATTGTAGGATTTTTTATGAATTTATTTGCAAATTATGGTGGAAAATAAGTATTTGGTCAATTACAATCTCAATTCTTTGTTATATACTCTTTGTTGGCAATGACAGAGGTCAAACGTTTTCTGTAAGTCTTCACAAGCCTTTCACACACTGTTGCTGGTATTTTGGCCCATTCCTCCATGCAGATCTCCTCTAGAGCAGTGATGTTTTGGGGCTGTTGGTGGGCAACACGGGCTTTCAACTCCCTCCAAAGATTTTCTATGGGTTGAGATCTGGAGACTGGCTTGGCCGCTCCAGGACCTTGAAATGCTTCTTTTGAAGCCACTCCTTTGTTTCCCGGGCGGTGTGTTTGGGATCATTGTCATGCTGAAAGACCCAGCCACGTTTCATCTTCAATGCCCTTGCTGATGGAAGGAGGTTTTCATTCAAAATCTCACGATACATGGCCCCATTCATTCTTTCCTTTACACGGATCAGTCGTCCTGGTCCCTTTGCAGAAAAACAGCCCCAAAGCATGATGTTTACGCCCCCATGCTTCACAGTAGGTATGGTGTTCTTTGGATGCAACTCAGCATTCTTTGTCCTCCAAACACGACGAGTTGAGTTTTTACCAAAAAGTTATATTTTGGTTTCATCTGACCATATGACATTCTCCCAATCTTCTTCTGGATCATCCAAATGCTCTCTAGCAAACTTCAGACGGGCCTGGACATGTACTGGCTTAAGCAGGGGGAAATGTCTGGCACTGCAGGATTTGAGTCCCTGGCGGCGTAGTGTGTTACTTATGGTAGGCTTTGTTACTTTGGTCCCAGCTCTCTGCAGGTCATTCACTAGGTACCCACGTGTGGTTCTGGGATTTTTGCTCACCGTTCTTGTGATCATTTTGACCCCCGTGGGGTGAGATCTTGCGTGGAGCCATAGTGGAGTTTGGAGTGTGACTGTTTGAGGTTGTGGACAGGTCTTTTATACTGATAACAAGTTCAAACAGGTGCCATTAATACAGGTAACGAGTGGAGGACAGAGGAGCCTCTTAAAGTAGAAGTTACAGGTCTGTGAGTGCCAGAAATCTTGCTTGTTTGTTGGTGACCAAATACTTATTTTCCACCATAATTTACAAATAAATTCATAAAAAAATCCTACAATGTGATTTTCTGGATTTCTTTTCTTCTCATTTTGTCTGTCATAGTTGAAGTGTACCTATGATGAAAATTACAGGCCTCTCTCATCTTTGTAAGTGGGATAACTTGCACAATTGGTGGCTGGCTAAATACTTTTTTTGCCCCACTGTATATTTCTACTGTGTAATAATTATTGTGATGTTAACATATTATATGTATTCAATTGACTGGATGTACAGGCCTCTAGAGGTTTTTAAGTAGGTGTGTTTCACAGTGGTCTGTGACCTGATGAAAATCTCTGATCGTTGTCTTTTTTGTGCGTCTGGTTAATGGAAGCATACCAGAACATACCAGATTTTTTCTTTGATACATTATTCTGTTCTGTTGGATGTGCATATTTTCTCTTTTTAACAAAGATACAGATACATTTAAAAATAGTCATGGACGATGGGTACTTTGAGTTAGTTCATGTTATGCCTTCCGCCTGCCCTTGCTATTGTCCAGAGAGGAAAACTGACAGACAGAAAACTGACAGTGGGATATGGGACAATAGCTCAGCCAGGTTACCCGTGATACAAGCCAGTATTTGTCGTCCATTCATGTCTGAGGAAATCTGGACAACCGGCCACTAGGGGCACTAGAGAGCACTGTTAACTTCAAACAGGTTTCGGTTTTGGTACAACAATCCGGATGTGGATGGGTGTAAGCATCTGCCTCTGATTCCAAAGGTTGCAATTTCAAATCCAGTGATAGAAAGTTGTTTTTATATTTTGGTTTTAGCCCTATCCCAAACCATAACCCTTAACCATTCAGAATTATTGTCTAATCTTAAGAAATTGGAGTTAATGCCTGAACTTAACACTAACCTTAAACATTTGGAGTTGATGCCTAAACTTAACCTTAAACACGTCAAAATTTGACGTTTGGAGCAACTTCGAAATTTTATGTTTGAGAAACATGAATGAACGTCTAATTCTGATGTGAGACTGTGAGAGCTGGTTGCGATTGCTACCATGCACACCTAATTAGAGGGACCATCAGATCCTCACAACTCTTGTCTCTCTCCATTGATCTGTTTTAAACCGAACTCTGTCTGATGAACCAACTCCCAACTCCAGGCCAGCGGTCAGCCTTAGCACCTATTTCTAAGGGGAAAACCACACCTAAATACAGAACAACGAATACACCTCCCTTTTAACCTTGTTGTTCCACCTTCCACTCCCCCACCGTGGGGCTCCTTGGTGGGTCTGTAAACCAGCCATAAAGCCCTGACTTACACCATAAAGCAGAGGGGGTGTGGTCGCTGGGATGACACAGGTACACGGTCTAGTGAGGACAAGTCCCAGGATAACAAACAGTCAGAGCCCCTCCATCCCTCTCTAAGCTAGGTGGGGACCTGGATGAGCTAACTAATGGCTTCATTTTGGAGTGTGTCGAGAGTTGTATTGATAGTAGAAGGAAAGGGGCCAGCTGATTCTCCGTCCATTGATTCCCTTTCCAGGCACATTGTGGATATTGATGTTGGTTTTTGCCAAGAGCTGTTCTCCGACGCACGCTAATCAAACAGTTCCTCTGATGTAGAACGTGAAATGGGATTGGAGACTTTATTCTCAATATCGATGCAAAAAAAACACAGCACACATTTGTATGAGCACGGACATTTTAAATCTCAGCCACTTGTGGAATTTGAAAGCTGAAATTCTCGTGGAATTTGAATGCTGAAAAGATGCACAGGACTAAATGTAAGCATTCTATTAGCTTGCAGTTTGAAGGTCACAACTCCACCGGTGGTATTTGAGAGTGAGTAACAGATTACCAGTGGCCAGCAGTGAGGCTAGGGGGGTAAGGCGAGCAGGGCGAGGTGACAGACGCTTAGCATCTCGCTTCAGCCTGGCAGGCAGGCAGTACGGTGTGTGTCTGTGTGCTGAGGAATGGCCTCTGTGGGCTGCCTGACGCTGAGCCCTATTGATGGATGGCGATGCTATGCCCCCCCCCCCAGTTTACCGCTGGTTATTTGTCACGTCTGTCACTGCAATGATCCTCTCACAAGGAGGCTGGCTCCCACTACATCACTGTCTCCAAAACAAGGTGATACAACAACCTCCTCCTCATCCAGCCACTGCCTCACTTCTTGCACCTCTTATGTGCGTGGAGCGGTGTGTTTGGGCTATATTCAGCCAGGATGACTCAAAGGCAAATGTCAGAAAGCAGCAGTGATCTGGGCTTTGCTTTCAGCCACATTCACATTTACTATGTCTCACCTTCTAAAAAAGCATTGCAATTTCATCGAAAAGGATTTGATACAACCCCTGCAGTCCCACACCCAAGGACACAATTCTAGTGCTATTTATGAAAACACAAGTAAAGGTTGTGACAACAGGGTGCACAAACTGTATGATGATAAACTGGAGACCACACTCTCTACCTAGAGAGTTTTCACCTGTATTTTTTCCGAGCTGTCTACATACCACCACAGACCAATGCGGGCACTAAGACCGCACTCAATGAGCTGTATTCCGCCATAAGCAAACAGGAAAACGCTCATCCAGAGGCGGCGCTCCTAGTGGCCGGGGTCTTTAATGCAGGGAAACTTAAATCCGTTTTACCTCATCTAAACCAGTGTGTTAAATGTACAACCAGAAGGAAAAAAAAACTCTGGACCACCTTTACTCCACATACAGAGACGCATACAAAGCTCTCCCTCGCCCTCCATTTGGCAAATCTGACCATAATTATATCCTCCTTATTCCTGTTTACAAGAAAAAATGCAAGCAGGAAGCACCAGTGACTTGGTCAATGAAAAAGTGGTCAGGTGAAGCAGATGCTAAGCTACAGGACTGTTTTGCTAGCACAGATTGGAATACCTTCCGGGATTCTTCCGATGGCAGTGAGGAGTACATCACATCAGTCACTGGCTTCATCAATAAGTGCATCGATGATGTCGTCCCCACAGTGACATACCCCAACCAGAAGCCATGGATTACAGGCAACATCCGCACTGACCTAAAGGGTAGAGCTGCTGCTTTCAAGGAGCTGGACTCTAACCCAGAAGCTTATAAGAAATCCCGCTATGCTCTCCAACAAACCATCAAACAGGCAAAGCGTCAATACAGGACTAAGATCGAATCGTATTACACCGGCTGGTCTATGGCTTTCATCAACACCATTATCCCAGAAACCCTATAGACCCACTACGATTTGCATACCGCCACAACAGATCCACAGATGATGCAATCTCTATTGCCCTCCACACTGCCCTTTCACACCTGGCCAAAAAGGAACACCAACAGTGGCTTGCGAAAGTATTCACCCCTGTGCTATCCCGGGGGGTGGTAATAGAGGGGAGGTACGTGCTGCGACGTTCGTGCTGCGATGTTGGCTCCCTATGCTGGGAGTACACGAGCTGGGCACCCCAACACGGATGGCTCCAAGTGGAGGTAATTAGGGGAAAGTGCCAACCAGCCGTGGAGGACACATAAAAGGAGCACTGTGGCACACCGCGGGAGAGAACCGGGAGAGATCAACACAGAGTCAAAGCTGAGAAGGAGGACCAAACCTATGTGATTTTTCTTTGTTAAGTTTATTTTATGGCCTAGTAAAGTTGTGTTTGCTGACTAAAACGGTCTTTGTGTCCCAGTCTCTGTGTTAATCTCTGCACGCTCAACCCAACACCCCACGGGTTACCACACCCCCCTTGGCATTTTTCCTATTTTGTTGTCTTACAACCTGGAATTAAAATAGATTTTTTTGGGGGGGTTGTGTCATTTGATTTACACAACATGCCTACCACTTTGAAGATGAAAATATTTTTTTTTTTGAAACAAACAAGAAATAAGACAAAAAACTGAAAACTTGAGCGTGCATAACTTGTAACGGCTTTCTTTAGGTGAAGGAGAGTCGGACCAAAATGCGGCGTGGCTATTGAGATTTATGTTTAAAAAAAACAAGGAACACGAATACAAAAACAAGAAACGTAACACGAAAACCGAAACAGCCTGTACTGGTGCAAAGTAACACAGAGACAGAAACCAGGACAATCACCCACGACACACTCAAAGAATATGGCTGCCTAAATATGGTTCCCAATCAGAGACAACGATAAACACCTGCCTCTGATTGAGAAACACTTCAGACAGCCATAGACTAAGCTAGAAAACCCCACTAAGCTACAATCCCAATACCTGTGAAAAACCCCAAGACAAAAACACACCACATACCAAAACCCATGTCACACCCTGGCCTGACCAAATAAATAAATAAAAACACAAAATACTAAGACCAGGGCGTGACATAACTATTCACCCCCGCAAAGTCAACACTTTGTAGAACCACCTTTTGCAGCAATTACAGCTGCAAGTCTGTTGGGGTATGTCTCTATAAGCTAGGCACATCCAGCCACTGGGATTTTTGCCCATTCAAGGCAAAACTGCTCCAGTTTCTTTAAGTTGGATGGGTTCCGCTGCTGTACAGCAATCTTCAAGTCATACCACAGATTCTCAATTGGATTGAGGTCTTGGCTTTGACTAGGCCATTCCAAGACATTTACATGGTTCCATTCAAGTGTTGCTTTAGCAGTATGCTTAGGGTCATTGTCCTGCTGGAAGGTGAACCTCCATCCCAGTCTCAAATCTCTGGAAGACTGAAACAGGTTTCCATCAAGAATTTCCCTGTATTTTGCGCCATCCAACATTCCTTCAATTCTGACCAGTTTCCCAGTCCCTGCCGATGAAAAACATCCCCACAGCATGTTGCTGCCACCATGCTTCACTGTGGGGATGGTGTTCTCAGGGTGTTGAGAGGTGTTTGGTTTGAGCCAGACATAGTGTTTTCCTTGATGGCCAAAAAGCCCAGTTTTAGTCTCATCTGACCAGAGTACCTTCTTCCATATGTTTGGCGAGTTTCCCATATGCCTTTTGGCCTTTAAGCATTGGCTTTATTCTGGCCACTTCCGTAAACCCTGCTCTGTGGAGTGTACAGCTTAAAGTGGTCCTATGGACAGATACTCCAATCTCCGCTGTGGAGCTTTGCTGCTCTTTGTTGCCTCTCTGATTAATGCCCTCCTCCTTGGTCCATGAGCTTTGGCCCTCTCTTGGCAGGTTTGTTGTGGTGCCATATTCTTTCCATTTTTAAATAATGGATTTAATGGTGCTCAGTGGGATGTTCAAAGTTTCTGATATCTTTTTATAACCCAACCCTGAACTGTACTTCTCCACAACTTTGGAGAGCTCCTTGGTCTTCATGGTGTCACTTGCTTGGTGGTGCCCCTTGTTTAGTGGTGTTGCAGACTCTGGGGCCTTTCAGAACAGGTGTATATACTGAGATGATGTGACACTTAGATTGCACACAGGTGGACTTTATTTAACTAATTATGTGACTTCTGAAGGTAATTTTTTTGCACCAGATCTTATTTAGGGGCTTCATTTTTCTGCACCACTTTTCCGTTTTTTTTGTTATTTGTTATTTTTTTCATTTCACTTCACCAATTTGGACTATTTTGTGTATGTCCATTACATGAAATCCAAATAAAAATCTATATAAATTACAGGTTGTATTGCAACAAAATAGGAAAAATCCAAAGGGGGATGAACACTTTCGCAAGGCACTGTATGTGAGAATGCTATTCATTGACTACAGTTCAGGATTAAACACCATAGTGCCCTCATCACTAAGCTAAGGACCCTGGGTCTAAACACCTCCCTCTGAAACTGGATCCTGGACTTCCTGACGGGCCACTCCCAGGTCGTAAGGGTAGGTAACAACACATCCGCCACTCTGATCCTCAACACAGGGGCCCCTCAGTGGTGCCTGCCCAGTCCCCTCCTGTACTCCCTGTTCATCACTGCACGGCCAGGCACGACTCAAACACCATCATTAAGTTGTGCCGATGACACAACAGTTGTAGGCCTGATGACCAACAACAACGAGACAGCGTATAGGGAGGTCATAGGCCTGGCAGTGTGGTGCCAGGACAACAACCTCTCCCTCAACGTGATCAAGACTAAGGAGTTGATTGTGTCCTACAAGAAAAGGAGGACCGAGCACGCCCCCATTCTCATTGACGGAGCAGGTTGAGAGCTTCAAGTTCCTTGGTGTCCACATCACCAACAAAGTAACACCAAGCACACCAAGACAGTTGTGATGAGGGCATGAGAGAACCTATTCCCCTCAGGAGACTGAAAAGATTTGGCAAAAGGTTCTACAGCTGCACAATCCCTGCCTGGTATGGCAATTGTTTGGCCTCCGACCGCAAGGCACTAAGGGTATGGTAGTGCAACAGGCGATGTCAGAGACGGGTCCTAAAAATGGTCAAAGACTCCAGTCACCCTTGTCATGGACTGTTCTCACTGCTACCGCATGGCAAGCTGTACCGGAGCGCAAAGTCTAGGTCCAAGAAGCTTCTAAATAGCTTCTACCCCCAAGCCATAAGACTACTGAACATCTAATCAAATGGCTACTCAGACTAGTTGTATTGTCCCCCCCACCCTATTTTACGCTGCTGCTACTCTCTGTTATTATCTATGCACAAGTCACTTTAGTAACTCTACCCACATGTATATTTACCTCAATTACCTCAATTAATCAGTGCCCCCGCACATTGACTCTGTACCGGTACCCCCTGTGTATAGCCTCGCTATTGTTATTTTACTGCTGCTCTTTAATTATTTGTAACTTTTATTTCTTATTTTTTTTAGGTATTTTTCTTAAAACTGCATTGTTGGTTAAGGGTTAAGGGCT